>NC_058135.1:52392152-52421897 GCF_016433145.1 Gracilinanus agilis
AATGTATCAAACCACTTGGCTCTCCCCTTTCCCCTATACTGTGGTAACCCCAATAAAAGTAGCTATATGGCAGTTGAAAAAAAGCTCTGAACTATAGAAGCTCTGAACCATCTAAGCTTTTGTCTTGACCATCAGAGGTCTGAACCATGAAGCTCTTGACCACTAGAGCTCATTCGCTGTCTGTCTACCTTATGCCAGAACTTTCTATGTCTGTGTGTCTTCATTCTCACCTTATGTTCTCTTTTCATTAGTCCTTAACCTGTAACCCATTTTCACTCAGTCCTTGGTTCCCCTTTTTGAGTGTCCTACCCACTAGAAATCTTCATGGAGCTGCTGGATGGCATCAGAAAATATTCTTGCTAAGTAATACTAGAGGATTCCCAAGCTTTCCAATGACAAATTTCTGTTTGATGAAAAAGAAATTAAAAAACCAAGAAAGAAATCAGTAGATCAACCTTAAGTAATCTTTAAAAATTCATTTTTACATTCATATCAACATATACAATACCCCAAATCCTTATGTCTGACTGCCACTCAGTGCTATTCTCAGACATGAAATGTATATTCTGTTGTCATCTATAAAAGAGTAAAATAACTGATTTCACTTCTATCTTTTAGAATTTGGATTAGAATGTGTTTTAGTAAAAAAATGAATATTTTAACATATAGTAGCTTCAGTGACTTTGAAGGCATATGCCAGCAATGCTCCACCATCAAATACTTAATGGATATTTTAGTTGCATAGTAGTGAATTTGGTGATGAAAAAAAATCTAAGGACTATTGTCCCTTATTTAGCCACGTAAGTTTGGACAGAAATATGGCAAGTTTTAAATTGTCCTCTACATAACCTTAATTAACTCAAACTAAGAATTATTGTCCCTAGAGATGATTAGCTCTCTTAACCTATGAAGTTTGCTGAGAGTGTTTGAAAGACAGCAATGGGCTAGAATTCTTATATTTTAAGTTCTGCTAAGTGTCACAAACCAATAAAATCATTTCCTATATCAACAACCATTGTTTACTCCAGATTTTGAGTTATTTGAACTGCCTATCTCCAAGAGATAAATTCATCAATTATCAACTACTTGCAGCCAACCAATTTTGGTGTCACTGTTGTTACACTATATTACATTAAGGGTTCAAAAAGCCCATGTGTATGGGATAATAGATTAAAACAATTGTATAATTCAATTTTCTCCTTTTCTTTTTTATCCAGAAATTCTCATTACAAAAACAGCACCATGATCTCCATGATATAAGTGAACATGAAAAAGAGGAGCAAGAATTAAATAAACAATAATATATGCACTATGATTCCTCCCTCATTTGATAATACTTTAAACTAGGTATATAAAATATTGTAATTTTTACTATCTTTATCTCATCTCTTCTGCCTACCATCTTGTAAATCTATTAATGGCAGGGATCAAGTCTACTTTTTTCTCACGTCCCTACCATTTGCATGATGTATTATGAGATAGGGTATGTATAATGAATTTGTGTTAAAAACATGAATTAATACAGTAATTCAATGATTTCATTTTCTGGTATCAAGAAAGATTTAGCATTTCTATTATTATTCATAGATCTATCAAGTTATGTGTATGGATAGACAGATGATATGGCTATAGAAGACACTGATGTAGCTTATAGATAGATATCTAGAGAGGTGATATAGAGATTGGGATGATATGGATATAGGCTATTTAGGTAAATATAGATGATATAGATATAAATCTAGTGGGGGCATAAAATATATAGATAGATATAAATATAGGTGATCAATATAGATATAAATTATAGTTTCATATCAAAAAGGCAAATTGGAGACATTTAAGAATTCTAAATGAAAGGATTTCAAATGGGATCCACTATAGAGCAAGAACAAATAGCATTAGGAAAATGTCCACCACCTTTAACCTGCATTGGTCTTGATAACTCACTTTCAAAATGACTCAAAGTTTTTATCCTCAGTGAACTATCTAGAATATTCTTTACTTACCTATAATATCTTATTATTGTTGAACGTGAGTTCAAAAGGCTTCACGTGACTATTGTCATATTCAAACTCTGGAAGTTGTGAGTATCACCTTGATTGACAATTGGAGACATCGGAATGTTCCCAGATGCCGTGAGGACAAGAGGAAAGGGAGTTGGCCAGAGAATAGAAATACACTGACAGCCATCTGACAGGGGACCTTTGGTTTTGGACCCTTTGGCCTGGAGCCCTTGGCCTTGGACATTGATCTGATCTTGGAGCATTGACCTGTGGATCTGACCGAGGGTCCTCTGGTTCTCTCTGAATTCTCCCTAGATATTTAGACATCTGAACCATCATTAGATATTTAGGTATCTGGGCCCAGGTGGGAACTGGGAAGAGGGAAGGAGAAGAAGCAGAGGGAAATGAGGGAGGTATTTCCTGACGACTGTAGGACTGACATAACAAATGGCAATAAGAAGCTGAGAGGGATTATCGATATCTGTATCAACCAAGCAGATTGCTTTCTCTGGTTTGGCCATGACCAAGCTGAGCCAGAGGAGGTGAAGAACAAGAGCTCCAGCATTACCAAAACAGCCTACAGTCCTGAGGGATTAGTGATCATAGTCATTAGCAACAGGGTCTCCTATCCCCAATCCATTCCTGATTATTCCTTTCCCTTATTAACATCTATAGATAAAGTTTATTAAGTACTTTCCTGAGTAGTTATTACATCACAACTCTTGGGGAGGGAGCAATGCAGTCAGATGAAAACGTTATCCAAGGCTAATAGAGCCCAATATTAATAATCAATCCAACCCCAGGTGAGACCTGAAAGGGTTACCCATCCACCTGACCTTTAGGGATCCTGCCTGGGCACTGTTATCGAGAAGGGGCAGTTATTATAACATCCAGCTGAGTGACAGGACTAGGGTGTCCCTGCACCAACTATCAAGGGAATCCAAAGCACAGATTCCCTGATTAATATACCGTATAATAACTGGAATAGTAGTAAAGATACCTTGTTTATAACACTATATAATTAATAGGGTGATGGGAGGGAGACAAGAATGTACATTTTGAAAGTTTTTCATGACTTAATGAACATTTTTAAATACTGCTACATAAAACAAACTATTTCAAATTATTTAGTTGATATATCTTTCTGGAGCAGTGTAGCTGCGAAGTTTCTGTTGTTTTAATGTTTTAGTTGTATCTGACTCTATTGGTTTGCCTTTTCCTTCTCTAGTTTATTTTACAGATGAGGAGCATCAGGGGAAAAAGGTTAAGTGACTTGCCCAGGATCACAAAGCTAATAAATATATGAGGCCAGATTTGAACTCAGGAAGATGAGTCTTCCTGACTTCAAGCCTATTACTCTATCTGCTGTACCACTCAGCTGCCCCACAAAAATAACAATCAATAACCATTTATTAAGCACCTATCCTGTAGAAGGTTTTTTTGCAACAGATCCTATCCTCAAGCTTATATTCTCTCTGTTGAGACAACATGGTTGGAAAATTATAAAAGGATATTTGCATATGAGGTGATGAACACAGGTGGGAGTACAGGTATGGTTTCTTGTAGTAGGTGGCGGTTTACATAAGTCTTGAAGGAAATCAGGAATTCTAAGAAGTGGAAGTGAAAAATAAGAACATTCTAGGCAACGTAAAGATTTAGAGGAATGAGTATGAGATGAAGAGTCCTGTATAAGAAACGGTAAACAAGCCAAATTAGTTGGACCACAAAATAAATAAAAGTGTTGGTAAAATAAAGTAAGTTGGAGCCAGATTTTGAAAAAAAAAAAAACAGGGCTTCAGGTAATTTTTTACTCTAGAGTCAAAAGCAAGTCACTTGAGTTTATTGGATAAAGGAGTGATACACTGGGCCCTGTGCTTTAGAAATATCCCACGGGCCACTGTCACATCCACAAGCAAAAGAACCTTTTCTTAAAAGAAGTGTAAATCTCTGATTCTGAAATGAGGGCACAAGTACTTTGAAAGACTGTATATGTGTGTGTGTGTATGTGTGTGTGTGTGTGTGTGTGTGTGTGTGTGTGTTTGTGAATGCCCAGGTAAACATATTTAATTAGGGGATGAATTGAATGAATCATCCAAATGAACCAAACATGGTCAGTTCTTGATGATTCGAACCCAAACCCCCAAGATCTTGTTTCTTTATCTTTTCTGTCATGCTTCTTTCCTTCCATCAACTAGCTAGCTGATAATGGGCAATTAGTGGCAAAGACCATTATTTTTTTTTCTTAAGGAATCAAATTCATTCATAATTAAACATTCTAGTTTAATCTAGGCAGGTTACCTAGTCTATAGAGGGCCTTCCCCAAAATATCTCATCTTATTTTTTCCTTTCATAGAGTTACGGCCTATTGATCAAATCAAATTGGATGATTTCATCAATTTGTCCCATGTTAGTCTTTCTCTAACTAAATCTCTTGCTTAAGATGGAAGTGAAAGCTATAAGGTGATAGGCTAAAATTAGGTTTTGTTATCTGTAGAATGTATTTACTTTATTCGTGATTCCCATCACTGAAGACAACTCAGATTAGCTCCTCAAAAGCAAAACATCATATTGCTTTTGTCCTTTTAATCTCCCACATAATCTAGTAAAATAATTTAATACCTTTACAGTCTTCTTATTCCTTACCTCCTTATATATTCTGTGATCCAGTGACACTTACCTTCTTGCATTTCCTCTCATCAGACATTCCATCTCCCAATTACAGTTGTTTTCTTTTTTTTAACCCTTACCTTCTCTCTTGGAATCAATACTGTGTATTGTTTCCACAGTAAAAGAGTGGTAAGGGCTAGGCATTTGGGGTTAAGTGGCTTGCCCAGGTTACACAGCTAGGAAGTGTCTGTGGCCATATTTGAACCTCCTTGTCTCTGAGCATGGCTCTAAATCCACTGAGGCACCAAGCTGCCCCACTCAATCATTTTCATTAGCTCTCTTCCATGCCTAGATCTTTCTTCCTCCTCTTTTAAGCCTCCTGGATTCATTGGCTTCTTTTAAGTCTCAGCTGTAATATCATCTTTTACTAGAATCCTTTCCTGATCCTCCTCAGTGATAATTCTCCTGCTCTATTCATTATCTCAGATTTTACATCTATATCTATTTAAATATCAGTATCTATAGCTATCTCTATCTCTATCTTTATCTACTTCATTTGTACATAATAATTTGCATGTTGTCTCCACTATTTGACCTTGAGTTCCTTAAACATGGAGACTGCCTTTGATTTATTTTTATATCCTGGCTATTTAGAATAGTACAAATAAATGCACATATAAATTCTTCTTGACTTTGTCTTCTTCAATAAACATGGGAACTGACATTGTCCTAAAGCATTCTTTACCTTTGGAGATAGTACACTGAAATGGATAGAATGCTAGATGAAGTCAGGGAGATTTGAATTGAAGTCCTGCCTCAGACATATGAGCTGTATGACTTTAGCATATCTAGTTTTCTCATCTCTAAGATGAGGAGGTTAGTCTCAATGGCTTCTAAGTTTCCTTCCTAGCTGGTAATCTATGATATTTGATCTGCTCTGGCCAAAGCAGTACACTAAACTTACCACAAACCAGAAGCCATTATCTACATATCTATCTTTTAGAAGGGAGTAGAGAAAGTGAACATCATTTATAAAAGAAGTATCCAAATGGTCCATTAAATGAAAACTCCAATCCTATCCTTATCGTCAGCCATGCACTGTGAAAGTTCAAATGGTAAAAAATACTTTATGCCTTGAATAAAATGCAAATTGAATTTCCAATTACAATTTGTATTTCTGAGTTTACTATGGGGAGCAGCTGTAGGGGCAATTACAGAATTCTGGTTAAAGCTCCTTGAAGTAGTTGGAGGCTATACCAGATTCCCCTCCCTAAGGTTTATATGCTTTTAAAGATGGGAAAGGAGAAACATTCACTTTTTTTTTTAATTTTAAACATTTATTAATATTCATTTTTAACATGGTTACATGATTCATGCTCCTACTTTCCCTTTCACCCCCTGCATTCCCCCCACCCATGGCCAACACACATTTTCACTGGTTTTATCATGTGTCCTTGATCAAGACCTATTTCCAAATTGTTGGTAGTTGCATTGGTGTGGTAGTTTCGAGTCCACATCCTCAATCATGTCCACCCCAACCCTTGGGTTCAAGCAGCTGTTTTTCTTATATGTTTCCTCTCCTGCAGTCCTTCCTCTGGATATGGGTAGCATTCTTTACCATAAATCCCTCAGAATTGTCCTGGGTTTTTGTATTGTTGCTGGTAGAGAGGTCCATTACATTCGATTTTACCATAGTATATCAGTCTCTGTGTACAGTGTTCTTCTGGCTCTGCTCCTTTCACTCTGCATCAGTTTCTGGAGGTCTTTCCAGTTAACCTGGAACTTTTCCAGTTTGTTATTCCTTTTAGCACAATAGTATTCCATCACCCGCATATACCACAATTTGTTCAGCCATTCCCCAATTGAAGGACATACCCTCCTTTTCCAGTTTTTTTGCCACCACAAAAAGCGCAGCTATAAATATTTTCATACAAGTCTGTTTATCTATGATCTCTTTGGGGTACAAACCCAACAATGGTATGGCTGGATCAAAGGGCAGGCAGTCTTTTATAGCCCTTTGAGCATAGTTCCAAATTGCCAGCCAGAATGGTTGGATCAGTTCACAACTCCACCAGCAATGCATTAATGTCCCAATTTTGCCACATCGCCTCCAGCATTCAATATTCTCCCCTTCTTTCATTTTAGCCAATCTGCTAGGTGTGAGGTGATACCTCAGAGTTGTTTTGATTTGCATTTCTCTAATTATTAGAGATTTAGAGCACTTTGTCATGTGCTTATTGATACTCTTGATTTCTTTATCTGAAAATTGCCTATTCATGTCTCTTGCCCATTTATCAATTGGGGAATGGCTTGATATTTTTATACAATTGATTTAACTCCTTGTATATTTGAGTAATTAGACCCCTGTCAGAGTTTTTCGTTCTAAAGATTTTTTCCCAATTTGTTGTTTCCCTTCTGATTTTGACTACATTGTTTTTGTTTGTACAAAAGCTTTTTAGCTTAATATAATCAAAACCATTTAATTTACATTTTGTAATTTTCTCTAACTCTTGCTTGGTTTTAAATTCTTTCCTTTCCCAAAGATCTAGACATTCACTTTTAGTCTAAATCAAGACAAAGTTTATTTCCCTATTAAACTCTATCTCCACTAATAACAGAAGGAATGTACTCATAGATTATCAAGGAGAGGATACCTCTGGCAGCATATGTGGTGATTACTCACAAAAATTAATCAGCATTCCTCACACCATACACAATGCAGTTAGAACAGAAACAGAAAAATCTGTTTGGGTAATGCAAACAATCTGCATATAAGGCTAAACAAGTAAGAGTGTATCATCAAGCCATGACTCAAATTACAACTCTCAATTGAGTGCCAGCTTCCTCTAAATGAGTTATTTAAGAAATGAGTTTCTGGAACTAGATAGAAATTGGAAAGTCTAATCCCTTCTCAGCTTTAGTATTTTTGACAGGGTCAAACAAGATATGCATTTAATGATCCAACTGCCTCGTTCACCATTGCAGGAGAGATGTTTCTATTGAGATGTATGGGTAATATGATGCCTAACTTGGCTATTTCTTTTGTCATCAGTTGATAAAGCTTTGAAATTCTGAATGTCCAAGATGGTCTAACCATAGATTTTCACCCTGATTCTTTTTAAGGTTCAGTATAAAGTGGTTTCTTCCCCAGATCAAGGTCATTCTTCTTGACCAATTCCTTAGTTTTTCAACACTTTATAGCTCCTTGAATTAAAACATCTTAGGTTTTATTTTCATGTTCTTGGGTAATGATTGCATGGGAATAGTCTGTCCCTACTCCTTCTCTCAGGTTCAGATCTTTCTTGATGGTCTTCTGAACAGTGGGGGAAGATGAGGCTGGGCATCTGTTATGCAGGGATATCTCTCAGGAACTTGGGATGAATACTGAATCTCCAGCCTAGGATAATTTAGAGCTCTCCTGACACAAAACTGTCTCTTGCAAGGAAGATGTAGAGTAATATTTCTCCTCACCATCGTCCCTGGGAGAGGTTCAGGCTATTAATGAAAGTGCTTGTGATTAACTCTATAAGAGTCAAGGGCAAAGGGACTAGGGGAATCGCTTAGGAAAAGAAAGTGATGAGTTCGTGATCTTCTACTTTTTAAGGTTTAATGAATAACATCCCTTCTCTACTCACTCCCCCGCCCATCAAGTTAATTCTATGGGAGGAAGGGCACAGTGGGAAACCTCATTAACCCTTTCATGTGACTAGGGCATCATTTACTCTCAATTCTCTGTCACACACACAGTGGGATACATGGACAATAAAATTTGTGGTGATTAACTTGACCCATTCTACCCTTTTCCTGAGCATTCAGAAAGATGCGAAAATAACTAACTTCTGTTTACCCCTTTTTCTTGCCCTATTCTCTTTTTAATGGAGGTGCTGAAAAGTGTGCTAAGACTAGAGTATGATATATATTCCAAGAGGAGTTGTATTTTCCATCAGATAAAGTGGAATTGTTAATTTGCTATCATTGTTTTAATGTTATCAAGTCAGAGGAGAGGAAATAGAACATTAGAATACCTCATCCTGTAGTACCCAGGTCGTTAAGTGACAGAATTGAAAGTTGAGTCCAAGTGTACTTACTCCAACTCTATTGATTTTTGTACTATTAATGTGCTGCACAGGAGTATAAATTTACTTTTATTTATACATTGATATAACTAATTTGTTTTTCTGTTGAACATTTGGTATGGATGAGTGAAATTAAGAATGATGATGATGATGATGATGATGATGATGTCTTGGCCTTGGGGAAACATTAGAGGAAAAGAACTGAAGTCTAAGTCTTGTTAAGGATGAAGAGAAGAGTATAAAATTTCTTGAGCAGAGAAATATAAGAGATTTACTAACTTCATAGATTCTTCCCTGTATTTTCCTATAAGAATCCAAACTTTTCCTATGTCTCTGAATGGCTACCATTTTCTCCTAAAATTTCTTGATCTGGCTCTTGTATTCCTTAATGACCTTCCCAGGCTCTTTGCCTTTAACTCCAGAGGTTTGCTACGTTTCCCTCCCTCTCCTCTGACATTTGGTCCTTTAGCCTATTCAAGAAGTTGCCAATAGTCTCTCAAATGAGAGGAAATGAGGATGAAGGAACTTACTTAGGAAGGTAACCATTGTAATAGAATGTAAGGACACTGAACTGGAGTCAATGGATTCTTATTAAAATCCTAACCTTGCTATTTGTTCTCTATATGATCTTGAGCTAGTCATATACTCTCTTGGTAGGTTTCCTCATTTGAAAAATTAAGATTTGGATTAGGGAGCCTCTTAAAGTTCCCTCCAGCTCTGAATCTCTGATTTCTGATTTTCTGACTAGTTCAGCTCGAAGGCCTCTACCAATTTTAAAACTCTGATCTTGTAAACACTGACCAGATAACTTTGTTTTTTTAAAAATTAAAAATCTCACTTTCTTCTCTGACTTATTTCTTCTGAACATCACATATCCAATTTTTTGCAGGGTTCTATCAATTCTCTCTCCATACCTTGGTACTGCTACAAGATCAGTGACTTTGTAGTCAGGACCTAGACCAAAATCTCCATTCTGCAATGACTTCAAATGTTTGACCTTGGGTAAATCATTTAAGTCAAACTGACAAGTCAACAAACATTTTTAAGAGCCTATTTTTGGGGGTAGCTTGGTGGTTCAGTGAATTGAGAGCCAGGCCTAGAGATAGGAAGTCCTGAGTTCAAATGTGACCTCAGACACTTTCTATCCGGGTGACCCTGGGCAAGTTACTTAACTCCCATTGTCTAGCCCTTACTGGTCTTCTGCCTTAGAACCAATGAACAATATTGATTCTAAGATGGAAGGTAAGGGTTTTTCTTTTAAGGGGGATCAAGAAAGGGTTCTTTTAAGGTGCAATCTCAGCTGGGACCTAATGGAAGTTAAGGAATCCAGGGGGAGATGAAGAGGGAGAGAGTTCCAGGACAAAGTTGGATGATGGATTGTCCTGTAAGAGCAACATTAGGAATCCATTGTTATTGGATAATTAAATTGAAATGTAAAAAATATGGGGAAAGTAGGCATGGTTAGGCTATGCCAGACTTTAAAAGATGACCAAAGGATTTCAAATTTGATTCTTGAGGTAATAAAGAACCATTGGAATTTATTGAAGAAGGTGCAGAGCATGACATGGGTGACATAGTTTGGCTTCCACTTTGAGAATATCACTTTGGAGTAAATGGGAAATGGTCTGGAGTGGAAAGAGACACAAATCAGGGAGACCAAGCACAAGACCATTTCAATTGTTTTAGAAAAATGTGAGGAGGGTCTGCTCCAGGACTTGGCTGTATCAGAAAAGAAGAGAAAGGCATATATGAGAGAAACTAGGAAGACAGAATCTGAAGGATTTATTAACAGATTGGATATGGGGAGCAAAAGTGAGGCATCAAGGATAACACTTAGGTTGAAAGTCTGGGTAACTGGTAGCAGTGTTAGTAACCTGGATAGTTATAAAAAAGTTAGGAAGAAATAGGGGCATTAAGGGGAAAGAAAAAAGGGCATTTTTATCTAAACTCTCTGTGGCCCAGTTTTTCCATCTGTGAAACAAGAGAATTGTATTAGAATACCTCTAAAGATGCCTTTCTGCTTTACGCCTTTATTACTTCATGAGAATCATATTTTACCCTACTTTTTTGTTATGTTTTGTTTTTTAAAAAGGTTGGCACCTTTTAAATAAATGCCATCTAGGGAAGTTTCCCTTTTCATGTCCAAAATAAATTATTGTTTATTTTTCCTTCTAAAAATTTGTTTTGTTTCAAGAACATCTCCTACCTCATTGTGTAGCTCACAGTTGGATATTCATGAATAAGTAAGGATCATTCCTGGAAAAGAATCTGTGACAATTTCACTAGTTTAAAAGAATGCATGTTTTTTTCTCATGATGTAAAACAGATCCTGAATTCACTATTCAAGGAGAATAAAAATGTTGATAGAGTCTTTTGCAGTGCTTTGGTTTCATTACCCCCATAAGACACTCAGAGAAGCTGCATTAACCCCTTCAGGTCATTAGGAAGCCATTTAGAAACTTATTCCATTTTACTTCACATTCTCACTTACGGTGTTAGGATCAAGTTTGTAGACTGAATCTCTTGCTATTGCACTGTTTCCTTCATCTGCCCATCATTTTGCCATTAGAGCTAGGAGCAAGTTAAAGAGAGTCACATTTTATTAACAAGGACAAACAATTTTTTTTTACTTTACCTCTTCTTGCACTTATTCTCTTTTTGATACTTACGTTGACAAATGATGTGAAGATAGGATAAGTCCATTTATACCCATGACTATCAGGCTGCCCATCTGCTTAGATTTATATTAAGTTTCACATGCAAGATGTATTGAATTAAGAACTCTGGGAAGCGTTGACTTTGGTCACCCAAAGAGTAGTTTTTCAGTATATGTAGAACTTTTATAACAATTCAACTCATATAGGGGTAGTTAGGTGGCTAAGTGGATTGAAAGTGAGGCCTAGAGACAGGAGGTCCTTGCTTCAGAATAGTCCTCAGACACTACCTAGCTGTGTGACCCTGAGCAAGTCACTTAACCCCCACTGCCACTCTTTTGCCTTAGAACCAATAGACAATATTGATTCTAAGATGGAATGTAAGGGTTTAAAAAAAGTTCAACAAGTGTAAAGCCCTTTTTTCATCCTACCCTGGAGGGTTTTAACCTCTATGAAACGTATTTTAAAATATGTTGATTACTATGTGCCAATATAATTGATTTCCTTTATAATTCTTTAGTATTTAAGGTAGTCAGATCCTTATTCTTCCTATTTCAGAAAATAAAACATAGAATTTAGCATGATTCAAGAAATGTATACAATTTATCTACTTTAAGAGTTTCATTGACTATTTCATGGGATTCCAATGGCTAGTCAACATTGTACCAAGAATCCAACTCTGGTTAGCTGGTCTGAGGTTTCTGCCTTGATTGGAGGGCCACACACTGATTATTACCTCTCAAAATAGTAGCACTACTTTACAATTTGATTTTACATGTGCATGGTTTAAACAAGACCTTTAGGCTTGTTTTCTGGAGCTTTGCAGGAAGTCCAACTCTAAGATCACATCCTAGCCTAGATCAGTGACGACAAACCTATAGCATGGGTGCCAAAGATGGCATCTAGAAAGCTCTGCTCTCTGTGGGCATGTGCACAGCCTTCCACCCACAGAGTTCATCACTAGAAAGACAGAGAGATATAATTGGATTTGCTCCCTTCCTCCTCTCCACTATGCCTGATGACATTTTTTCATATCACCCACCCCTCTGCCCAGCAGCCCAAAGGGAACACACAGAGGATAAGGTGAACAGTTCACAGGTGGCAGAGCTGGAGGTGAACAGAGCATTCTATCCACTTTCCTCCCCATCTCTATGCATGCTAAGGGCATTCCACGCTTCACCCACCCCACCGCCCATCAGAACAATGGAAGCACTTTCTCCTTCCCCTGTGTGGGGTGAGGGAGGAAGGGAGGGGAGCAATGGGCACTCAATGGGAAGGCAGGGCATCATACATGGTCTCTGTGGGGTCAGGGGGCAGAGCAGGGCATGGAATGTGGTCTTTAAAAAGTTTGTCATCACCGGCTTAGATCTTAAGAGAAAAACATCACAATAAGAAGAGCTTTAGAATTATACTATCTGGGGTATCTAAATATATGCATATAACAGTACTTAGCATGGTGCCTGGTACATGGAAGGTACTCAATAAATGTTTATAGACTTGTTGATTGTAATCTGCTTGAAAGAACTTATTCCTTTTCTTTTTTCATAATATATATGTATATGCATACATATGCATATATATATATAATAGCCAAGAGGAAAGAATAGATATATACTTCTCTCAGTCATTTCTACCAGTAAGTACTCTGGAGAAAGTTTGAGAAAAGCAGGAGCAACAACATGAAAATGCAGGGCTTCTTTTCCTCTTTACCTTATTCAAACAATCCCAAAGATTCCCATTGCCATTTTTTAATAAGTATCATAAGCCAGTAAGATACATCCTTAAAGATACCAAGGGAATAAAATGATCTCTTAGAAAAACCTAGTTCTTCACACAATTGTTATTTTAAATTTTCATTGCTTACTCATAAATGTAACAAGAGATTTTGTTGTTGTTTTTAACTTACCTAGACAACTGCCAGGGTATTCAAGGACTCACACAGACCCAATTATCAAGGAGTGTTTAATTCCATAACCATGCGATGTATCTTGGAGAATTATATCTCAAGCTGAGGAATTTAAACGATGTTTAAATTTGCTTTTGTGATGTCAAGATATTCCGTACTCAAAAACACTTTTAAATGCTTGAACTTAGTGTTTCCTGTCATAATTAAGGACTTTACAAGGCATAAGAACCTGTTTCTTAAACTTCCTAGGGTTTCTGAGGCATCTACAATTGGAAATGTGTACCAAGAATAAGTAAAATGAGAGTCAAGTGCTACTACAACTGTACTAGGAGTAGCATCCATGATCCAAGATATTCTGATAATAAAATAGCATGATGACCAATTTAATATCAGGCAGGATGTTTCTAGCATTTTTCATATGGCTGTGGATGGAATTTCAGGACTATCCACATGCAGCAAAATCTCCAAGTATCAACATCTTTATTCTTCTTCCATAATACAAGTGTATTCAATGCTCAATTGAAATGAATTAATGGGGTTCAGCCCTAATCTCTTCTGTAGTATGGCATGAGGTAGTGGGTTGTTTTTGTTTTTGTTTTAGTTGTTTCCATTTGGCTTCTCTTTGAATAATAAATTTTTTGAATATTTTCAATATTACCGTCACCTAGAAAGAAATACATTTTCCCCACTCAAATTGTCTTTCATATATGAGAAATATGAGTTTTTTTAATGTCAATGGGAAAACAAAACTTCATAGATATATTTTTCCAAAATGTCATACATAATGTTCATTCAACTATTTATGAACCTGGGCAGACTAATAGCCTTCCTTATCACGAAGTTTGCTTTTCAAGGGTAATCTTTTCATTCTTGAAAATCCCACAAACAAAAGTTTGTCCATGGAAAAATAGAGATATTTTGAATACTAAAGTCCTTTATTCAACAACACAGAAATTTCACAAAAAACAACTTTACTGGGCAAATCGAATGTGTTTTTTTTTTTTTTTTTTTTTTTTTTTTTTTTACAGTTTTGTACATGCCCCATAAGTGATTTTCTTTAAAATAAATACACGGTTTTCCAAAACTGTTTTTCATAATTGCACAAGCATACATACACCTTACACAAATATCTATTAGAAAATTTAATAGATAACTGCACAGTTGAGAAATAGGAGAACACTGTGAAAGGAGTACATTTTTTGTGGCCCACATTTCTGAAAAATCTCCAACTTCCCTGCAGTTGTGAAAATGGAACCCTTCCTGACGTAGTAGCTGTCTTTTATTCACTAGGAATACAGATCTCAGTGTGAAACTGCCAAATGTAATAAGAAACAAAATCTGAAACATTTAGCTGTTACATGAGAACCAACTGTTTGATATCACTATGCATCTAACTATGATCAAAGACCCACTACGGCTTTTTGCTGAATGCCTTCGACCCTGGATGGTGTGTTCACTTAACAACTCTCTTTTTTCATTATTTGATTACAGATATTGTCAGCATAAAGACTTTATATGCTTTAGTATTAATTGTATGACTTACATGCCAGGGGTTCTGATAAAAGGGACTGTTCCTTTCTTTAAGGGAGTGTTTAATACTAATTCACAGTAAGTTCTCTTCTCCATCTAAGAATAGGTTAAAGGAAAATAAGTAGGTGTCAGGGTTATGCTATCGCACAGGTCAAAAAAGAATCTTTGGAAACCCTTAGAACGAGGGGGAAGAATCCTGCTGATTGTGCCACTTTGTGGCATTGCCACATCTCTCACATAGCCAGGCAACTCAGGGGAAAAAAGAAATATGATTTGAAGGCTCCACCCATTCACAAAGTTGCTGGATGATCCTACTGAAGTAGAAACAGGTCCCCTTTCTTCACTACTAGTCTCCCACTCTGCGTTTCCCTACTCAGTGTATGTTAGTGGGAGTTCCTCTCTCCACTGGGCTTAGGGGAGAACATACCATTCTCTAGGACTAAACTTCTTTTGAAACTTTCCCACACAATTAGCTTTTTTGTGTATTTTTCTTTTAAAGATTATCTTTAATGTACACACCCAAAGACTTCAAAATCACATTCTGCATTTTCTTGGTGTTCAAAACAAAAGAAAAAAGAAATAATATTAATGATGAAATCTTCCACATTTCATCATTATTCTGAAATCATTAGAAAATCAAAGTATAGATTAAATTTAATATACAGTATCCTAACATACAAATACTGTGATGAGGAAAATACAAACCAGGAAAGGACTG
Organism: Gracilinanus agilis; assembly: GCF_016433145.1. Classification (NCBI taxonomy): domain Eukaryota; kingdom Metazoa; phylum Chordata; class Mammalia; order Didelphimorphia; family Didelphidae; genus Gracilinanus; species Gracilinanus agilis. Next base: position 52,407,644 of record NC_058135.1, read on the forward strand.
TCTTTCTTTAAATATTACCAACCAGAATGCTCTACACCCACTACAACATAGTTTTATTTTGTTAAGACATAAAAAGTATACGATGTCAAAAAAAACTATCAATAAAAAATGTATGCAAGAATAAAGAAAATCTACCCTTCTCTGTTTTAATAATTAACAGGTTTTTCTTATTTTTTTAAATGACATGTAAAACATCACATTTACAATATAGAAATCCACCTTTTCTTTTAAAAGCAAAATTTAAAAACACAAGAAGACATACAATATTAGGGCATTTTAGACAGCAAATACATTGCTACTGATTTCTTTGTATGGCATTAGACTCCTAATGTAGCCTGAAATGAATTTTGTTTTACTTCTGTAATGACAATTCCAATTAAAAAAATTTTTTAAAGATGTAAAGCAAATGTACCAACTAGCTCTGTAAACCAGGCTGTGTTCTATTTTAACTGTACAACAATTTGGACAAGAACTTAGAGAGTTCTCGTTGGTCCTATAGTGGAAACAGAAGTCTTTACAAAAACAAAACAAAACAAAAGTCTAAAATGTCTCATATAGAAAGTAACCAAATTAATGAATAGAAAGCATTTTACCTTTATGGTAACTTTATTTTGTTTTTCTAACACATTGACAAGTGAAACACTCAAGTGGTTTACTTCAGAAAGGATATTACCTCCCAAGACTTGCAGGCATTTGATGTCAGATTTTATGAAAGCTAGGGCAAACCTTGCTGGCTTTCCAATTGTCATTTATAAGTTCCCTCAATTCATGAAAGTGTTAATATTTGTCCACTGATCACACAGTGCCTCCTATGCTTTCCTGGACCTTTCCAATTTAAACCTACAACTAAATCCTATAAAAACCATTGGCTAGTCTAATGTTCCCTAGTACCCTCCACCACTCGCTCAGTCATTCTTACTATCTGCAAGATACCATTGGCAAACCTCTCTGCTTCCATCTAATACTTTTTCAGCAGATGAATGGGATGGGAGGGGAAGGGAGTTAGAAGAGAGAAAGAGAAAGTCTGTGAATCGAGATAACCCAGTGATGAAAGAGGAAAAGATGGAAACCACATGACAACTTGAATACTTTGTGTAGTTTACCTGATTTGTCCCCTTCCCTCCCCCTGCCCCAAATTATGTGGGTCACTTGTGAACCAGATAATATTCATCATCTTTTGTGGTACAAACTAACTTAATACATAGCTCTCATTCCAAACACTTTTTGTGTTGATGAAATGGTTTCTACATCCATAATTGTTAAAACGATAAACTACAAATAAATGATAACAACAGTCCTATGAGGTGTAGATTCACTGTATTTCCATTCCAGATTGAATTTTTCTTATTCCATGTAGTGTGGCAATGTCTTCTTGGGAATCAATGGATTGGTTGAGTAACCAGACTGGCAGTGGATGTAATGGGGCTTTCCATTGGGGGACTACGTTAGAAGACCATTGGTGCCACCAGGTAGGCTCAATGGAGAGAAGATACAAAAGGATAAAAAGCCACATTTGTACATGTACGTTCAATTCTTTGTTAGTTGATATGAATGTAGTTAGCCTTGCATGACTGAAGAAGGCCTCCGCTTACCTAAATTCAAAAACAAATCTAACCACTGACTATCATATATGGAATTAAAATATTTTATATAAAGTTTTCCTTTTACTATTAAAAAGCCTACTTTGTAGCCCATGGTGGGCAGACAATGAGGCAAATATAGTTAGCCATGGATTCTTTTCCTAAGATATGGTACTTTTATTCAGTCTGTTTCCTAGAAAACACTTTTTTAAAATATATAACTGCATGTCCTACTACTCTGAGTGCTCCACCTTCCAGTGCAGTCAAAGGCAAGTCAACTCCACTAAATACTTTGGAGGTATCCTCTTCCGTACAGCTCTTTTGGAAGCAATGTAAGTGCATAACTACTACTCTAATATAGTGCTCAAAAGATTAATTTAAAACTTTATAATGTCTTCCCCTTTTACAACAATACAACTGAAGATAATTGCTAGATGCATCATAATCACTTAATCTTGTAAATCTTGGCCTCAAGTCTCTACAGGAGGATGTGTGGCCAAACAGTGTTGCTGCTCCCGCTGCCACTGAACAACTGGCAAAAGGAAAAAAATATATATTTAAAGCTAGAATTTATTGCTCCAGATTTGACTCGCAGAACCACACTGTTGTGTACAAACTGTTAATCTCCATAGATGCTCAGACGTGATTGTCTCCTTGTGTCTAAACACACAAAATACAAGCTGCTATCTGTACAGTTTACAGTACTGAAACACATATATTTGGAAAATGAAGTATAGATATGTACTTTGCAAAGATACATGATTTTACAGCAGGGGTTTACCCAAACTTATTATTCGTTGTTTTTTTTTAAACAGCCACTTTAAAAATAGACAACAACTTCACTAGTATAGCTAAGTTACATCAAAGAAAGAAAGAATCAGTGTACTGACTGGCCAATTCCCCAAGTTCCCAGATTTTTTTCATATTTGTGGGTGGTTTTTTTTGAGGAAAACCCCTATACATAAAATGAAAATAGTATCTGAGTATTTTCTTCAATGGTGGACTAATCAGTTTCTTAAAACAAGACTTTAGTTTGCCATTCACTTCCGACTGCCTTGAAAATAAGATACACTACACCTTTAAAAGAACCATCGGAATGCTTCAGCGCTGGGAACAGGTGTTCTCTATAAAAAAAAGCAAGAAAACAAGTTAAGCTTTCCTTCTATGGCAATACAAAATGAGAATTTTTTAATACTTCAGCCATTTTTTAAAGCAAGATACAACATTTAATATAAAAAATGCCATCTTAGGACATATAAAAAATCAGAATGGTGACTTTCTCCTGCTTCATTGAACAAGATAGGCTTGGATATATTAACAATGTTGTGAAAAAAATTCTAGGAAATGCCTCAAAAATTATAGCAACTAGTATTAGAGAGGAAATGATCCTGTATATGTGATTTTGGACAGAATTTCTCAGTAGCCAGCAGCAGGCTAGTGCCTGCTTACAGGACTGGCTTACAGGACAATTGAGTCATATTAATGAGAAAATCATCTTACTGCAAGAATGACAAAGACAATGAAGAAATAATCCTATCACTTACTAGACTTGTGCTGTTTAACCTTCTACACTAGCCTGTCTCACTACTTGTATTTTATTCTAGTTTAAAATACTAAGCCAACTTTGGACCTCATTTCAGATCCAATGAGATAAATGAGAATTCGATGCATAAATAATGCATGTTTAGTTGCCTATGAAGACATTCACAGAATCATCTACATTTTTAACTTGACTTGGCCCAAAAATATCGTTACTCAAAAAAAAAATCACACGGTCAGAGATTTATCTAAAAAGACAAAATTGATGGGCAGTATATGTCAATAAAATGACATTGACAAAGGGACATTATTTCCAATATATTTCCAAAATGTGTTTCTGTTCAGTCACACTGAATGCACATTCTACCTAGATAGAGTGTAACTTCAGAACCTAATGAAGTTCTTCATTTTGAAGAATCACATTTGGGGTACAATGAAAACTTTTTTTTTTCCCAATTGGCATGTTTTCAGTATAATAGTATACACAAACTACTAAGAATTTTGCAGAAACTAAAATATATCCGTATTCTAAAGTTAGTCTAAATTTTTAAGACCTTTATAAACATAAAGGAGGCAGCACTGAGTAGCAAACAGAGATCCTGGTCTTGAAGCAAGGAAAAGCCTTGGTTCAAGTCACACACACACACTGATTTTATAATCTCTCGGTGCTATAGTCAATGTTATTAGACCATGCAGGACAAATAACATGCTGACCCAAATTGGTAGGGAAAATTTTCTTGCTTGGAAGTTCCCTCAACCAATAAAATCCCATCATTAGTCCCTAAACTTTTGTATACAGAAAAATACACAGAAGCTAAGTTATATCTCAAAAATGAGAAAAAATAAAAATAAAACTGACGTCATTCATTGATACAGAAGGGAGCGTACCATCTTTTCATACTATTTTAAGAAAAGACAACAAATATTTTCCAAAAGACTACTAAAGCATGCACCAAAAATATTCACCTACTAGAGGAAGATTCCTAAATGTTTCGTACGTATTCCAGCAACTTTGTAAAGTGCTGGTTGTGGTGCAAGTGTAAGGGTTCTGAACTCCATTCACATTGTTCACATGCAGCAAAGGCGGTTTCTAAACACCAAAGGTAAAGAAAAAAAAAGGGTATTGAAGGAATAAACTTAATCTTCATTGTCAAAGTATTTAATTTAATGTACATAAAAAGGGGCCTAGAAGAAGAGGAGATTCTCTTGTTAAATAATTGTCATTTATTCCCTGAGTAGCATCATGGATTAAATTGAATTGGTTATATCACCAGAATTTGAAAACATTCTCTTTCTCATTCCCCATGCACTGAAAATAATTGAGTTTAATAAATCCTGCAGCATTAACTTACAATTACCACGAGTTCCTATCTTGCATAAAAATAATCCAAACTATAGAATTTTCATTTGTACCTTAACATTCAAAACAGTATATCACTAAAATCCTCTTTATCATCCTTACCCTGTTTTATGAGGTGCATGTATGTGTATATGTGGGTATGCGTGTATATATGTGTACTGTGCATACCTGCAGGTGGTTAAGAGTCAGTAGAGAACAGATAGAAAAAGGATCTATTTTAGAGTTAGGATAACCTGGGTTCAAGTTCTGACTCTAAAACACACTAACTTATGGACAGATCACTTATCTTCTCAGTGGTCAAAAAACCTCTCAGTTACAAGTGAGAGATGCATTGTTCCTCTGCATTGGTGTAGGAAGTTTCCACGCCAGAATTTCAATGAAATCAAAGTGAAATTTGGGTGAGCAGTTATGTGTGTGTATGTATATATATAGATATATAGACACATATGTAGCTATAATTACACAAACATATATGTGTATGTGTGCATATATAATTGTTAGATAGTATATAAGACATTATGATATACATATATATCTACATATTTTATAAAAGACAATAAAATAAAAATATCTTCCTCCAAACTCCAGTTGAAGAAAGTTGATCTGGTTCATCTGTTCAACAGTCTTGTGTAGGTTAGAAGATAGTTTCTAATGGTAAATGAGGTCGAGGAATATGCATGTATGTATTTGTGGGTACATGTATGGGTACATATGCACATATAACATATATATGTCTGTATGTTTCAAAAGGAAGATGTCAGAGTCAGAGTTCTGAAACAGTACCTTAAAACTGAATATATAAATCACATGAAAGCTCATCTCAAAAGAATGATTAATTATATTTTAGTTGTATATTAGATATACACATTCCTTACTCAAAAGAGATATATGCTTTTTAGTAACTGAAATTCAGTTAGCTTTTATTTACTTTTTTGAAATTTTAGACTGAGTTAACTTTGTCAGACGTAGTTGCATCAACTAGAAATGAAGGTTTATATCCTGCTTAGAAGGCCAATCAGACTGAAATTTAAATATATGAAATAGTAGTTTCAAAGGGCAAAGATGTTATTTTAAAAATCTCTAATCTCAAAAGCTGCAACCGATTCTTCTTTGAACTAACAGTAAAAAATAAATCACTGTTAATATATTGTGTGGAGAATAAGCCAATGAATGCCTTGAAATGTTTACCTATGTTTACCTATGGTTTTAGATGTCTTCCAGATTTTTAAGCATCTTGAACTCCTCTCTCTCCAAATTCCTGCTCATAAAATATGCAGTGACTTCACTCATACAGAATAAGATATTCTTACTCCTTGCCACGTCTATTTTCTTCTGCTATTCTGCATTTTACCATGTTCAAAGAATGCAGAAAGAAAAAAACACAGTTTTCCCCTTAAGCAGAAAGCCACACAAAATGGATACGGAGAGGAAAGACAGACTCTATATTAATCAATTTCTTATTAAGTCCACTGTCCAATTTTCATCCAGTCTGGACTGATTTCTCGAAAGCCCTGCTTGGTATGTGAGCCATGCATCTTTAACGGCTGATATATAGAGTCCAATTGCAGCGTTCGGATGAGGTCAGTCATCATTTGTTGGAATAAATTCTCTAATTTTACCATCACAATAGGTGAGGTTATCTTCATTAGAGAAATGCCCTTTCAACCAGTTCAATGGCTGATCAGAACAGCAGAGATGCTTAAGTGCACTGACCATCCATCTACCTTCTGGTGGTATAAATCCAAGAGTCCCAGCTGGGGAATCGAACTCTTGATGAGATTACACTGAGTTTCTGGATCTCAGTTATGCTTGCAGGGAATCATTATCCTGAGTGACAGGGAAGCCAGATTCCCCTGGAAGTTAAGGGGGAGGGGAGGTAAAGAATAGAATTGGAGTTGATCAGCATTGTTTAAGGCAGCCTTCAGTGCTCCTGCAGGTGCAAATACTAGCAAACAGCAACCTTGTTCCCAGGAGGCATGATGAGAAACCTGCAGCCCCAGCCTTTCAAACAGATAATATTAAAAAATGTAGTGTTTCAGAGCCCCTGGCCCAATAGGAACCTCGTATGAAATGGTCTTCACTCTTAAAAGTGTCTTCTGTTTCTTTGTTTGTTTGTTTAACAGGGAAGGATATTTCTTTCAAATAGAGACAGACTTTTAAAAGTGCTAATTTCATGTTTGCTTACCTTCCCTCCTCCTATACTTCTTCCCCAACTATAGTCATGAGTTATCAGACCTCTATCAGAAAACTATCTTTTTTCTTCTTAACTGTTAATCATCAAGGAACACCTAACTAAATTATTTAAAATAAAAAGAACCCCCAAAAGTATAATTTTAGGAGACAAAGATAAAGCTTCAACTTCTTCTTTTTTTTTTTTGGTGACTGCAAATGGTCATGTAAAAAATAATTTGTTTTTTTGGCCCAGGTAGCCCTTGAAGCTAATGTATTGATATAATTGGCTACACATGTAGCCAAATACCACAGTAAAAAAAAACCCTGTCTCACAAGGGGAAAAGGGTGTGGTTTACTAAAGACTGGAAAATGTGACTGATCTCACTCCCTATGTGTGAAGTTATGGAAAGAAAGAGGACCATACAGACAAAAGGGAATGATAACCCTGAAAATTTAGTGATTCTCTTCAACCAATCCATTGTCTAATAACAGTAAACTCTAGGTGACTACTGTTTCTAAAAATTCAAAGATTTAGAATTTTAAGGCATTATGATGTAGTGGAAAGAATATTGGACTTGAAGTCAAATTTTCCCATCTGTAAAATAATGGAGTTGGACTAGTTGACCTCTAGGGTTCCTCCCTAGGTGTAAATCTGTGATTCTACATAGTCTGGTTCCATGACCTAGTTCATTTAACAAAAGGGACCTACATCCCAATTGAGGGAAGTGATTTGCCTGATATTAGCCCTGTGACCTGGCCAAGCTGAAGCATTCAGAGGTATAGAATCTTGTGTGCCTCTTAGGTTTGTGGTGAATAAAATGCTTTGTAAAGCTACAAGAGGGGGCAGCTAGGTGGCTCAGTGGCTTGAGAGCCAGGTCTAGAAATGGGGAGGTCCTGTGTTTAAATATGACCTCAGACACTTTCAAGCTCTTGACCCTGGACAAGTCACTTAGCCCCGCATTGCCTGGCCCTTACCGCTCTTCTGACTTAGAACCAATACACAGTATTGATTCTAAGATGGGAGGTAAGGGATTTTTTTAAAGCACTACAAGAATGTGTTATTGTGCCTATGATTACTGTCAAAAGTCACAGGCAGTTAATAGCAGAGAATTATTTTGAAATATTCAAAACTACCCCACTGGGCAGTCATAATTGCATTAGAAAATTATATAAATAAATGTTAGCTATAAGTAAAATAACCACCATTCATTGTTCTTTATCTCCAATAATAATATAATAGTGCTTTAAGGTTGATAAAGCATTTTATAACAAGATTATTTCATCTGGTACTCAATAAAAACTTCTGAGGTTTACCCATTTTACAGATGAGGGAATTGCTGCTAAGAGAATTTATGTCCCACTCACAGTCAGATAGCTAGGATAAGAGACAAGATTTGAACCAAGATTTCTAGTAACTCTAGATCCAGCCCTCTTCCCGAAACATTGGGCTGCCTTTATTGTAATATTCATATAGTCTACATGCTTCAAGCTTATTTGCTTGTCTTCCTACACAGCAATAGAGCTTTCATATTTGTAGGCTTAAAAGAAGAGGCTATACTCCAATTTAATGATCTGAAATATGATTACTGAAGTCATGCAGAGCAACATCAGTTTACTTATAAGCAAGGAAAGTAAACACCTACATTTTGTCTATAATCATGAAGGAATATATATTATTGCCTCTAGATACAATGTAAAAACTGAGGCACTAATCTAATATCAATACTGAATACTGAACCAATTATAGAAAGCCAAGAAACATTATATGAAGCTGAAGAAAGCAAAGATTAAAACGGAGTTTACTTGAAAGGTTCTGTTGTAACCCAGATAATGGCAAAAGCAATTTAAAGGAAAGACTATTTCAATTCATCAGTAGAATATAAGCTTCTGGAAGGCAGGCAATATTTTTTTTGTATTTCCAGTGCTTTGCCTGTAAAAAGTACTGTTTTTCTCTTAATGGAGTCTGCTAATACCTTTAGTAGAATGAGCATAAAACCTGGAAACACATCTACAGGTAGATATAGAGAAAACCAGTCCTCAGAAGCATTATGTGCCTGTAACAAAACTATAAGTAACCCTGCCAAAAAGGAACTAGTGGTGTCCAGATAAATAGTATAAAGGTGTTCTACTGGGTTAAGAATTGGTAGCCTTTAACTTGTACATTCAATATGTGTAAGTTCATCAATGTATAGCACAGTAAATAGGAAAGTATTCTATTGCTATTTTTTAAGTTACACCTGCATCCCTTTCATGTTTTCTTTCTATATCAGTCTTTTATATTTACATAAATGTTTTATCCCATAGTATCTTTGGCTTAACACATGCATCTTTCTTTTTTGGTCATTAAAATATTTAAAGCAGATACAATTATTTATAATAGTTATATTTATAATAGTTTTATAATAGTTATAAAAGGAGATGAAAATTCCTTACTTGAAGTAGAATCTAAATGTTTTTTGGAAATGAAACTTTAAAAAAAATCAACCATCTTTTTTACTTAATACTTGGTCATAAACAAGACATCAAACTTCCAGCTTCTGGGTGACTGAAACCTCTAACCTGATGAATGAGAGAAAGTGCTTTTAATTAATAGAGTCACTGAGTATTATTGCTGCTGCTACTGCTGCCATATTCCCTTTGTGCCATCTCCATCTTCTCTACTTTGCCAAGCAACAATTGCGGGGGGGGAGGGGGGGAACCCAGGTATATTTTGCAATGAGCAGATGGCTTTTACTCCTTTATTATGTGATAAAGGTGCTAAGCCAAGAAAAGCCAATATAATTGAGGTGTAAACTGGGATAGCAGATGAAAAGTGGGGAGGGGACAAGGATGTGAGATCAATCACTGCACACCACACACCTGTCGAAGTTCTTACTTTGGCAAATACAATGAATGTTTCCTTTGGACCATAGAAATTACTTCTCTCTAGAACTTTTTCACTATTTTATTTCAGTTGATCTTTTCTTTGGGGTATGCTTAGTTATTATCATCTCTTGAATTTTGTCAAAAATTTGGCAAAAGCATCATGGAAAAACGCGAACTGGAAGGCCATCAAGCAAATGGTCAGCTGATGACAGAGACTTCTGGCGCTTATGCAAAAAAAGTATAACTTGCCACTGTATGTGGTGTGTGTGTGTGTGTGTGTGTGTGTGTGTGTGTGTGTGTGAGAGAGAGAGAGAAAGAGAAAAGGGGGAGGAAAAAAGAGACAGAGAGACAGCAGAGACAGAGTGAAACAGAGACAGAGAATAAGGGCAAGTTGGAATTTATTATGTGTTTATATATGTATATATACACATACATACACACATATATACTGGCAAGCTATGATTTATACATATGCATACATACACGCATATGATTTTTATATCAGTATTGAGAAAATGAATAATGATTTTTTAAAGTAAATAATTGATCATTTAAAAAAATTTTTAACATAGTTTCCTCCAACTATTTAAATATATCTAATAGTCACAGTGTGAACAATCAGTATCTTTAAATTGAAATAAGTGTTTTGGGATCAAAGAATAACTAGAAAGATATAACCCCGTCAAGGATGGCTGTGGTGTTTACATTTTTTCCATGTCCTTTATTTGTCTGGTTCAATAATTCTTTGTCTTTGTGAAGTCACTAGAGTCAGTCCTAATGAGTATAGCGATACCACTTGGTGAGGACAGAGCCGCGAAGCAGCCCCCAAGCTTTTTGTGGCTCTTCTGGTGGGGGATTCTTTTTATTGGGGTGGTGGGTTCTAAACTTGCCAGTGAACTTTTTCTATTCTTTTAAATAGAGGAGAAGAATGAGCTTTGACATGCACTGTGATTATAAAGGCACTTACTGAAAAGGCTAACCTGACCTGGTCATACTGGTCAGTGATAGAGGAATTTGCAAATTCTGGGGAAAACAATAAGGTTGAACCTAAGCTATGGAATAAATCTATATTCTTTTACTAGAGAGGGAATGGGCTGGAGTGGATAGAGCACTGGCTTCAGAGACATGAGTTTGAAGCCCTGCCTCTGGCCATAAGGCCAGAGAGTCACTGGATAAGTCACTTCCACTCATTGTCTTCAGGCAACTCTGGGAGACTCAAAGTTACAAAAAAGGTATCATCCTGAATGCTCAGAGGCAGCAATCTTGATGGCAAGGAAGTCGTAGGTCCATACTCTCCCTATCTCCAAGTGCTACAAGCAATAGCACTGAACAAAAATTTTTGTGTCCTACTTGCTACAGTGTCCTGGCCTAAGAAGGATTTTTACAAGGTCTAAGTTTGAGTCCTGGCTGTGCTACTAATTAGATGTCATTAAATCTCTCTGAGCCTCAGTTCATTCATCTGTAAAAGAGAAAAATTATGCCACCTCACAGGATTGTTATGAGCAAAAATACTTGGGAGCCTTAAAATATTACATATAGTTTTCTTATCAATATATAGAAATTTGCAAATAGCCGCACAATAGAATTTAGTTGTAATTGTTTCTTACCACTTTGAGTCACTGCTAAGATACATATCCTGAAGAAGCCAACATTATCGATTTTCTATTTATCACCAAGGGAAATTAAGAAAACTCATTCTAAACAACTGATCTAGTTGGACATCATTAATAATATAAGGTATTTATTTGAAAGCTATAGTCTACCCAGCTTTTAAAGTGTATTTTTTTCCATAATCCCTCATATCAGATTTTCAATTTAAGCTCTTTTAGAATGAAGATAGGTTTTTTCCCCCTTTCCTTGTATCCCTCAGGCTCAGCACATACATAATAGGTGTATAATAAATGCTTGCTGATTTGGTCAGGATTATCATACTATCATCATACTGATATTTCATTTAATATTTTTAAAACTCCAAAATGCTATGCCTATCTAATCAATTTTAGGTCCTATAGCAATTCTAATGAGCTAGGCATTTTCTACATATGAGGAACCTGAGGCTCGGGGAGATTAAGTGACCTGTCTATGGCCAGTGCACTCTAACCATTGTGTTGTGCTGCCTTTCAATTTGAAAGAATACTATCATTTTTCCAGTTTCCATTCAAACAGGAAGAAAAAAAAATTAGCTTTATGACAATTAGATTTCTCTACTTACTCCCTCTTCCTTTCTCTTCCTCTAATAGGCTACAGTTATAAAACAATGGGTTTATTCTTATTTTTGTTGACCCCTAATCATTAAAAAATAGATTGTTAAATTATTGTTACAATTTCCCTCAAATGTTATATGATATCTTTGGTCAGCCCAAGTCTTCAATATCTTATCGATAGGAATGTCTGGTTTTTTTTATTTGTTTGTTTGTTTGCTTTTTAATTACCTACCTTTCCAAAATATTCGTATGTACATGTACTGAGAAAACAAAATAAAATTCATGATTTTGTTATTTAAATAGCCATATATACATCTCTGGAACTTCATTTTTTTTTCATAAAACCAGAGGAGGTGCCTTTGAAATCATCTAGTCCCATCCACAATTTAAATATTTGGAAAATAAGACTCAGAGAGGAAAAGAGACTTAGACAAGAACACAGAGTGACCAGCAGGATTTGAACTCCACTTCTCTTAATCTTTCCCCCCTACCCACCACCTCTCCATTATGTAAACCACATTGGCTACTATTATAAAATGCTTATCAGGGCTTTCCTTAGCAATATTTTTGTTATCTGTTTTTCCTGAATTTCTCCTAGCCAATTAAGAATTTTACCAGGATTTCTGAAAAACTGATAATTAGATTATCTCTTGGGAAAATAAAACATATTACAATTACTTTGAAATTGAAAGAACTTCATTTTAGTCCTGAGAATCAACTTCCTTTAAAAAGTAAAATAATTATTTCCCTGCTAATTCTATCTCCTTATTTTCCATTATATCTTTTTATAAGACCTATATGTATTGAATATAGATGATATTCATTTTTTTAATAAAGCTTATCAGCAAAGGCCACCAAGCTTCCCATGAAACCCATGAAACATTAACCATATCTTATCATTTCTAATTTTGACTAGATTCAAGATGATGACTTTGAGATATGCCAATGTACTTCTTTCTTAATTGTCTTAGAATTCATGGCAATCCTAGCTTTTTCTTCCCTTCTTTCATTCTTTATTTCTGATTCTATTAAAGCCAATGCTTTCACATGCTCCAGAACGTGTACCTCTATGTAAGTCTTTTCTAAGTTCTCTCTCTCTTACTATTTTCATATTTTCAATGGATCATTACTTTTGAAACACTCTGATTCTTTCTCCTTCCATATCATATACTACATAGATCAAAACAGTCTGGTTTTCCTTCCCAGAGCCCAAAACAAAGTTGTTCACAGAATATAGCAAAGAATCAAAGGATTTTTTGAATGCATGTGCGAATTTCCCTAGTCTCCTATTGTTTGACATTTTAAAATTTCCTTCTTCTCCAGGGATGGAGGACTACATACGGGCTGTAAAGGCTGAAGTATCATGAAGAAAGAACTTCAGATGTGTGAAACAGCAAGAAATGGCTCAAGAGTACTACAACCCCTTCTCTTAAAGTAGGTCTAAGGCATCTTACTGCATTTCAGATGGACACAGTGCCTTGACCTTGAAGTAAGAATATACCATTACTTTTCTACTTTAACATCTTTTCATTTCCATCCTTTTATGTTTCTAAAGTATATTTCAGAATTCATAAATTGAAGATATGGCCACTTCCTCTGATTTCTTTTTCTCCACCCACATACAATGTAGTATTCTATCTCTTACCCTTACTTCAATCTCCATCAAAACCATCACTGACCTCATTTAACCCATAAACAAGAGCATTTCCCCATGGGACTTCCCAAATCCCAACCCAGTTATCCAGTTCTTTGCTTCGACATCAGATTCATCACCACTATCAATCACAATTTCATCGCAATGAACCTGTATGATCTTAAAATATTCATTAATCTCTCCTTCCCTAAGTCTCATTTTCTAGACAGGAGAACTTGACTCAATCCACCTTGTATCGGCACTGCTAACTTCAGTATCAGTATGCTAACTTCCTTTTTTTCCTTAGTCCAGTGCTAGGCACCTAGTAAGAACGTAAGGAATACTCAGTAATTCCACTATTTTGAGCCTTCTGGTAATATAGGTGCATCTTTTTGAAAGGTGATCATTAAACCGTTCCTAGCCTAGAAATATATATACATACATATATATGCATGTGTGTACATATACACATATGTACATGTGTGTGCATATATGTCCTTTTCTCTTCATATACTACTTGCTACCATCAATCATTCATCCTTTCTGAGTCTCTGAGAAAGTCCTTCAGAACTGATTTCTCCTAGTCCATCTTTGCCTCTTTACTTTTGTAGGGATTTCCTTGTCTACCCAGCTCTATTTGAAACATAAATTTTAATGTAGATGATACCCAAATCAGAACAGTTCACCATCCTGCTTTCAATGACACAGAGTTACACTTTGGCATCTTTGTATCAAATGCTTCTGAAGCCTGGAAAATTATTTATCACCACCAGAGCCAAAATAACCATCATGAGTAGAGGAGAAGAAATTTAGGTTCACATCATAGCTAGGTTGAGAGATAGGGAGACAGAGACAGAGAGGGAGGAAAGGGAGGGAAGGAGAGGAAAGAAGAGGGGGGGGG
>NC_058135.1:52431822-52461458 GCF_016433145.1 Gracilinanus agilis
GAGAGAGAGAGAGAGAGAGAGAGAGAGAGAGAAAGGAGCAAGGGGGAGGTGTGCGGGCTGAGGGGGCGGGAGGGGGGCCAAGTGTGTGGGGGGGTGATTGGCGCCGAGGTGAGGAGGACGCAGAGACGTGGACACCTACTGATGATTGGCTGCAAATTACACCAGGAACAAGAGGCGCACGCGGGCCACCGCTCCTCTTCACAAATCCTCAGCTAAGCAGCGGAGCCACGTTTCCCAGCTCTGCCCTCCTGCCTGCCTGGCTCCCTCTTTGCCTGCGCCCTGGTCCCAGGCGCAGCAGCCTGGAGACACACACACACACACACACACACACACACACACGCATACATGCAACATTATACCTATATACATACATACACACACAGAGCCAAGGCTTCTGATTTTCTTTCTTTTCCTCTTTGAAATAATTATTTGGGAGACGTGGAAAGAGGGCGTTTCCGCCGCTCCTTCAATGTGAGGAGGGTGGGTGTGTGTGTGTGTGTGTGTGTGTGTGTGTGTGTGTGTGTGTGTGTAAATAAACTTGTCTGGATTCTCAGATTAGGTTGAGAGGCAAGCCAAGAAGCGGAGTGAAGGTCTTGTTTGTTTGAGGGATGCTTTTTCGTCCTCATTCTACTGCACTTTAATCGCTTCTCCTAACATTCTCATTAGGACCTCACCTCCTCTCTCCCTCTCCCTCTCCCTCTCCCTTTCTCTCCCTCCCTCTTTTTTATTCCCCAGAGGTTTAGGGGAAGAAAAAAGCCGCTCCAATCAAGTATTTCTGGTTGCACTGAAATTCAGCGCCTTAACATTATTAGAACAGTGGCTAAATTGAATCTGTGCTGCTTTGTCTCTTCTCTCTCTCTCTCTCTCTCTCTCTCTCTCTCTCTCCCTCTCTCTCCCTTCCTCCCTCCCTCCCTCCTTTATCTCCCTTCAATTCTGTTTTCTGTATCTGCTTTGCAGGTGAATCAGGATAGTTGACTTTTTTTTTTTTTTAATAACTTCCAAATTGACTTGAAGTGGAACTTCTAAACTTAGTTTTTGGCGAACATTGATTCACTAATGACCAATTCTTGATTTGCATTTCACTCGTATTTCTTGACATCCTTAATGTTTTAATGATTAATATTTTCTCAGGATTTTGTAGTTCAGTTATAAACATAAAGAGTTTATGATAACAGCTTAAAGTGTAATGCAAGAGTACTACTGGATTAGCAGTCAAAAGATCTGGGTTCTAGGCAGCACTATGGCAGCTTATTCACACTTTTTGCTTTATTTTTTTATCTGCAAAATGGGGGTGATACCTGCCTCACAGAGTAGTTGTGAGGATCAAATGATATATGCATGTGAAAGCAATTCAGAAACTAAAAAATGCTGTGGAAATATGTCAGTGTAATATTTCAAACAGGCACTGCTCTATTACACATTGAAATGAAACATACTGCATTTTAAAAAACAAAACAAAACCAAAGTAGTTGTAGAGCCAATAACAACACTTTGAAACCTGATGGATTTTGTAAGTTTTTCAAAAGGAAAAAAATGGCTTTTTATAAACTATAGAAAAGGAAAAGAAAAAAAAAACTACTTTCAGATTCTTTCTTTTGCCTCTGAATTGGAATGCAAATTTTGTGCTCTAACTGAAAGCAGCTGATTTCAGGGGTAAATAATTATTGCTAAGAAATGACAACTCTTAAAACTAAAGTTTTTCATTTTTAGCATTTGGATCTTGTGAATGTCAATCTCAATCACACCAAGTTCAAAACCAACAAATAAAAGACTGGAAGAGGGGCTACACTGGGATTTCATTGGTATAGTGAACTCCCTTGTAGGGAAACTCCCTATACCAGAGTTGCTTGGTCCATGTAATTTAGAGTCTTTGCCTAGAGCATATAGTGGTTGAGTGACTTGCTGAAGGCCAAAGAGAGAGTCTGTTCTGGTTCTAAGACTGGCTCTATCCATTGCACATACTTGTCTGTTTATATAAAAAATGTTTAAATGGTAGATGGATTTTGAGGACTACACAGTCCATATTATTGCTAGGGCTATAACAAGTCTAATATAGGGAAACTAGAACTTTTTTGACATGACTAAACATCTTGGCAATCCTTGCCAAGTCTGTATGGACCAGTACAGAACACTTTGATGATCCAATAGGACCTTACAAAACCTGTTCTCTACTAGAATTATTCTTTAATAACCCATTCCACTATGACAGCCTTACCAGACACAGCATTAGATTTATAAAAACCTATCTATATGACCTTGGAGAAGTTATTTAATTTCTCTTGATCTCTGTAAAATGAAGATGATCATTCAATATGTAGTTCTGGAATCATGATCTTAAAGGTTCTTAATAAATATTCTCCAAGGACTCATGTTTGCTCCCACCCAAAGGGACTGTAAATACAATAATCTGATTTGTTTTTGATATCTTCCCTAGCAGTATTCATTTCCCAGCTTCAAACAAGAAAGCTACCAAAGTATTGGAACTTTAAACCAATTAAATTCTTGGTCATTTAGAGAAAAGGAGAAAATGGTTATAAGGAGCATCCCTTAAAACCAAACCTTTGGCTCTTTACCTTGCATTTCAGGTCACATTGCCCACCAGCAATTGATGAAAACTACAGATGAAACCCCAGGATACTGGACCATTTGAGTTTCCGTGGTCAGTTCAAATGAACTGCATTAATTATGACTTTCAGCTTTTGTCACTGCTCATTTGTCACCTTGCAGCTTTTTTCCCTTTAACTCCAGTTTTCCCACTTCTCTCTCAAACACTGCTGATTACCACCACCATTTCTTTGGAAGTTTTCTGCAGTATCTAGTTGAGTTTGTCTCTTAGATATTTCCTGCAAGTTGTCTAGAAGTTGTTGCATCTATAAGCTGTTGCTGAAGTGTGTGTGTGTGTGTGTGTGTGTGTGTGTGTGTGTGTGTGTGTGTGTGTGTTTTCAGTCATTGCCATTTCCCTGGAAGCCTCAACCTTCTCCCCAGCAAATATCTGTTATTCTTTTTATTCCTAGTTTTGCACAAGGAATCAACAATAATATGAGAAAATGAATATCTGTTCTGCCATTACCTTAATGCTGCAGATCCCTTGGGTGCGGATACTGGGGAAAGGGCAAAGAAGAAAAAGAAAGAAAAGCTCAATTGATTGTTGTAAGCTTACTTGCTTAGGTTCCCTCTACCTTTTAGTTCCTAAGATTTCTGTGTCATAATGAGGCATCAAAGTAGCAATTAAAAACATGTAAAGTCTGAAAAAATTATACACATAAAATATGAAAAGTATGTATATATATACATATATATATATTCACTCAAACGCAAATGTATTTGCATGTATACATATTAAACAAATTAGAGATTCGGATTTTAAAGCTAGAAGGAACCTTAGTGACCATCTAGTTCATTCTCCCTCTTTTACAGATAAGGAAACTGTGGCCAGGGAGAATACATGACTTTTCCAAGGTCAGGGGCAAAAAATGCCAAACTGAGATGTGAACCAAAGTCTTCTGACTCTGAATCCAGTGCTTTTTCTCAACCCCAGATAAGAACCAATTTGACTTCCTGTTAAGTCTGATGACCTTTCATGTGAACTTTTTAGTCCAAGATTCCTAAATGAAACCAAAGAAATATAAACAATGACACAAATTGCATTCATTTCAGGTTTCTAATTTTAGAAAGATACATTTGGCCTTAAGGTTCATTATCTCTGTTACTATATAACTAAATAATTTGTCGTGTTCAGTGAATATCATCCCATGCCATTTGCTTGATGATCGATAGTAGCATTTTTAAATTTGGAGTAAAATTTGAGATCATAGTTTTGTGCTTCCAGATACCTGAAGATTATAAGATTATATTGTAACTCCTTTGTTGTCATTGTAACATACTATATCAAAAGGGAGAGTTTTCCCTTAACTCACAAAAGTTGGTTTTATAATCCTTCCAAATATGACCAATGGAGCAAGAGCTAAAGGAGAGAAAGCTACTACTGAATTAAAGACATTCTTAAACTCTTCTCTTGAAAGACATGGTCTGGATAGGTGGAGAGGAATTCAAGTATAAGAGAATGTGACAAGAAGAGCTAAAAGGGGAGGAAGGCTACCCAGTCTCTCTACCTTCTGTTTTGAGTTGACTAAATTACTTTATATTCATAAAGATTCATATAGATTTTAAAGTGTAAAGGTATCTTTGAGAATATCTAGCCCAATCCCCTTATTTTACAGATTTAAAAACTGAGACTGAGGGGAAGTGATGTACTCTCAGTCATTCACATAATAGATAGCAGCATAAGAATTTGAACTTAATTCTTTTACATATAAATCCAATACCTTACTAGACCACACCACTTTCACAGTGATTCAAATTGAGGCAATGTGTACAGTGGAAATAAGATTTGACACCTGGGCTCTGCTGCTTACAAATTGCAGGATGTTAAGCAAGTCATTTCATCACCAGCCTTAGTTTCTGGCCTCATTTCTTTTCTCTGTCCTTTCCTTCCTTATCTATAAAATAAGGTTGTGACCCTCTAATGAATTCTGAGACTCCTTCTATCTCTTAATCTTGGAAAGTATGAAACAGACCTCACTCAGCCTTAAATTTGCATTCCAGTCGATGAATCTGCATCTCTTGAGTGTCTATACATCACAAAATGCCTACATACACAAAGGTATTTATGATATGGTTTCTGCTCCCAAAGACTTTAGAATCTACCTGGGAAAACAAAAACTGTAATTATAAAGGCACAAGGAACATTTGAGTCAGTATTGTAGCATTAGCAGAAAAAACAACCAAGCAACCAATGGATTTTAGAGCAGCCTAGAAAGAGGCATATATTCCAATACTAAAGAATAGGAGTGGTCATATCACATCTGAAATATTTTTTAGGATGTCATAGTTTAGGAAAGACATTGATTACCTGGAAAGTGCTTGGTATGGGGCAAGTAAGTCTATGAGTTTTGAGTTCATGCTATGCAACAACTGACGGAAGGAACTGGGGATGTAAGCAAAGACTTTAGATGTGATCATTTGTCTTCAAATACTTGAAGTTCTGTCATTTGGAAGAGGGATTTGAAGCAACTGTTTCACCCCCAGAAAGTATAGCCAGAAGTAGTGGGTCAAAGGTGAAAAAAAAGAAAATTTATGTTTAATTGCCATGGAAAACATCTTAATAATTAGAGTTATCCATAAGTTGAATGGATAGTGGATTTCCTGTCCCTGGAGATCTTCAAGCATTAGAGAACTAACTATCTGATTTTTGCTAGATGACTAGTTTCTGCGTGTTTTTTTAGGAGAGATTCTTTTGGGGGTATCATGGCAAATGAATTAAGTGGCTGCTGAGGTACATTCCTACACAAATACACTGTAATTCTGTAGCCACAATAAGTATTAATTGTTGGTATATGATAGATATTTTGTACCATGTGTTTTCTGAGTGGGAGAGGTTGATCAGGAAAACCTTTACACTGGATGGCAGACTTTATATGATTCTCCAAGGATGCACAGGATTTCAATTGATGTAGGAGAGATATGATTCCTTTTTCTAATTATTTTTATTTGTGGGGGGAGGAGTAGGAATGACTTAAGTGGAATTTTGGAGTATGGACCATCCAAGGAACTTTCAAAGGAGAGTAAGGAGGAGTGAAAATTGTAAAGTGTCTTAATTTCTTGACAATCCTTTTGAACTTGAGCTTCTAATCTCATTGCTAACTTCACTTTTGCACTTGACTTTGCCTGTCCCCAAATTGGCCTATTTGCATTACTAACATTTGACATGATTCTACATTATAAGGACCCACCTTCTTCCCTGGGTCTCCAGGCCCTGTTTGCTGATTGGACCCTTGACCTGTTGCTGTGGCACGCAAGCATACTCTTGCTTCTGGCCCCAGACCCTGCCTGACTAAATCAATACAGTATTGATCTCATCATTATGCCTCCCCAAGGACAAGCTTGTTACTCTGCCTTTGAACATCTGTCACTTCCTTAGTTCCTGTTCCAGAGTAAGGTACAGGCAGCTACTACAGTTTATACTTGCTGAGTCCTTGACCTGGAACCCACTTGTGCCAGTCCAACTATGTCTCGTCCCTGTACTGTCTCGGGCATGCCCCTAATTACCCAGAATCCAGGACTCCCAAGGACAGACTAGAGAGAGTGAACAAAACTAAAGTAAATTTATTTGGACGTATGCATGTATCTACACACATATGCATACACATAGTATAGAATATATAGACCATATAACATGTATACATGTGTATATAATTATTTATATATGTGCATAAATATATTTGAAAATTCTCCTTTTAAAAATTTATTTCTACATCTAGGTTCCAATTAGTGCCAGTAATGAACCCTATGAAATTGTTGTATATGTTTAAAAATGTATTATTTAAAGTTATACTTATATAAAATACAGTGATTGGTTCCATCTTGATGGAAATATGCAGTATGAATTCAAATAATTTGACCACTTCAGACACTAATCAGGACCTCATTGTATGTAACTGTCAAATTGATTCTATTTTAATACACTTACATTTCCATCTCATAAGTTTAAATATTTTGAGGATTTACTTTTTTAGTGGTCTGACAATTCTTACTTAGAAGAAATAATTTTTTAAAAATCAATTTTCTTTGTTGCTGGGTAATTTTCTTTGACTTCTAAGTAAATTTCCATACATCATAACAACCTTGCTAGCTTTCCTACACAGAGGTAACTCTAGTGGCCTGTCCTTAGTAAGGTATATACTTTTGGTTTTTTTCCCTCCAGGGATCTTTGATTGACTTTGATTTACCCACTGTCCCTCAACTTATCCATCCACAGGGGGACTCCATTTTTTAGGACAGAAACACATTCAGGGGAAGCTAGAAAGTAAGGCTGGCATCTTATATCTGAACATAAAAAACTCTCAAGTACCCATGGTTTGTTGTTTCAGTCTCTTCATTAAATTCAGACTTCCCTCACCCTTCAAGATTCTTAAATTTCTGCCTCCCCTTAGACCATATACATCCTTTTGCTTACTCCTTGAACAATAATACACGCATATGAAGCATTTAATATTTACAAGTTATTTTGCTCACAATTCACAATTATTATCCCCATTTTATGAAAGAATAAATGGAGTCTGAGAGATTCAGTGACTGGTCCACAGTCATACAATTTGTAAGTATGAGAATGGGGATTTAATTCTAGATCTATAAGACATTGAGTCCTTTACACTAAACTTTCTGTCTTGATAAAATGGAAGGGACTTCACAAGTCATCTTATCCAACAGCCACAATTACATGAGGAAATTGATATTTAATAAGTTGCCTAGAAAAATTAAGTTACTGGAGGTAATAAATATCACAAAAGGCTTCAAATCTAGAGCTCTTCTGATTTCAAATTCAATGTTCTTTCCACCATACCACATTTCCTTTATAACAGATATGCTATCCATATCTAATAGCTAGCTACTGGCTAAGCAAGTTACTCAACCCTCCTGATCTGTATCAGACCTAACCTTCCCCTGTCCCTTGATTCTCCCAAACCTCCCCTGTCCCAAGCTTATGGGAGGCCTTATTTTAAATTTTAAATTTTAAATAAAAAAATATTTTAAATGAGACAGGAAGAATTCGGCACAACCCCTTTATGACCTGGGAAGTATAAATGGAATAGCTTATAGTTACAGAACAAAATAAAATTAACTGGCCTGAATAGTCAATGCCATTATTTCAGACTGATTAGAAATATTTTGTTACTAAGCTAACCCAGTTATGGATATTCAGATAGTCATGGAGTATCAGACAGTCTTGCATGCATAATTTGACCTCATTATGTGCCTCTATTCTTTGCACTACTGGTATATGTATATAAAGTGTGGTATAGTGGAAAGAGCATATCCTTCTATGAATATATATTCATAGAAGGATATACTCCTGGCTTTAGGGGAAAGGTGGTTTTTTTTTTTTGCTACTTTTTTATTAGTCTATTTCATTAATTTTTTCTCTGAATTATCAGTGTTCTCCAGATGATTAGGAAAGTTAAACATTTCAATGAGAGCTCATGAATTATGCTTTAGGGTAAATGTGGACCCACAGGAATCCTTGAATCTGAGGTTGCCTTGTTTATTTTGACTTGTGTGTGTATATATATATTTTTTTCTTTTACCTTTCTAATTCCTTGACCATGAGAAGACAAGTCTTATTCTATAGATGTGCCAAATAGCAATCAGGTACAGATTTCTATTAAAACCTAATAAAAATGAAGTGGAAAGTCCAAATATAAAATTCAATGCTAGGTCCACCCTAAATTTTTATTATGCTTTCTCCTTAAATTTCTTCATGCATGGATATGACTCTTTGAGTATACATATACACAAAGATAGATATATGATTTTATTGATGAAATCTTTCCTTCAAGGATGCAAGTCTTTCATAATTGTACTATTCCTTTAGAATCTTGTCAATGTATTCACATAAGTAGGGCACCCAATTTTCTAGGAATCTTCCTTTATTTCTTTTGATATTTTAAAGCTAAAAGTAGAAACATCATCAATTGACACATCCCCTTAGCACCACCCCCTTGGACTAACCTGCCTTCTTTTTGGACAATACATTCCTTGGCTGCATCTTAACTATGGTCCTTCTTTAAAGTTCTTTATTTTTATGACATTGAAGTCTTCTCATAAATACTATTTGTCTCTTCATTGCCTGATAGGTAATATTCATGTTGAATTCTTCAGAGATCATAATTTCCCATAACTTAGAATTAGAAAACAATATAACATGCAAATATTGATTTTTTAAAAATGGGCCTATATTTCTGGGAAAAGTCATCATTAAAAGAGCTTTGCAGTTAATGGTATTCAAGTCTTCTTTCCTCTTCCTATCTAATTCCAGATCCAATTCATTTTTAATTAACAATATTTAAGATCCGTAGAGTGAAGTAAAAACTCTGTAGATAGCCCATTGAATTGTATTTAAAAATCTTGATGACTGGTATTCTTTATCCATCTTCCATTGGCAGATAGTTAGGCCAAACTATTTTGAGTGGTCATATTTTTTTGTGTCAATGGCTATTTTTGAATTATACCAAGGTGTGATACAACCAACATGAAATTATCTATAAATAGGATCCTCAACCTCCCCTTCCCCCACAAGAAACCAAAAACCTGACCATCTAGAGCAGAGTGGTTCCCAAACGTTTTTGGCCTACCGCCCTCTTTCCAGAAAAAAATATTACTTATCCCCCTGGAAATTTTTTTTTTAATTTTAATAGCAATTAATAGGAAAGATAAATGTACCTGTGGCCATCACCACTCTCCTGGATCGCTGCAGCACCCTCCAGGGGGTGGTAGCTCCCACTTTGGGAATCACTCTTCTAGGGAATAACTCCAATTTAAATTCTACTTTAAATCTCTTCCATTTTACATTAGTGAACACCTTTACCGATCCTATTTATCCTTTTTTATGCCTTGTTTGGAATTTGCTGGATAGGTTTTTCTCTGGTGTCAAAACTTTCAAGCTTTTGCATAATTTTGATGAATGGATTAAAGCCATCTAGTTGTAAGAGAGTCTTTCAGGTAGTGTTCTGCTCTACCTGAAAAAAAGCTTGTGTGTGTGTCGGGGCTATGTGTGTGTGGTGCTTGTATGTTTGTGAATAGTGAGTAAACCACAAGCATAATAGGATTTTCCATTCTTTACATTTTTTCATTAAACTGTGTGAAAGAAATGATGTAGACTATTGTTTTATCCTTTACAAAGTCTCCCTGTCCTATTAATTTTCACTTTGCTGTTCTCCTTTAATGGTAGTGCCTTCCTTTCTGAGATCATCTCCCATTTATCTTATCTGTCTTATATGTTTATAATTGCTTGGATATAATTTAGCCCATTTGAATGTGACTTCCATGAGGACTGGGATTATTTTTTTGTATTTTTTCTTTTTTGACATCTTCACTACTTAGCACAGTGCTTTTGCACATTGTTAAGCATTTAATAAAAGCTTATGACTGATGACTAATGTCATCATAAGGGATCTCCTCAGTATGTATATGCATCATTCTCATAAAAAATTTTACACTGCTTGTAATATAGGGCTATAGATCAATTGTTGATATCTCATTTGCTACTTTTGTTGTCATTATATACATATATATTTGTTACAGTCTTTCATTCATCTGTCTTGTGAATAGATAATTTTATAATCTCAAAATTGTATTGATTCCAGAATAGATCTTCTATACACCTGAAATAATAGAGTTCATCTTTATTTCCTTTACTATTATTGTAGCCTCTGCAAGTATATCTTAAACTATGAAATCCAAATATGGTGGATCTGCCATATTTCATGGTGTGACAAAATCATTATAAAAATATTGGCACATTATTTCCAATTTTTTATCTTTATCTTGTCCTAATTTCATACTTTGAGTGCCCTTGACATAATATTAATTAGTTGGTTCTTTCTACAGATGTTATGTAGTTATTTTCTGTTTTATATGGGGGAATAATTATATTGATCTTATTCCGTTCCCCCCATTATGATCTTATAAATGAGTATCGTTTAAGCCGGTACTGCTCTTTATTGCCTAATCCTTAAGTTTGATAAATAAGTTAAGTATTTGCTTAGCAAGGTGCTTTTTTAGGCATTTTTGTTCTTCTCCATGGGTAATTAATTTATATTGGTTGAATTTCTGTTTGAATATATCACAGTTTATGTCTTCTCTTCCATCTACATCTGGTCTTTCATTATTAGTAACTTATTGAAAATAGGTCAGTTTAGAGTTGTTTAAATTACACGCCATGTTTTTGTCATTTTAATTTCTAGAAGAAAATATTTATATTGTACAGGCAAAAGGCTTTTGTGAAGTTTAAGTCTTTGGCCTTTCTCATTGCTTATTCCTGATCCATATTTTATTTTGATATGAAATTTTGAGATATTTTTGTTACCATGAATTTGACAAACACCATCAAATAAGGGCATTTGCACATGCAAACAAAGAACATGAATAGAGGACTATAGATGAAATCATGAACCTCCATTATGGACAGGTTTGTAAACATATATAATACATTCAGGATGTTAGTTCCAAACCAGTCTTTCTTTGTCTATTCCTCTCTGAATCTCTTTTCATTTTGTTTTATAGTTAAAAAAATGCTTCATTGAAACACTTGCCATTTTTGTATCATTATTACCATACTCCCTGAAAATACTCCTGAAAAATTAATGAAAACAAAAACACAAGAAGCATAGCCAAAAAAAATCTTTATTTTGGACATAACTAAAAAATATACATCTCATTTTTCAACTCTAATGCATTAATTCTCTGCTAATTGTTGAGCTGCACATTTCATCACTGCACCACTAGAGTCGAGGTTGGTCATTGCATTGATCAAAAATCTTTAGCCTTTGTAAGATATTTTTTCATAATCATTGTATAAATTGTTCTTCTAGTTCTCACCTAACTGCATCAATTAGTATGCTACTCCTCCTCCTGTCATCTTCCCTCCTCTTTGTTTTACTCCCCTCCACTCCCCTCCCCTCTTTTTTCCTCCCATTTTTTCCCTTTCTTTTCCCTCTCCCTCCTTTCTCTTTCTTTATCATGTACAGCAACAGATCTTGGTGCACAGGTTACTATTATTTTTGTGTTCATTTGTTTATGAATGCTTATCACAAGTACTTCAATACAAAGCATCCAAATGCCCCATGAAATGATGTCATTTGTTTCATTTGGGCACATGATAAAAGAAATCCTACAAGCCTCTCATTTCCCTTGTTTAGAACCTGAGCCACTCTTAAATATCCTCCTGTCTTCGTGTTCAGTCAATACAGAGAATGTCTACTTTGATACAACTTAGTTCTTTTAGTAACATTTCTACTGGTTAGATATATGCCAAAAGTTATGTTGTAAGTGGTCTAAAAACCGTGAGACACATAGTATCCTCTGCCCACTTTTCTGCCACTGCTACAATCATTGAAAAGCCAAACAAGAATGAGGTACATTTGAATTTTTCTTTGTTTTGTGGATTGCGTGAGCCAGATAATTTATTACCAACTGGCCCACATGCTAATGATAAGGTTCTTACCTCTTGACAAAGCTGTTTCTCAGAAAGCAGTTACAGTTTGAGTATGAGATTATACTCAAAGAAAGACTTCCCAGTTTGCTAAAATATTGTGTTCTGTTTGCTCAGCCTTCAAGAAGCAAGGGTCGCTGCCACACAATTATGAAGCATCAGCATAGAATATTTCAAGATCTATATATCTTATTTAAAAATTGTATGGTTATATGTATAAGTATGCTTGTATACCTCTAAATTATAGAATTTAGAGTCAAAGTTTTACCATTAACTTCCTATTAGATATATTATTTCATTTCTCCAGGTTTCATTTCCCTTATTTATAAAATAAACTAGTTAAACTGACTGATATGTTTCTTTGTACTTCTACTTTTGGAACCTTATAGAATATATAATGTGTTTTCTGAGTTATTAGAAAACTCCTAAATAAAAAAATTAGGATACTTTTTTTCAATTAATATTTTAGAAAAAAGTATGGTTGATTTTTACACAAATTGAAAATTCATACTAATTAAGCTATAAGTACAATTTATATCTAAAATCCATTTTCCATTCAATTTTGCTGAGGACTGGAGAATTGGAATAAAAAGCTGATTTTAAATATATATATATAATATACACATAGATCTCTATATGTATACATATACACTCATATATGTATATGTGTATGTTTATATTATGTTATATATTTCCCTCTTTTCTTCTAGTTTTTACTACTCATTACAGAAGCATAATGTAATTTACCTTACTTCCTTCACTGCAGAGTTTATTGAATCATAAGATTTTATAACTAGAAGGCTCTAGAAACTATTCATACCTGACAGCAAATTACTGGAGGTCACATGGCTAAGAATAGAGAACATTTTAGAACTAGAAGGGGTTACAGAGATGATCCAGACCAAATCCCCTTTCTGGATTCCCATCTTACTCTCTTTTACTCTATCTTTGTTAGACATCAAGTAGGAACACAGTGCTATGCTACAGTTTTTGAAGTTTGCCTTTAGTGGCAATATGCCATGGGAAACAGGTAGGAAGTCCCACAGAGAAATCAGGAGCTGGAAATACCATAGGAATTTTTTTTTTAAATTTAACTTCAGCCAGGTGACATGCAAGCACAGACGAGTTTATGCAATTTGGCTATCAATCTTGAGGTTTTGCAGCTTTTAGTTCTCTTCTATACTCAAATTCAACCTTGAACTAACAAGGAAAATTATTAATAAATTGAGTTGATCTCTACTCTACTCTGATTGGTGAGTTCTTTTCTGAACCCTAAGGAGAAAAGTGTGTCGAATGTATACACAGTAAGGACCACATTCAGAAGCTGATTTTGTGCAAGTGATTCAAAACTTTCTGCAAATTACAGTATAGATCTTGCTCAAGGTAAAGCAAAACAATATATATGTGTTTGTGTACATATGTGTATTATTGTTGTAGTTTGTCCTTTTTTATCAAAGAAGACCAATGACTTGTGCATGAAGTGGATTTAAGTGAGGCAGGGTTACACGAAGGCATCAGATTCACTCTCTCTTCCAGTCATCCAAGTTCAGTAGCAAAACAAAAGTCAGTATGACTGCTGAGTCTGGAATGCAGTGGATGGCCTAGGCATCTTCAATGTCTTGCCAAGCTCTAAGCCTCCTTCAGCTACTTTCACGTGTGTACTGTTATGTAGAGATGGTAGCATGGAATCCCTGCAAAATACAGGGACAGCCTCACCCAGAATTCCAGGGGACCCCCCGGAGGTGAGGGGGCAGTTGAGAAGGGTTGAGACAATTGCTTTCTGGGGGTTGAGGTGAGCAGAAGAGACTGCTTACTGCTCCTGACTTGGGGGGTTCACCTGAGTGGCCATTTTGGCAAAGCCATCTTGGTTTTTACTCAGGAGTTAGCCTGTTTATTAGGATTAATCCTTATCAATATCAATATAACAATTATTTAGTGATTTAGTCAATAGATATATTCACTATTAGCAAGAGAGCCAGTTTAGTTAAGTGCCCTTCATCCCCTCCTGTGGGGGGGGAAGGGCAGCTTCAACCTAACAGATCAGGGTCTCCCTTTGCTTATCCAAAACCCTAATTACCTCCTCTAGCTTTTCCTTTTACTTCTTAATATAAGCTTTATTTACAATATCTGTGACTGGGAATTATTTAGGGGATACTCACTGCTCAAGTCTGGTCATCTAGCTTGAATCTTGTCAGCTGCCAGTTTTAAGAAGATCATCTATCTCAGTCCTTAACATTTAGATAACTAGCTTCTACTTATTCCTTTATCAGACCTGTGGGAAATATAAGTTAAAGAAGGGGAACATCATTAGAGTTTAGCCTCAACAGAAACTTACCAGAAGTACCTCAGTCAGTCTCCATTTTTCCAACTGAAACCTCAACTGCTTGGGGGGAGGGGTTTGAAAGTCAAGAGTGTCTTACCCCCTCCCTTCTCACTAAAGCCTGTCAGTCAGTGTCTGTGAGAAGAAGTGACTTGAAGGTTACTGGTCCTGGCATAATCATCAACTTCCCCAAAATATCTGCTATTTATTAACATAACAGTACACACATGTGTGTATAGATATAAAATATACATAGCTTCTTTTTATATTTGAAAATAAGTAGGCCAAAAATTGTTAATTTAGTGATCCACTTTAAAAAATCTGAATGAAATATCTTTAAAGTTTTGACTCCTCTGTGATGCTGAGCTAAAAAAAAAAGATGTGTGTAATGAATGTAAGGAAACAGAAAAATCTATATAACTGATGCAGAGAAAAAGTAAACAGAATAAAGAAAACAGCATACGCAGTAACTACTACAATATAAATGGAAAAGAATAATTGAAAAACAAAAATAAGTGAATCTAGCAAAATTTTAAAGATCAAGTAAGATCCAAAAAAAAGAGATATATATGAAGAAGTGTTCAACCTACTCTTTTATGGATGGGAGAAGTTCACAGGTGTTATATACATTTCACTTCTGCTCAGGCTTTTTCAATGTATAAATCCATTTTTGTTGGAGTTTTTTCCTCTCTAAAAATTACTATTTGTTATATGGGAAGGGGATGGAATACATATGATGATATAAGAAACAGAAGATAGCAATGAAAACTTAAAAAAATATATTCCTAGTCTCATTTTTTTAAATTTACCATTTTGTGAGATTTAAACTCCAAAACTCTAAAAATATTCACTTGCAAACATGATCAAAGGCCACAATGATGTGCATTCTTAGTCAGTTCTCTCCCACTAAGTACATTTTTCTAACTCATAGTTATCTGTATATTTCACTCAATAGATGGTGTCTCTTCTAATATTTTAATTAAAAAAAACTTTCACACATAAATTTTTTTTTCAGTTCTTTTTCTTTCATGGATTTTTAAACCCCTTTCAGTAACAAGTCTTTGGACACAAAAGGAATAGCATATTACATGCTTTGTAAATAGATTTAACCCTTTTGCTTTTCACAAAATTCATTTTCTATCGCTTTAAACCACAAAACTTCTCACATACAAAAGAAGTATCATATACATAGACATTTATTTTTCTCATGCATCATTTTGATGTGTTTGCTCAAATAAATGAAAGTCATTTCCACATGTGACAATGTATGTATTTTTTCAGGTTTAAAAATTGTTGGAGTTAATTTTCTAGTGATGTTTAAGGAACTTGCTTCAAATGTACTTTCCCTTCCTTTCTTAGTATGTGGAGTGGGAGTATAGGACAACATCCTCCAGTTATTAAAAGTTTTAACCAGAAAGCATTTTGGACTTAACATTTGTTCTGTATGCTAGAATTATGGTCTTATGAAGAGTTTTTTCTGTCAACTTCTTATTTTCTTGCTAGAGACTAATGATACAGAGGAATGATGATCTTTTATACTGGGCTCTATGATTTTAGAAATAATTTATACATATTGACACTAAGTATGTGTGCAGATTTGCAAATACATATAGCTTAACCAACAGTTTAAATGGAAACGCTAAATAAATGCAATTTATAACTATTTTGCATTTTATATGTGTCATCTATGGAATTTCAATAATTCATGTGGGGATTTCCCCATATTGTCTGAATGTTTCTTCCAAACACAGAATCATGAGACTCAGAGCTAAAAGGGACCGTTAAAAGTTATCTAATCATTCCTTTTCATTTTACTCTCAATCAATAAAACTATTAACAATTGGTTGTTTTCCTTTGTATTCAAAGAAGATCAAAATGACAACATTGGTGAAGCATAAACTGGATTTAAGTGAGGCAGAGTTGCACAGTCTTCAGCCTTACTTCATCTTCCAGAGTCATCCAAGTGCAGTGGCGAGACAAAAGTCCAGACCACTGATGATGGCCTAGAATGCAGTGGATGACCTTGGCTTCTCTGGTATCTAAGAAAGTTCTAAGTGTCCATACAGCCTGCTTCCATTGCCTTCGTGGCCATTGGAAAATATTGTTCTCATCTGCCCCTTCTGATGGGGGAAGTCTTTACATTGTTAAGGCAGACACTGTTAACTCGCCAATGGGTTTGAGGTCTGTCTGTTGCCTTCAACCTGTTTTAGCCCACCTGCCAAGTCAATCTGCTCCAACAGCCAGGACAGTTTTCCTTGGTGTTCCTGCTACACATGCTACAGCATCTTGGAGCCACACGTGAGAGCTAGATGGCAGATGGACACCAAAAGAGGAAAGCAGCCCAGAAAAGGGCTCAGTAAGCCTTATACCAGAGAAACTAGTCTTCCCTGAACACCTCATGTACCGCAATTAACAATCAAGCATCTACTATATGCCAAGCATTGTTCCATAGTTGAATATGCCAAAAGAGTAATGAAACAGTGTCTGCCCTCAAGGAGTTTGCATTCCATCATGGAAAACAGCATGAACCTATATGAGTATACAAAATGTAAAGATATTTAAAGTTTTTTTTTTTTAACTGGGGGAAGTATGTTAGTATAACAGATTGAATTAGAAAAGGTTTTATGTAGTACATAGTTTTTGAGCTGAGTATTGAAGAAAATAGTTGAGGAAACTGAGGCCTCCTTAGATCAAGTGAATTGCCAAAGAGAGAGAGAGAGAGAGAGAGAGAGAGAGAGAGGTTATTTGATATGGCAAAGTTTGGGATTTTAATTCAGATACTTTGATTCCAAATCCAAATTCAAATTCACAGTGCTTTGTGGGCTCTCATTCTATAGTTTAACTTTCTATGTTCAAGGCTCTAGTTGAAATGTATTTAGCTGCTTATCTTTGCATAACATTAAATGTGTATGTTGGGGAGGGGGGGAAGGAGAGATTATAAAAGCCTCATTTTAGTAGAGAAATGACAAGTAGCCAGGACATATGGCTCTGCCTAATGTGGGCTACCTAATCTCAGTATGACCTTGAGTTTTCCAAGTCTCATTTACCTCTCCAAAATATCAATTTAATTATAGTTATTACCTACTTCACAGGATTTGTAAGGTTTAATTAATGTTAGCAAGTGTTCGAGTTATTTAGTTGAAAGCTACTCTATAGAAAAGTCACATGGACCTGAAAATACCCCCTGCTGCGACACTCTTTAGATCTATACTGCTTTTCTCTCATTTATTCTGAGTTACGATCAAGTTTCTAACTTCTCTCTTTCCCTGCCTACTTCCTGCTGTCTGATTACAGGGAAAACAAAGTACAGACAATGGAAGAAGGGACTTCTCAACTTCTCTTTTCCTTTCATTTACAGTTAATAGCAACGTCTCCCTCCAGAGATTCCAATTTCAAAATACAAGATTTCATATGAATTGGAAGTTCTGATCCTCAACATCATAAACCTTTCAGATCAGAAGGGTGGCAGCTTCCTGAGTTCCTACTAGTATCCATTCAGGCTGTAGAGAAATTCCTTAAAGACTATCAATTCTTTCATTTTACCACTTTTCCTTCATTTTTAACATGTTAGCGTCCCTTTCTTGAAACTAAACTGAAATATTTCAATAGACTAGAAATCTTGTTGATATGCATGTCCTCTCTAATTAATCTGATTGCCTGCCTATCTTATGCAATTTTTATTCAAATTCGATCATAAATATACTACAGAGCATCCATTTAGCCCTGGTTGACAAGATGAGGTTATCAATGAAGCATTTCTTATTCTCATCATGTGAAAATACATCCCTTAAAACTAGGTGCTGTCTGATCTATTGTATCAGTGCCCTTATACTTGTAACACACTACTGATTGGTACTTACTATGTATTACCATATATGATTCTTTCTATCTACTCCTAACTAAAATGTAAAAGTAATTCCCATTGTTGTGGCCTCTAGTTTTCTTATCTTTATGGAACTCACCATCCATTTAGTTTATATAATGTGATCATCATCACATTACCATAAATAGTCATCCTAACTATTTGAAGAGAGCCCAGGAGTATAATGTTTAATAATTGGTTCTCCAAACTTATACACAGAGACAGATACACTGTGACACAATCAAATGTAATGAACTTCTCTACTTGTAGCAGCAATGCAATGATCTAAGACATTTCCAAAGGACCTATGAGAAAGAACACTATCCTCATCTAGAGAAAAACTGTGGGAGCAGAAACAAAGAAGAAAAACAACTGCTTGATCACATGGGTCAATGGGGATATGATTGGGGATGTAGACTCTAAGCAAATGACTCTAGTGCAAATATCAATAGTATGAAAAATAGGTCTTGATCAATGACACATGTAAAACCCAGTGGAATTGCTCGTTGGCTACGGGAGAGGGCTGGGAGGAGGGGAGGGAAAGAATCATGAATCATGTAATCATGGAAAAATTTTGTTAATGAATCAATAAAAAATAAAATAAAATATTTGGCTCTCCAAAAAAACCCCCAAAGGTAAATATGACAACACACTTTAAAACTTAATCTTCCTCATTATCATTTTCTCCATTTCTTCCTTAAGCCTAGATAATCCAAAAATAATTAATCAAACTCTAATTTGTAACATTTGGTGATTTTTGAGGTATAAATGTTCACACTGAAAATTTAAGAATCAACTTTCAGGATCTATATAGAACTGGAGCACATCCCTTGGTAGCCCCTATATTTTATTGCCCTCTAGCCCTGGTACAGTAGGTAGAGCACTTGGCTAGGCATCAAGAAGCCCAGAGTTCAAATTTGACCTAGACAATTATTAACCAACTGGGAAAAGTCACTTAATCTCTTTCAGCCTAGGAGGTAGCTTACTAGCTGAGTGATCCTAGGCAAGTCACTTAGTCTCTGTCTGCCTTAACCCACTGGAGAAGGAAATGACAAGGATGAAGGAAGGAGGGGGGGGAGGATAATTTAAAAAATCATGAACCTGAATAAGTGGAAGAAGGAGGGTACCCTGGTCCAATAGTAACCTTCAGGAAAGGGGTGGGCTTATTAGGAATGATGGTTTAGGCATTTGAGGTGCCTATCAGATCTTTTATTCACCTGAGATATCTATTAGTAACAAACTGGCCTAGAACTGGAGAAAGATGAGCACAATATGCAGATTTGGGAATAATCTATTTGATGCTGAACTGAGAGAATATATAGAAAAAATAGGACTCAAAGTGAGCTTTGAGATACACTCATGAATAAAAGGTGAGACGATGTTAACAATTTGGTGACTGAGAAGTTGATCTGTCTGACCTTTAGCAAAATGGCTACCATGGGGAAATTTTTATCTAGAATGCTTGCTTCTCTCTGCCACTACTTTTCTTCTACTCTACTCCCCCTTTTTTGTCATATTAAATATCTCAGACTCTGGTAGTATTCAAGGTTTTGTTGTTGCTGTTATTCAGTTGTTTCAGCAAATGTTAGGGGTGCTGAATTCAGTTGAGGAGGGTATAGGAAGTGGCAATTAGAAGTTCTGAACTGAAAGAGTAATTATAAATATGTGTTACTGGTATAAAATTTAGAAATTTTCCTTGTAATGTATTTTTAGTTATTATTTATTTGTTTGTTTATTACATTAAAATACCAATGGGGATTAAGCGACTTGTTCAGGGTCACACAGCTGAGAAGTGTCTGAGGCCATATTTGAACCTAGGACCTCCCATATCTAGGTCTAGCTCTCAATCCACTGAGCCCACCCAGCTGCCAGTTCTTTGCCAGCACAAAGATACATGTTATAAATATTAGGATATTTTCCTTTTTCCTTGATCATGTTAGAAAATAAAGCTAATAGTGGTGTTGCTGGGTCAAAATGTATACACAGTTTTATGAATCTTTAAATATAATTGCATATTGTTTTCCAAAATGATTGGATCCATTCACAGTTCCACCAGCAGTGCGTGTGTCCCCATTTTTCCACATCCCCTCCAACATTTGTCAATGTGCCTTTTTTAGTATTTTAACCAATCTGATAGGTATAAGATGATATTTCAGTGTCGTTTGGATTGGTATTTCTCTAATCAATAGTGATTTAGAATATTTTTTCATTATATTAATTATAGTTTTGATTTCTTCATCCCAAAATTATCTGTTCATAGCTTTTGACCATTTACCAATTGAGGAATGGTGCTAGTAATTGACAGACCTGTACAGTAAGGTCTTCTGACACCAATTCTAGTGCCATTTCTTCTATAGAAAAATTTCTTTTACTAGGAATGCAAGAGAGAAAGAAAGAGAGGAAAAAGAAAGGATATTGGAAACTGAAAAGAAAAGGTAGAAATAGAAACATGGAGAAAAGAGAAATAAAATGTCAAAAATAGAATATCTCCACTCATCTCTGGATTTTGTTATGCAGCCAGGCCTCCTGACCATGAATTGCTTCCCTTAAACCGATAACCTCTGAAATACTCCCTGCTTCTTCTCCCCATCCTCATTTAATTTCATTTATTTATATCTAGTTATCAAAAAAAGGATTATTATGGGCAAAGTCCTTGTAAGTGCCTACCTAATTTCTTTTTGATGTATTTAATATCTTCTCCCATACCTAACCCAACCACAAATATCTTCCCTTGGCATTCTCTCTTTCTTGAATTGCTGTTACCTTGATCTATCAATATAGGTATCAGAAGCTGGTGAAATAGCTAGCCTTTAAATGTCTTCATTGGTCTCCAAGCTGCCTGAAATTGGCAAAAGTCTGGCATAATTTAAAAGTAAATAAATACAAGCAGCACTCAACAGAAGGCTCCAAACATAAACAAATCTGTGCACATTTTGTTTATTTATGGGATTCATGCAAAGTGTCATACTCATTTCAAAAAATACTCTGTACTGGAGTGATTGATTAAACACAAGAATTAAGAAACTTTTTTAAAAAATTGGATTATATTGTTTTCAAACTAGGAATTTAACATGGGGAAAGTTGGTTTATTTTTTTCTAGGTTCTTTTTTCTGATCATCTCCAATTGCCTGTAGGGGGAAAATCCATTGTAATACTCTTTCCTTTTGCTATTTGCATCCCCATACTGAGCACTGTGCTTAGCACATAGTAAATATTTAATAAATGTTTGTTGGCTGACTGAATACCTCACATCAGTCATTAAAAAAAAAAGATTTTCCATTGATACTTAAAAAAATACCCCAAAACCACCCTGCCCAAGATGAGGAAAAGAGAACGTTTAAATGCAAATTCAGTGTCTTAAATATTATCATCATCTCCTCCGTATTAAAAAATATTAATGGATTATATCCACAGGTTTCCCAGCCCCTTCTACCCTTTCTGTATCACAGAAGGCATCATCTAGGAGACAGACATGCTTATACGAATTAAATTTTTCCTATTTTCACTTTTCAGTTAATTCTCCAGAGGTAACATTCACAACTTATTCTTCTAGTATTAATTCTTTAGCTGTGTTTGATGTTCTTTTGGTTCTACTCATTTTGCTCTTCATTATCTCTTGTAGTTCTTCCCAAGTTTTTTTTTTAATTTGCCTACATATTGTTTATGTCAAAGTAGCATACCATCAGAATCATATACACACAAAGAGCATGCTATAAATATTTAGAAACTTATAGATTATTTTCCTTAAGGGTATATACAGTTTCATAATTCTGGATGTAATTCCAAATTGCTCTCCAAAATGATTGAATCAGTTCATGGTGCCACAAACAATGTCCCTATTTTTCTATCTATATCCCCTCCAACATTTGTCATTTTGCCCTTTCGTCACACTGATAAGTGTTAGTTGATATCTCAGAATTGTTTTGGATTGTATTTCTCTCATTGGGAGTGATGTAGAAATTTTTTTTCATATATGTATATATGGCTTTGATTTCTTCATGTGAAAATTGTCTTTTCATATTTTTGCCCATTTTTCATTTAGGAGATGAATCTTATTCTTATAAATTCTGCAGAGATCTCTCTATATTTTAGATATGGAATCTCTATCTTAAGAAGCTGTCTATACATTTTTTTCTACAATTTTCTGCTTTTCTTCTAATCTTGGAAACATTTCCTTTATTTGTACAAGAACTTTTCAATTTAATGTACTAAAATTATCCATTTTAAATTTCAGAATGCTCCCCACATAGTGATGACTTATACATTCTTCTCTTCTGTATAAATCTGATAGGTAGTATGTTCCCTGTTCTTCTAATTTACTTATATTTCCTTTAATGTCTAGATAATGTATCCACTTTGATGTTATCTTAGTGAATGGTGTAAGGTATTGATCTATAACCAGTTTCTGCCAGTTTCTTTCCACTTGCCCCAACACGTTTTACCTAACAGCGATTTCTTATCCCAGAAACCTGTGTCTATGCTTTTGTCAAATGCAAGGATACTATAATCTTTTAGTGCTGTTTATTTTATGTCTGTCTTTTTTGACTAATCTACCTTTCTATTTCTTAATCAGTCCCACAAAATCACTCCTTTATAATGAAATTTAAAATCTGGCACTGCTAGATCTCCTTCCTGTATATTTTTCCACTAATTTTTTTATATTCTTGATCGTTTGTTTTTCCAAATGAATTTTAAATTATTTTTCCAGCTTAACAAAAAATATTTTGGTAATTTAATCGATAAATCTTTTTCCTATTTTGAAGGACTGACCTCTCATATGTAAACTGAGTTGCCTATGACTTTGGAACTCTTCCTGCTCTAACAAAAAGTTCCTGGCTGGGCTGGAATCAAGCCCATTTCTTTGGGTTTCTGGTCCTTCCTATGGATTTTCCTTTTTGCTTATGTAACTAAAACCCTGACTTATTGGTTTTTTCCCTTTGATCTTGATGATTACTCACTTTTCCTATTTCTCTTGTTTTGTCTTTTGATGTTTATCATTTTTTTGTTTTCTCATTGAATTTTCTTTGTTCTTTCATATTTTTCAGGGGCTTTGCTATTTCTTAATGTTTTTCTATCTTCTCATCTATTTTCTTCCAAACATTCTAATGTCTATCTCTTATTATTGAGTTCTTGCATCCAATATTGGAATACTTGAGGCTATATCCATTCTTATTCTTGATCTCTACTTGTGCTTTTTGTAAAGTTGCTTTCATCTTTTTTCCCCTCTTTTGGATTTCTTCTAACCCATAGCACCATTTCATTGCATTAGGAGTTTTCTTCTGTTTATTCAAGTTTCTAAATACAGTTCCTGAATTGGGACTTGGAGCAGAGTTAGGTTCTCTCTCTTCGATATTCTTCAGTAGAGTGATTGTGTCCTTTTCTCCCGCATTCCCATCATCTTTTGCTTTCTTCCAAATCCCCAGGTAGCTGGAGTTTAGATCATCGATTGACCTCTGGCTTAGTCTCTGGTTTCTGTTTACTTTTTCTAGTGTCCTGACCTACACTGGCTATGGTGCATCTATCTCCTTGAAGAGTCATTTGCCTGTGAGTTTAGTGATTTTAAACTTCATCCTCCTGTATGGCTTTATACCAAATTAAATATATTGAGCAGAATTGGGAAAAGGAATGTTAGTTCAAAATGAAGCAACATCTGTGAAGAAAGAGTGTGGTATTTATAGAAGAAATTCCTCCCTTCTTTCATTCGTTCTTTCTTTCTCTTTCCTTCTTTCTTTCCTTTTTTCCTCCCTCCCTCCCTTCCTCCCTCTCTCCCTCCCCCTCCCTCCCTTTCTTTCTTTCTTTCTTTCTTTCTTTCTTTCTTTCTTTCTTTCTTTCTTTCTTTCTTTCTTTCTTTCTTTCTTTCTTTCTTTCTTTCTTTCTTTCTTTCTTTCTTTCTCTTTCCTTTTTTTTCCCCTCTATATCACGCTTGAATGGTGGCATGCAAGAGTGAGCCCAAAATATGATAAGAGATAGAATGGGAAGTTATACCACATTTTATAATGGAGTTAGATTAAAATATCACGGAGAGTAGGCCATTGGATATTTAGGTAACAGAAGGAGTTCATTAACAGTAATTTGATTAATTTATGGAACAAACAACTCAATAATATCTAGCTATTAAGGTTTTACTAGGTACAATGACCTGGTCTATTATCTGTGTATTTATCCAAAGATAAATACCATTCATTTCCTGCCCTCAAGGAATCTATAATCTAACTGAAAAGGAGAGAAGCCAACTATAAAAATATTTGTGATATGAACGAGTTATAATTGAAGAGGAGAGGGCAAAGCAAAAAGCTATGAGAAATTTGAAGAAAGACTTTTTTTTTACTTCTAGGAGATTAGGGGAGGTTATAAAGAAAAGCTTCAGAGAGGAGGTGCCATTTGAGTTGGATCTTAGAGAGAGAAGGAGGTTTTAATATTTCTTTTAATGAACTAATATAAACATATTGAGTTAGGTGCCATTTAGGAATAGCATGATTCTAGGAGATGGAAATTTCTTTACCCTAAATTCTGAGAGTAGACTTCTTTTCTTTTCTGATTACTGTAAGGAAGCAGTACTGAACTGTCTGGCTTTCCCTGTGAATCATGTCTTTGGGCCAAGGAGAAACAATCTAAAGAAATTAAAAGAAAAAGCAGAGACATCTTATCACTTTCAGAATAAGTGCAAAGTAATTTTAAGCTAAGACAAGTAAAGGGGCATGTCAATCCATCTGGACACTTCTCCTTTTGATTGCTGATCACTTATTACCTGGACCTCCCTATTTCATCTTTGCTTGCTTACCGAATGGTTTTCCTCTTGGTTGCCCTATAAATTCATTTCCTACCACATTTAATATTGACTTACTCATTAAGACTTGAGATTTAGCTTTGAAATATTAAATCACTTTTCACATCTCCTCTCCTGGTTTTTGCCTTTTATTATTTTTAACCCATTGAGTCTAAAGTACAAATGTACTCAGTGTTAGAGATTAAAGAAAAGAGAAGAAAATCATAAATATGCTTCTCCCTCTCATTTTTTTTCATTATTGGGCCTTAGGCACACGAAAAAAATTCTTAGCTTCACATTAAAATCTAAGTCTTCTCTTGCTTCACCAATTTTCAGGTTCAATATCTTGCTTATTTCTAGGATCTTTCAAAGGAATAATTCACATTCTTTCCTTTTAGTGAAAATCCAGTTATTTTCTTTCATGTTCTAAGCCTCAGCATTCTAGGATATTGTATTTCTGGATGCCAGTCAATTCCCTTTGATTCTTGAAACACTATACTGCAATTTTTCATTTGTTATTATAATCATGCTATTCTGGTTATTTTACCTTAAAAATTTAAGATTTTTTTCTTTTCTGTTTATGAAATTTGTTCTATTATATAGTTTTGAAATTTGACTACAATCTGTCTAATAATTTAAATTTGGGTTTTTTCTTGCTTTATTTTAGAATACCCTGAATTAAATGCAATCATGGCCTCTCTCTCTAGACCAATAAATATTTATTAAGCATGTTCTATGTGTTAGGACCTGTACTAAGCACTGTGGATACAATTAATAAGAAGAAAGGCAGTCCTTGACCTCTTATCATTCAGTTGTTGATCTTCAGACAAAGATACTGGAGTGGTTGGCCATTTCCTTCTCCAGCTTATCTTACATATGAAGAAACTGAGGTAAACAGGATGAAATGACTAGGCTAGGGTCACATAGAAAGTGAGAGTCTGAGATGCAATCTTCCTTCAGGAAGATGAATATTCCTGACTCCAGGTCTGGCACTCTATCCACTGAGCCCTCTAGGAGACTCTCAATTCATTAGAACAAGAAACTCAAAAGGAGTGAGGAAAGTGGGAGTGGGGACATCAAGAGGTATACAGCAAAAGATTGCTGAATCTAAGGGGCAGCTGGGTAGCTCAGTGGATTGAGAGCCAGGCCTAGAGACAGGAGGTCCTAGGTTCAAATCCGGCCTCAGACACTTCCCAGCTGTGTGACCCTGGGCAAGTCACTTGACCCCCATTGCCTACCCTTACCAATCTTCCACCTATAAGTCAATACACAGAAGTTAAGGGTTTAAAATAAAAAAAAAAAAAAAGATTGCTGAATCTAGAAATCACAGCAGATGCAGGGTGGAGTGAGCCCCAAAGTCCACTTTGGGAGAGAGTTTGGTATTCCACCTTCTAGCCCTCAAGTAAAAGGGGAGAAGAGGCTAAAGGAGGCAGTATTAGTCAAATCTTCAATTAATGTAACTATGTGCTTTTTCAGATTATTTCCCATGCTTACCACACACTCTTTTATTTCTGGCTTGGAATCCTCAGCTTCCTTTAACACACAATTCAAGCATTACCTTCTGCAAGAGCCTTTTAGATATCAGTAGCATTTTTGTCTTATCAAAGGAGGCTTGGTAATGTGCTTTCTTTCTCTTTTGGTGTAATTAATTGTGCCTTAAATATGTGATAGAATTGAGTTATAAATTTGCCTCTTTTTTTCTTCATTTCATTCACAAGTTCATATACAGCTTGTTCAAATTCTTTTTCTAAGATCAAGTTGTTTGAATCTTTTATTTTTCTTCCATGATATCTGAGCATTATATAGCTTTATAAATATTGATCCATTTCATTTAAATTTCAATTTTTTGGCAAATAACTGAGTATAAGTCTTGATTGTTGTGTATATTTTCTCACCATTCTGTGAACATTTTTCATTTTTATTTTATTAACTTGTTTTTCTTCTCTCTTTATATTTAGTATTTAATATACATGTTTACATATTAAGAACCCATAAGTCAAATGTCCACATTTCATTACCCCATTCTGTATGGAAGATCAATACCATTAGAAGATTTGAGTCTGGTAAAAGAGAAATTCCTAGGTATACATTTAAATCTTTGAACTATGCTAATGTAAGCTAGAAACTCTAAGTCCATTTGGAGTATTTTTGTTTTTCTTGCTCCAAATATATGTTTCAATAATATCCTATTCTTTCCCACATGTGAACAAAATGCTAGGATTCATTGGTGCAGTACCTGAATCATATGCATGAGGCATGTTCCAATGATCACTGCACACAAACAACTCAATTCAGTGAAATACATGTTTATCAGTCAGTCATCAACAGGACTTTATCATGTACTTTCTATGTGTAGGATATATGATAAGTGTTGTAGAGACAAAGAAAAAAATAGTACCTTCCCTCAAGGAACTTGCATTCAAATGAAAGAAAAAGTACAAACAGAAATCCATAAATACAAAGTAGATATAATCTAAGAAGCCTCCTGTAGAAGACAGTGTTTGAATCATGTCTTAAAGAAAGTCAAGGATTTTAAGAGTTAAAAATAAGAATTTTTCTAAACATGAGGAATAATCTAAAAGGGCACACAGAAATGAAGTAGAGTGCAATGGACGAGAAATTTGTTGCTGTTGTTCTGTTTTTTCTGACTCTTCATTTCATGGCAAAAAATATCATTTGTTGTTTGCCATTGGAGTTTGTCATTTCTAACACCAGTGCATTATGACTAATAGAGTTTAAGTGACTTGCATGATTTTAATAGCTATGATGTGTCTGAGGCCACATTTGAACTCAGTCTTTTTGACTCCAGGTTCAGTGCTTCATCCACTGAGCCACCTAGCTGCTTAAGTGTAAGGAATCAAAAGTAGGAAATGATAGTTGAAATTTAGAATGCATGCAAAAGATATAAAAAGGATATATTTTCCACATCCAAAGAAAGAACTGTGGGAAGAGAAACACAGAAGAAAAACAACTGCTTTATCACATGGGTTGATGGGGATATGATTAGGGATATAGACTCTAAACAATCACCCCAGTGCAAATATTAATAATATGGAAATAGGTCTTGATCAATAACACATGTAAAACCCAGTGGAATTGCTCATTGGCTATGGGAGGGGGGTGAGAGGAGGGGAGGGAAAGAACATGAATCATGTAACCATGGAAAAATATTCAAAATTAATTAAATAAATAAATTTGATGTTTTAAAAAAAGGTTAGATTTTGAAGAACTGAAAAGGGGAGACTTCATTTGGACCTAGATGTAAAAGGGAGTTATTATAATTTACTTAGTAGGGAGTGACATGTTCAGTATAGACTTCAGCAAGATGATTTTATCAATTATGTGGAGGATGGATTGACATGGGAAAAGACATGGAGCATAGAGTCCAAATAGAATGATATTATAATAATTCAAGTAAAAGTTTCAACCCCTAAACTAGGATGGTAGCTACAGCTATTGAGAGAAGGGAATAAATGTGAGAAATGTCATAGAGAAAGATATTACAAGATTTGGCAACTATTTGGAAGCACAGAGTAACTGAGAGGAGATGAGGATGACACTGATGTTGCTAACCTGGAGGGTTTTTCATTGCAAGCCTAGATAGTACCCTTGACAGTAATAGGATATTTCAAAAAATTAGGCTTTTGGGAAAAGATAATGAGTTTAATTTTGAACATTTGGGATCACTATTGATCATTTACTTCAAAATGTCTAATAGTTAATTATGAAGAACTAGAGCTTAGAGAAAAGACGAGGGATGGACAAAAAGATCTGTGCATTATTTGCATGTATGTGATCACTGAAACAATCAGAGACAATAAATTAATCTAAAGATAGAGTAATGTTAGAAAAGAGAAGAGACCTGTTGAAGCTTTCTAGTGATCAAGGCATTCTGTTTAGT
The DNA here is from genome assembly GCF_016433145.1 of Gracilinanus agilis. Taxonomy (NCBI): domain Eukaryota; kingdom Metazoa; phylum Chordata; class Mammalia; order Didelphimorphia; family Didelphidae; genus Gracilinanus; species Gracilinanus agilis. The sequence continues at coordinate 52,460,721 of NC_058135.1, forward strand.
ACTGGGGTTACAAAGGTATAAAACAGCATCATTCCTGTCCTCAGAGTTTAAAATTTAGTCAGGAAATGAGATGCTTACATAGAAATATAATAGAAATTAGAGTGAGAACAGAAACTAGGCTTGATTGTTATATTCCAGGTAGGAAGATAGAGTCTGACTTGATTTTGAAGGAAAAAAAGAACCAGAGTTAGCAATGTTCATTGAGTTCAATACAAAAATGGAAGTCAGTTTACATAAATGTATAGAAGGCAGAATGAGATATTGTAGGATAGAGCACAGATTTTTGTAAATTCTGCTAGACATCAAAACAACATTTACTTTAATTCTAGACTCCCAAAATGATGCTTTCTGCATTCATAAAAATATATATTTTGATTATATTAAACTAAAAAGTTTTTGTACAAACAAAAACAAAGTAGTCAAAATCAGAAGGGAAACAACAAATTGGGAAAAAATCTTTATAACGAAAAACTCTTACAGGGGTCTAATTACTCAAAATGCTCAAAAGCATTTAATTTACATTTTGTAATTTTCTCTAACTCTTGCTTGGTTTTAAAGTCTTTCCTTTCCCACAGATCTGACCAGTAAACTATTCTTTGTTCACTTAACTTGTTTATAGTTTCCCTCTTTATATTCAAGTCATTCACCCATTCTGAATTTATCTTGGTGTAGGGTGTGAGATGTTGATCTAGACCTAATCTCTCCCATATTGTTTTCCAAATTTCCCAGCAGTTTTTG
>NC_058135.1:52481086-52481615 GCF_016433145.1 Gracilinanus agilis
GGAATCTACCTACCAAAACAAACACAGCAATTATATGAAAACAACTACAAAACACTTTCCAAACAAATAAAACTGGATCTAAACAATTGGAAAGCCATTGATTGCTCATGGGTAGGAGGAGCTAACATAATAGAAATGACAATTCTAGCCAAATTAATTTACCTATTTAGATTAGGTCTAGATCAACGTCTCACACCCTACACCAAGATAAATTCAGAATGGGTGAATGACTTGAATATAAAGAGGGAAACTATAAACAAGTTAAGTGAACACAGAATTGTATACTTGTCAGATCTCTGGGAAAGGAAAGATTTTAAAACCAAGCAAGAGTTAGAGAAAATCACAAAATGTAAATTAGATGGTTTTGATTATATTAAACTAAAAAGTTTTTGTACAAACAAAAACAATGTAGTCAAAATCAGAAGGGAAACAACAAATTGGGAAAAAATCTTTATAACGAAAAACTCTGACAGGGGTCTAATTACTCGAATATACAAGGAGTTAAATCAATTGTATAAAAAATCAAGCC
>NC_058135.1:52481711-52515623 GCF_016433145.1 Gracilinanus agilis
TAATTACTCGAATATACAAGGAGTTAAATCAATTGTATAAAAAATCAAGCCATTCCCCAATTGATAAATGGGCAAGAGACATGAATAGGCAATTTTCAGGTAAAGAAATCAAAAGTATCAATAAGCACATGAGAAAGTGTTCCAAATCTCTAATACATAGAGAAATGCAAATCAAAACAACTCTGAGGTATCACCTCACACCTAGCAGATTGGCTAAAATGAAAGAAGGGGAGAGTAATGAATGCTGGAGGGGATGTGGCAAAATTGGGACATTAATGCATTGCTGGTGGAGTTGTGAACTGATCCAACCATTCTGGCTGGCAATTTGGAATCATGCTCAAAGGGCTATAAAAGAATGCCTGCCCTTTGATCCAGCCATACCATTGCTGGGTTTGTACCCCAAAGAGATCATAGATAAACAGACTTGTATGAAAATATTTATAGCTGCGCTTTTTGTGGTGGCAACAAATTGGAAAAGTAGGGTATGTCCTTCAATTGGGGAATGGCTGAACAAACTGTGGTATATGCGGGTGATGGAATACTATTGTGCTAAAAGGAATAATAAACTGGAGGAGTTCCAGGTGAGCTGGAGAGACCTCCGGGAACTGATGCAGAGCGAAAGGAGCAGAGCCAGAAGAACACTGTAACCAGAGACTGATATACTGTGGTAAAATTGAATGTAATGGACCTCTGTACCAGCAGCAATACAATGACCCAGGACAATTCCGAAGGGATTTATGGTAAAGATGCTACCCACATTCAGAGGAAGGACTGCAGGAGAGGAAACATATAAGAAAAACAACTGCTTGAACGCATGGGTCGGGGTGGACGTGATTGAGGGTGTGGACTCGAAACTACCACACCAATGCAACAACCAACAATTTGGAAATTGGTCTTGATCAAGGACACATGACAAAACTAGTGGAAATGCTCATCAGCCATGGGTGGGTGGGGGGGGGGTTCAGGGCGGGTTGAAGGGGATAAGAGGAGTATGAATCAGGTAACCATGTTAAAATGTATATTAATAAATGTTAAAAAAAAGCACAAAAAAATAAAAATAGGGGAATAATAAGGGAGGGGTTAGAAAGGGAAGTAAATCAAGGGAGGGGACAAGGGTTACTGGCTTAAAGCAAACCACTGGTTTAAAAGGAAATATTGTAAGAAGAAGGAGTAGAACTAGGAGATGATACCAAAATGTTGGCGAATACACAACTGTTAATTATAACTCTGAATGTGAATGGGATGAACTCGCTAATAAAACGGAAGCAAATAGCAGAGTGGATTAGAAACCAAAATCTTACCATATGTTGTCTACAAGAAACACATATGAGGCGGGTAGACATACACAAGTTTAAGGTTCAGGGTTTGAGCAAAATCTTTTGGGCATCAAATGAGAAAAAGAAGGCAGGAGCGGCTATTATGATTTCTGACAAAGCCAAAGTAAAAATAGATATGATTAAAAAAGACAGGGAAGGTCATTACATCCTGATTTAAGGCAGTATAAACAATGAGGAAATAACACTGCTCAATATGTATGCACCAAGTGGAATAGCATCCAAATTCATAAAGGAGAAACTGGCAGAGCTCAAGAAGGAAATAGTTAGTAAAACCATAATAGTGGGAGATCTAAATATTCCTCTTTCAGATTTAGATAAATCAAACCAAAAAATAAATAAGAAATGGATAAGAGAGTTAAATGAAGTCCTAGAAAAATTCCATTTAATAGATATGTGGAGAAATATAAATAGGGACAAAAAGGAATACACCTTCTGCACATGATACATTCAGAAAGATTGTCCATGTAAAGGCATAGAAACATGGCAAACAAATGCAAAAGAGCACAAATTATAAATGTAAGCTTTTCAGATCATAATGCAATAAAAATAATAATTAGTAAGGGAACCTGGATAGGCAAATCAAAAACTAATTGGAAATTAAATAATGATTCTCCAAAACCAGTTAGTCAAAGAAGAAATCATAGAAACAATCAACAATTTCATTGAAGTGAATGACAATGAAGGGACATCCTACCAAACTCTGTGGGATGCAGCTAAGGCAGTACTCAGGGGGAAATTTATATCCTTCAGTGCATATATTAACAAATTAGGGAGGGCAGAGATTAATGAATTGGGCATGCAATTTAAAAAATTAGAAAGCAAGCAAATTAAAAATCCCCAGATGAAAACTAAATTAGAAATACTAAAATTCAAGGGAGAAATTAATAAAATTGAAAGTAAAAGAACTATTGAATTAATAAATAAGACTAGAAGCTGGTATTTTGAAAAAAACCAATAAAATAGACAACGTACTGGTCAATCTAATAAAAAAAAGGAAAGAAGAAAACCAAATTGACAGTATCAAAGATGGAAAGGGAGACCTCACCTCTAATGAAGGGGAAATTTAGGCAATCATTAAAAACTATTTTGCCCAATTATATGGCAATAAATATAACAATCTAGGAGATATGAATGAATATTTACAAAAATACAAATTGCCTAGATTAATAGCAGAAGAAATAGAATACCTAAATAATCCCATATCAGAAAAAGAAATTGAACAAGCCATCAAAGAACTCCCTAAAAAAAATCACCAGGGCCTGATGGATTCACAAGTGAATTCTATCAGACATTCAAAGAGCAACTAATCCCAGTACTATACAAATTATTTGATATGATAAGCAAAAAGGAGTCCTACCAAATTCCTTTAATTACACAAATATGGTACTGATTCCAAAGCCAGGGAGAACAAAAACAGAGAAAGAAAACTATAGACCAATCTCCCTAATGAACATAGATGCAAAAATCTTAAATAGAATATTAGCAAAGAGACTCCAGCAAGTGATCAAGAGGATTATCCACCATGATCAGGTGGGATTTATACAAGGAATGCAAGGATGGTTCAATATTAGGCAAACCATCCACATAATTGACCATATCACCAGTCTAACAAACAAAAATCACATGATTATCTCAATAGATGCTGAAAAAGCCTTTGAAAAAATACAGCACCCATTCCTATTGAAAACACTGGAAAGTATAGGAATAGAAGGACCTTTCCTAAAAACAATAAACAGTATATACCTAAAACCATCAACAAGCATCATATGCAATGGGGATAAGTTAGAAGCCTTCCAAATAAGATTGGAAGTGAAACAAGGATGTCCATTATCACCTCTATTATTCAACGTAGTACTAGAAACACTAGCAGTTGCAATTAGAGAAGAAAAAGAAATTGAAGGTATCAAAATAGGCAAGGAGAAGACTAAGCTATCACTCTTTGCAGATGATATGATGGTATACTTCAAAAATCCTAGAGAATCAACTAAGAAGCTCGTAGAAATAATCAACATCTTTAGCAAAGTTTCAGGATACAAAATAAATCCACATAAATCATCAGCATTTCTATATATTTCCAATACATTAAAGCAGCAAGAGGTAGAAAGAGAAACAGCATTTAAAATCACCCTAGACAATATAAAATACTTGGGAATCTATCTACCAAGACAAACACAGGAATTATATGAAAACAAGTACAAAACACTTTCCAAACAAATAAAACTAGATCTAAACAATTGGAAAAACATTGATTGCTCATGTGTAGGATGAGCTAACATAATAAAGATGACCATTCCATCCAAATGAATTTACCTATTTTGCGCCATACCTATGAAACTACCAAAAAACTTCTTTACTGAATTAGAAAAAAACTATAACAAAGTTCATTTGGAAGAACAAAAGATTAAAAATATCAAGGGAAATAAAGAAAAAAATGTGAAGGAAAGTGGCCTAGCAGTACCAGATATTAAACTATAATATAGAGCAGCAGTCTCAAAACAATATGGTACTGGTTAAGAGACAGAATGGAGGATCAGTGGAATAGACTTGGGGATTGGCAAGACAGTGTATGATAAACCCAAAGAGCCCAACTTTTGGGACAAAAATCCACTATTTGCCAAAAACTGCTGGGAAATTTGGAAGACAAAACGGGAAAGATTAGGTTTAGATCAACATCTCACACCCTACACCAAGATAAATTCAGAATGGGTGAATGACCTGAATATAAAGAGGGGAACTATAAATAAGTTAAGTGAACACAGAATAGTATACTTGTCAGATCTCTGGGAAAGGAAAGATTTTAAATCTAAGCAAGAGTTAGAGAAAATTACAAGGAGTTAAATCAATTGTATAAAAAAATCAAGCCATTCCCCAATTAATAAATGGGAAAGGGACATGAATAGGCAATTTTCAGATAAAGAAATCAAAAGTATCAATAAGCACATGAGAAAGTGTTCAAAATCTCTAATAATTAGAGAAATGCAAATCAAAACAACTCTGAGGTATCACCTCATATCTAGCAGATTGGCTAAAATGAGAGAAGGGGAGAGTAATGAATGTTGGAGGGGATGTGGCAAAATTGGGACATTAATGCATTGCTGGTGGAGTTGTGAACTGATCCAACCATTCTGGATGGTAATTTGGAGCTATGCTCAAAGGGCTATAAAAGAATACCTGCCCTTTGATCCAGTCATACCATTGTTGGGTTTGTACCCCCAAAGATATCATAGATAAACAGACCTGTACAAAAATATTTATAGCTGTGCTTTTTGTGGTAGCAAAAAACTGGAAAATGAGGGTATGCCCTTCAATTGGGGAATGGCTTAACAGATTGTGATATATGCTCTTGATGGAATACTATTGTCCTCAAAGGAATAATAAACTGGAGGAATTCCACGTGAATTGTAAGGACCTCCAGGAATTGATGCAGAGTGAAAGGAGCAAAAGCAGAAGAACATTGTACTCAGAGATCAATACACTATGATAAAATAGAATGTAATGGACTTCTGTACTAGCAGCAATGCAATGACTCAGGACAATTCTGATGGATTCATGGAAAAGAATGCTACCCACATTCAGAGGAAGAACTGCAGGAGTGGAAACAAGAAGAAAAGCAACTGTTTGAACACATGGGTTGAGGCGGACATTATTGGAGATGTAGACTCGAAACTACCACACCAATGCAACTATCAACAATTTGGAAATAGGTCTTGATCAATGACATATGTTAAAACTAGTGGAAATGCGCATCAGCCATGGGTGAGGGGGGATTAGGGGGGTGAAGGGGAAAGTAAGAGCATGAATCATGTAACCATGTTAACTTTTCTAAAAAATAAATATTATTAAATGTAAAAAAAAAGAATAAAGGGTAACTAATTAGTACCCAGAACACAATACCAATCTATGTAAAATGACAAAAGATCTACTGTAGACAAAGGTCTTTATTATCTTGAATTTATTCTTTCTGTAGCTTTTATTAGGGAAGGGGGACAAGAATTTCATAGGCAAAGGAGCAGCCTGTAATTTGTCCTTATTGCAATGAAATGCATCAATGATATTTTGAATCCTTTGAAATCCATTGATAATTATATTTAGAGGAGGATAACAAGAATGATAAGAGGACTTATCCCAAGAAGAGACAACATTCTATAGAAGGATTGCTAGAGAAAATGAAAGATTCTAAGCAAGGACCTGAAATGACTCAGCAGGGTCTCAATAGCTGTCTTCAACTAATCGAAGAGTTGGAAGAGCATTTATTCAAATGGTACTTTGTCCACAGAGGAAAGAACTAGGACCAGTTAAAGAATGACAGATTTTGTCTCAAAATATGGAAAATCTTCTAAACAATTAGAACTATACAAAAATCGAATGGGGTTCCTCAGTGGATAGTGACCTCTCCATCTTTGGAAGTCCCTAAAGGTAAGCTAGATGGGAACATCTTAGGGACATTATAGGAGAAATTCATGCTTTGAGTAGAGGTGGGAATCAATGACCTCTGGAGTTCTTTTAACTCTACACTTCTAAGACTCACTAAGAAGAAAGAAAGCTTCAGGAGAAACAGAAATTCTTTCTTTTTATGTTGTTCAAGTTTTTTGTCATGCCTTTTATCTAGGGAGCACTGAAAATTTCCAGCTGAATATAGTGCTCTCTTTAAAATATTGGTAATGGAGAACAGTTAAGTTGAGGAATCACTTTTATTTAATTTTCTAGATATCCTATTTTCCTTTTACTTCAAGGAGCATACAACCATATTTTTGCTGCCAACTACTATGATCAACCCAACCAAGGGAGTGGTTGAATCTTTGTTTCTAAAAGTATTTAGGTACAAAACACCTTTTCTTTTCAGTTGTAATCACACTTCATTTTGCATTACTATGTGCCCATTCAACATCTCTTCTAACTTTTTGGTTATTTTGTACATAAAACAAAGTATAAAGAACTTAACTATTTTTCCATGGAATGTAGAGTTATGCAGAAACTAAATAAATGTAATAGCACACAAGCCAATAATCTGTGAATTTGAGTAGTGAAATAACGCAATGTACTCCACAGTTATTACACTGAAGTTTCATTGTGCTGTTTTTGTGATCCCCAAAATAAAGATATTATATATTGAATTGCTGCTGTTATTCAGTTGTTTCAGGCATATCTGACTCCTCATAACTTCATTTTGGATTTTCTTGGCAAAGATACTTGAGTACTTTGCTTTTTTTTTCTCCAGCTCATTTTATATATGGGTAAACAGAGGCAAATAGAATAAAGTGACTTGTTGAGGGTCCCATAGCTAATCTGAGAACAGATTTGTATTCATCTCTTCCTAACTCTAAACGCAGTGCTTTATTCATCTAGCTTTATTCATGAGCCATCTACTTGCCCCAATGTCTAAAGGACTACATAGATCTTCATTTAGATCTTCATTATGTCTCATCTGTACTATTCTCCTAGTTTCCCATCTGATCTTTGTATCTCCAGGATTTATACCTCTGATTCTTTCAATTCTTACTTCTAATTCAATCAATTCAATTCAATTCTTTCAACTATAGACTGTATTCAGGCTTTAGTTCTAGTATTAGAAATACTACATTCCTGCCCTCATAGAGCTTCCAATCTAATTATGTTGGATAGATATACACAGAAATAAAGTATAATTTACAATAAAATGTTTAAAGTGTATTTGAGAGCTTCTAACACAGGGTGAGAGGTATATGAATGGAGATTTTGAACCCTTCCCTAGAAGTCCCTTAGTATTTCCCAAAATTCCCTTTAATCTCAGTATTAAAGAGATGAAGTCCAAGGGTTCAAAATCTCCATTTATACAGAGGTGAAGTCTGAAGAGAAGAGTGGGTTTTTTTTTACCCTAAAGGAGGAAGGCTCCATGGAGAAGGTGGCATTTACCTTTCAGAAGAGGAGAGGGAGGGCTTTTCAGGAGGAAAAGGAGCAATAATATTTTTCAGTAAGAGACCTTTTGCTGTGCAGGTTGTCAGTTAGAGACCCCCTGCTGTAAAGTTTGTCAGTGACAGTTAGAAGGATGTGGCCGAGGGGAGATGGTCAGTTGGAGAGAGTTGCAAAGGGCTTTTTGTTTCTGGGTCTCCTGGGGAGAAGGTATGCAGTTAGTACTCTCTTTGATTGGAGACAGAGAACAGAATTAAGGCCTTAGTAGTCTTATTGATTATTAAGAACTTGGGTAGATAAGGTAGATAGAGAGTGGTGATATTATTAGATAGTGAGAGTAGGAGAGTAGGTGAGGGCTTTATCATAGCAGAAGATACTGCCCTCTGAGGCAGATAGATATAGGGCTTTTTAAAGAAATTTAGTTAGGACTGGGATCTGGGTATAGTTACAAGCTATTGTAAGATTACTTTCACTTTCCTCCTTCCTATTTCCTATCCATATTTCCTAATAATAAACTAGGTGTTTTGCATTTAATAAACTGTGCACTGGCTTTTGGTCAAACAAAAACGTTACCCCCCAAAATGTAAACCTTCACAATAGGAGACCTCATGGTGCAGAGGCAAGAGGAAACAGTGTGAATGTTCTGAGGACTGAGAGTCAGTAAGATCTAAGTTAGAATCCTTCTTCTGACACTTGACAGTTATGTCATCCTAAATAAGTCACTTATCCTCTTTCAGTATCATTTTTCTCTTCTTGGAAGTTGTAAGAGTAGAACCTACCTCCCAGGATTCTTCTTGTAAGGATCATATAAAATAATATGTGGAAAGGATACTTTGTAAGGAACTTTATACTTAGCACAATGTCTGGCATATGGTAAGTGTTTCATAAATGCATGCTCATATGGCTCAACTTATTTGACCTTTAAAAAGATCAATTTCCATCCTCATTTTTCTTAAAAAAAAAAAAAAAAAGCCCGATCCATCTTGGAATCAATACTATGTGTAGGTTCTAAAACAGAAGAGTGGTAAGAAGTAGGCTAGTGATGGTGAACATTTTAGAGACAGAGTATTGGGCCCTACCCCCACCTCCCCCCAGAACAAGTGCCACCCCCCAGAGACCATGTGCCATGCCTGTCCCCGCAACTATGTGCTGGGTGGGCTCTGTCCCCTCCTTACCCCACACAAGGGAGGGAGAAAGTGCAGAGGGAAGGGTGAAGTCAGGAATGTCCTCAGCAAGTGTAGAGAGCGGGAGGGGAGTGGCCTGAATGCTCTGCTCCCCTTCAGCTCTGCCACCTGTGAGCCACCCACCTTACCCACTGCGTGCTCCCATTAAGCTGCTGGGCAAAGGGGTGGATGATGTGAAAAAATGTTGTCAGGCATGGTGGAGAGGGGGAAGGGAGCAGCTCTACTAGAATCCCTCTGCCTTTCTAGTAATGAAGTTGGGGTAGTGGGGTAGCAGCTACATGACAGAGAGTACTTTGCATGCTGTCTTTGGCACCCAGGTCAAAGGGTCACCATCTCTGGGCTAAGCAAAGGGGATTAAATGACTTGCTCAGGGTCACACAGCTAAAAAAGTATCTGAGACCAGATTTGAACCCAAGACACTCCCCCCATTTCCAATCATAAATACTTCATAAGCTCCTTAGCATGACTCAAGAACTTTGGTGATGATACACAGATGGAGGTCTGGATCTCTATCCACTGAGTCACCTAGCTGACTCCTAACCTGTATCTTCTTGAGAAGCTCTGTGATTTGGTAGAGCACTGTTCTTGGAGTCAGGTTTAAATCATACCATAATGCACAAAATCTCAATGACATTAGGCCAGTCATTTAACTTCTCTGTGGCAAGTTCTTGATCTAGGGGCAATAGAGATAGGGGAAATATCTGTAGTAACTCCCTCCCCAAATTGTAAGGATCAATTAAAATAATTTACATGTAGCACTTTGCATGTACTACAAGGTTACTAGAAAGGCCTGCTGAAAATTAGGAGAAGTGAGAATGATAGAATTAGGACAGGAGGTACTGGAAATTCAAAATTAGTCATATGATTTTTAGAGATGGAAGCTTCTTTAAAGATCATCTTGTCCAACACCTTCATTTTATCGATAAGACAATTGAAGCTCAGAGTTTGAATCCCTTGGCCAAGGTCACAGAGTGGCAGCACTGGTATTTACACCTAATCTTCTGATTTCAAATCCAGTTCTCTTTCCAAAAGATTTCTATGGCAGCTAGATGGACCCTCAATATATCATAGGGAGATCTGGGGGCAGGGCTGTTGCAGGGAAAAGAGAGGTAGGGAGGAATCATATATTAGAGTTTGATTATTGATTAGAGATAAGACTAAATAATGTAATAGCATCATTGAAGAAAATGAATTAATATAGGAGAGAAGCCTCATGCCAAGGGGTTATGAGCAAGTAATTATGGGCTAATCTTACTTATCCTATAAAGGATATAAAGACAGATAAATAGTTCTTGCTCGCAAGGAGCTTACATTTTAATGGGGAGAGATAATACTCTAATGGGAGCAGACAAGGAGAAATACTGGCACAGAGACATAGTAGAGAAGGCCAAAGGATGAAAGATGGATGATCTGGGACTATCTTCAAAATGGAGGTTCTTGAAAGAACTCGCTAATGAGAGAAAAGCACCTCAGGAGCAGAAGGAGAAATTGCCTGAGTCGTAGTAGTAAAGGATGAAGAATGAAAGTTCTACTAAAATGAGATTCTACATGATCCATAAATTATGGATCAATTATTCAGGATACCTATGGAGCTCAATCTCACTGTCAGAACAGTCTGAATTTACCAGATAAAATCTACCCTTCCCCCTCATTCTATATAATGGATATCTGACTTCATATCACTAATGACTGTGTATTTTTAAAAAGAAAGAAAGGGCAAAAATTCTACGAAATCATAAATACTTCATAAGCTCCTTAGCATGACTCAAGAACTTTGGTGATGATACACAGATGGAGCTTGGGATAGATAAATGTAAATGAGCATTTTTACATACTGAAAGAGCACTATATATACACAGGAAAGTTCATGCTCACAAAGGGTCAAGTAACTGTGATTTAGTATAAGGAGAACTTAGAATACCTGAACTTCTTCAGATGAAATATAGGAATAAAAAATGTGTTTGTAGTTGAAGAAAACCTTCATACCATATTGAAAAATTATTAACAATCCAACAAGTATTACTAATATACATATTTTGTACAAATATGTATATACATATATATATAGAGAGAGAGAGAGGAAGAGAGAGAGAGAGAGAGACAGAGAGACAGAGAGAGACAGAGAGAGACAGAGAGAGACAAAGAGAGACAGAGAGAGATTGATCTGAGGCAGAAGAGGAGTAAGGGCTAGGCAACTGGGGATTAAGTGACTTGACTTGAAGTGTCTAAGGTAAGATTTGAAACCTGGACCTCTTAGCTCTAGACCTGGCTCTCAATCTACTGAGCTACCTAGCTGGCCCTGTAAATATTACCCTTAAAACAATAGCTTAAATGTCCCAATGCAATAACACAAGTCTTAAGCATCATAGGTAATAATAGGTGGCAGAGTGGATAGAATGCCAAGCTTATAGGTGGTAGTACCTGAATTCAAATCTGGCCTCAGATACTTACTAACTGTGTGACCCGAACAAATCACTTAATCCTGTTTGCATCAATTTTCTTTTCTGTAAAATGAACTGACTTAGGAAATAACAAAACCATTATAATATTTTTGCCAAGAAAACCCCAAATATGGTCTCAAAGTCAAACATGACTAATCAACTAAACAGAAAATTTTTAAAGCTCTTACACAAAATGTTTTACAAATATTACCTAACTTTATTCTTCCAATAACCCTGGGAAGAAGGTGCTATTATAGCTATTTATAGATGAAGAAACTGAGGCATAAAAAAGGTTAAGTGGCTTGCTCAGGGCCAAACAGTTGGAAATTAAGAGTCTGCAACTAGAATTCAACTCAGGTCTTCCTAATTCCACTTCCAGGGGCTGATACTTTATCTGCTGTGCCGTGTGTATGTGTGTGTGTGTGTGTGTGTTTGTCTGCGTCTGCATCTGTGTCTCTGTCTCTGTTTATCTTTCTGTATATACCAATACCTTCTATTTCTGGAATATTGCAAATGATTAATAAATGATTATTGATTGATTAATTGAAAAGAAAAGATGTGGAAAGTTAAAGAAAGAAGGCATAGAGGACAATCAGAGAGGGAAAGAGTGAGATAGACAAAGGGAAGGTAAAGGTGATGAAAGACATAATAACACAGTGAGAGAAACCCAAATTGAGGAAAAGATATATGCAGAGTTGCAGGAAAAGAAGATCTATATGTTCTAAAATGAGAGATGGGTTGCACCATTCTTTTCATATTAATCTTAACTGCCAGATAAATATTATAACATGTTATCTTTTATCTAATGACAGTTGTCCACATCTCTTCAAATGCATTTGTCAAGTCAATAGTCAGTTATTAAATATTCATTAAGTACCTACTATTTGCCAGGTACTGTGGTAAGAGTTGGAGAGGAAAAGAAAGGCAAGAAACAAACAAACACAAAACAAAATAAAACACAACAACAAAAATAAAAACAAAAAACAACCAGGCCCTGATCTCCAGGAGTTTTCAGTCTGATAGAGAAGAAAATCACTATGTAGATTATGTAGAAACCTTAGTGACTTGCAACAATTAGGTTGTAAACTCCTGGAGAACAAACACTTAACTATTGTTGGTGTTTGTAACTAGACAGAGAGATAGATGGATAGATGGATGGATAGATAGATGGATAGATGGATAGATAGATAGATAGATAGATAGATAGATAGATAGATAGATAGATAGATAGATAAATGTGCATAATCAACAGAGGGAGGGCACTAAGTTGGAAGACTGGGGAAGGCTTCTTGTGGAAGGTAGGACGACTTAGTTCTTTGGCAATTTTCACTATAAATTTAATAAAAGTAGCTGCCCAAAGAAGAAAATTGATCAGAGCTGTGTCATCGGTAGTTATGAGCAAAATGTTACCCCAAGAGTCAATTGACATAGTTAAAAACAGGATTTAGATCTTGAGCCACACCTTTCTTATTTCTCCTTTAAGGAATGAAGATCATTGAGATGTATACTTTATATTATTGCCTGTCCCACTAATAAAATGCACACTGATGAATCATAAAGATAATCTTGGAAGAAAGAATTAGAAGTGTCAAGATAAAAGGATAGCTACAAAAGTTAGGAACTAGACCTGGGAGCAATAAATATTCAGAGATTGCCTTCTGAAAGTCTTTTCACACTTTCCACACAGCTACTAAAGTAACTTTCCTTAAGTAAAGGTTTGACCATCTTACCCCCCTACTAAGTAAATTTTAGTAATCCTTATTGCTTATATTATCACCTGTAAACTCTCCTGTTTGATATTTCAAAGCCCTTCATAATTTGACTCTGGCTCCAGTAAGAAATATTCAGAAACTGGGCATTTAAACTGAATACTATAAATTGTTGCAACCATTTTGGAAAGCAATCTGAACATACACACAAAGAGTTATAAAACTGTGAATATACTTTGATCCAATATTATTTGACCCACTATTAGGTCTATTTCCCAAAGTGATCAGGGAAAAGGAAAGGAGCCTATATGTTCTAAAATATTTATAGCAGCTCTCTTTGTGGTGGCAAAGAAGTGGTAATTGATGGGATGTCCATCAGTTGGGAAATGGCAGAATAAGTTGAAGGTTATGATCATGATGGAATACTACTGTGCTATAAGAAATGATGAGCAAGTTGATTTTAGAAAAAAACATGGAAAGACCTTCATGAAATGATGAACTGCCTACATAGGATACTTTAACACAGCCCCATAATTCTCCTTGATACTAGTCTCTGAATATGATCTCTGATTTCTCTTATACAGTAGAGATCTCAGAGTCTTCTTTTTTCCTCTAAGGACAATTATCTAATTACCTGTCATTATCTAAAGATATGACTATATGGATTAAGCATTTCCAACTGGTTATATGGTTCTGTCACAATCTAGTTTCAAGAACTTTTTATATATATCTTACTGGCAATCATAATCAGTCCCAAATCATGGCCAAGTATGGTTTTCAATATGAAAAAAATGAGTGATTTGGGTTAGTGAGATAATATGTTAAGTATAAATTAATTTTCTTAGAGTAGAACTCTTGGGAGGGGAGAAGAGTAGATGTCAAAATTTCCAAAAGCCACAAAAAGAATGTAACCAAAAAAGACACAACTTTATAGCAAGCCCCTTAACCTAATGACTGTGGGAAGCCAATAAGAGAATAGATAAAAATCTGAAACTCCTCTTTTGACCCCTTTTGTGATCCTTGTGATTTCTTCTTGAAAAGTATTATGGCCTTACTGAAAAGCTTTAAGTTCCTATCAAACCTGAATTTAAAGGGTAAACACTGATAACACAGCAAGGAATGCTGCTGCCTGTTATAGCTAAGGCCAAGATACTCCCCAATTCGGCTTTTTGATAAGAACCTAGTCAAAATTCAGCCTTGGTCTTGGTCTATTCTGAAGCCAATGTTTTGTGTTTTGATGTGACATAATTTGTAACTTCTGCGCATCTGCAAAGTTTCGGGGGGGTTCTTTTGTGTGAAATGAGTCTTGAAATATATATATAATAAACTCCATGTTCCTGTAGCCAGAGCTGGAAGCATGAAGTAAAAGACATTTCCCTTGTCCTGTCCTTATTTCCTTATCAACTAAACTGTCATCAGGTTATCAGAGATGATAAAGAGATCTCCACAAATGACATCATTAAAATCTCATATTACTAGAATTTGGAAGTACAGAATATAATGTCAGGAAATCCACAAATAATTTAGTAGTAAATTTATACTCATTCATAAAAAAAGCTCTATGGTATGGATCTAGATCCATTTAGTTCAAACTGGGAAAGAAAAATGTCTAAATAATAGCTAACATTATATTTTACTTGGTGACGTGATGTGGTTTATTGTACCAGTTCAGGTTAGGGTGATTGGAGCTATACCTTATTGCAAGGAAGTGTGTAATAATGTAGATGTCAGGTAGGTGATGAGTTAATGGCACAAATATCTGGAAGAGGGGATACTTGAGTTGTTATGGATTATGTCATTTGACATAGGAATATTTTTGATATTTTTAGGATTGAATATGGAATTATTCCTAAGACAAGAGGTATGAATATAATATTAAATATAATGCAAACTCCCTGAGGGGGAAGGATTACTTCAATTTTGGTTTTGTATCTTCAGCACATATTCCTTAATAAGTGGTTATTTATTGATTAAATATGATCAACACATTTTTGAAATTTGAAAATAGTCATTAAAGGATGTATTGATGATGAGTCTATAATAAATTGCCAAATTCTACCTAAGGAAATCAGTTTTTGCACTGGTGGGTAAAGTTCACTAAAAAAAAAGATGCTTATGGGTTTTACTGTTTCATTAAGCAGAAATATCACAAGAACATTTACAGTGAATAGAAAACTGTATGTGACCCTAATAGAGCAACTACAGCAAACATAAAGATGGAGGAAACACAAACATAAAGTATTTTGGTGAACAGATTTCCTCCATGTAGAGAGAAATTTACCATTGCAACAGAACAGAGAATTCATTGAACATTATAAATTGATTCAGGAGGCATTATTTCTGGAAATCCATCACAAAACCAAGAGACTTAAAAAAGCAGTAAATGATAAATATCATCAACATGGTAAATATCCCATTGGTAGAATCTATAAAGATGAAAAATATAGAAAAATAGATATCAATGACAATCAAGATATTTTTGTGACTTTACTACAAAGTCCTTAATACACATTAAGCAAACTTTATTTGTGTGGACATAAAGAGGTAAGAATTTTTTAAAGATTTTTTTAAAATGCACAGAATTATAAATGTCTTATTATTATCACCCATTTGCAGATCTATCAGCAAAATTCTAGGTAGATGTCCCCAAAAGGTTAAAGTGGGAGACCAGGGTAAGAGGAAAAAAAAAGTTAAAGAGAAGGCCAAATTGAAGGTAGACTTGAGATAGGACATACAAGTATGCACTGCTAGGACTGTCTAGTGAAGTCTGTTTCATCTTAAAAAATTTTTTTCATTTTTAGAAATTTTACTTTTTTCCAGATTATATCTTAATGCAATTTCCTCATATTCATTTTCTGATATTTTTTAATCCATGTTTTCTCTCTCCCTCTCACACTTCTTTCCTCCCAAAGAATGCAGGTAATATAATATAGGTTGTACATATATTATTAGATTATATATATTGCAAGTTCATCATTCAAGCCATTTCATATTTAAACACATCTTTAGCTACTACTAAGTTTTTTTACAACTTTAATTGATTTTGTTGTTAATATATGTCATGGAAATTTTTCAGTTTCATACCAGTGGTTGCCTTGTCAGATGGAAAGCTGAGCTAATGTTTTACTGCTTTCTGAGGGATCTGTACGTCAATAGACAGGAAAGGACTGGCTACCAAAATGGAAGTTTTAATTTGAATGGGAACTTCACTCTTTTTTAATAGTTGATTCTAACTTGCTTTTTCAAATTCAATGGGAATTTAGAAATCAAATAACTAAGTTCATTAACTAGTAAGTATATGTGTATTTTTATGTATGCATGTAGGTATGGCTGTATGCCTACGTACAGACATATTTGGATATAAAGCAAAAATGCTGAAAATATGTAAAATCCTTAAGGATAGGAACTATTTTGGTTTTCTCTTTGTATCTCCAGTATATCACACAGTACCTGGTACATAATACTTGCTTGTTGGTTTATTGATTGATCTTTGACATAATTACATTGAAAACTCATGATCGTATCATCTTTTTCTATGCTCAAAAATTGGCCTTAGTTCCCTTGTCTTTAAAAGGAGGAGATATGCTTAGCCTTGGGAATCTCAAAGGTCCTTTTCCAGCTGTAGTGGTTTATTATTCTTTGTTGACTATAGTGGCCTTATTAAAGACAGTATAGCCTGTATTCTTGGAGCAAGAGAATTTAACCATAAATCAATGCAGAGTTGTTATAGATAAATACTACCTATGAGAAGTCTATATCTAAATCTGTAAGGACCTTAGGCCTTTCTGTCTTGTGAATATGAGTATTCTTGATATGAGGTTAGAAACTTCATGTCACTCCAGCAATAACATTTATATAGAATTTTAAGTCGCAAAAGTTGCTTTCTTTGCAATAACCTTGGGAGACTGGTGGTAAAGATGAATAATAGAATGGTGAATCTAAGAGGCAGAATTGGAAGATAAGAGAAACTTTGGAATTTCATTAAGAAAAGCTTAACAAAGGGCTTTAAAAGAGTACTTGCCCTTAATTCCAGCCACACCACTGCTGGGTTTGTACCCCAAAGAGATCATAAGGAAAAAGACTTGTACAAAAATATTCATAGCCACGCTCTTTGTGGTGGCAAAAAATTGGAAAATGAGGGTGTGCCCTTCAATTGGGGACTGGCTGAACAAATTGTGGTATCTGTTGGTGTTGGAATATTATTGTGCTAAAAGGAATGATGAACTAGATAATTTCTATGTGAACTGGAAAGACCTTCAGGAATTGATGCAGAGTGAAAGGAGCAGAACCAGGAGAACTTTATACTCAGAGACAGATACACTGTGGTACAATTGAATGTAATAGACTTTTCTACTAACAGCAATCAATGATCCAGGACAATCCAAAGGAATTTATGAGAAAGAATGCTATCCACATTTAGAGAAAGAACTGTGGAAAAAAAAACACAGAAGAAAAACATATGATTTGGTGGGGTTATGATTGGGATTTTGGCATTAAAAGATCACTGTATTGCATATATGAATAACATGGAAATAGGTTTTGAACAATGATACATGTATAACCCAGTGGAATTATGTGTCAGCTCTGGGAGGGAGGAGGGAAGATAGGTGGGAAAAATCATGAATCATGTAACCATGGAAAAATATTCTAAATAAAAAGAAAGAAAATCTTAAAAAACAACCAATAAAAATAAGTCTTCTAACCTTGTTGCTTTCCTAAGGATATAAAGATATCTCTTAACTATTAAATCCAAATAATAAATGAATGTCTTTTCTCTACCTTTATGCTAATGGAACCATTGGCAGTTTTTTATATTGAGGACTGCTTCCTTCTTCTAGATACTCTCTATGTCCTTGGTTTCTATGATACTGATTTCTTTTAGTTTCCACTTACCTGTCTAAACATTACTTTCTAGCATGTTCATTATCCATCTTCTAGATCCTAAACATATGCATCCTCTAAAACTCTTTCCAGTCCTTTATTTTCTTATCATATACTTTCTCCCCTGATGTTCCAATTACTTTCATGTATTCTATATCATTTACATGAAGATAATATCCAAATCACTGTGTCTGGCCCAAATTTTACTCCTGAACTCAGACTTATATTATCATCCTCTTCTTTGGATGCTCATGATCACTGACCTACCATGTTCTCATTTTCTCTTGACTATAATAATAGCCTTCTCATGGCTATCAGTATTCACATTATTCCTCTTTCAAATTTATCCTCTACACAGTTACCAAATGCATCTGCCTAAAGCATAGAATTGGGTATGCCATTCCACTGTTCAAAAATCTTCAGTTATCCCTTATTGTTTCCAAGATGAAATCCTACTTCTAAAAGTAATGATAATGGAAACACCTAGCTTAAATGATTCATGAAGCTTTTGGCTCCTCAGACTGGTGTTTTTTAACCTGCCATCATCTGGTTTGTATCCATCAAGAATACATTTAATTAACTAACAAGCATTTGTTAATCACTTACTATGTGTCAGGCATTATGCTAAACACTGGGGTTACAAAGAAAGGTGTCCCTGCTAGAAAAACAGTCCCTGCTCAAAGGGAATTCATATTATCATAAGGAATATAGCATGTACATCCAAAGTAAATGCAAGGTAACCACAGTAGGGAAGGAGCCAGCAGTGGTGGAGGAAAGTTGTGGTTTCTCTCCTTCAGAAGAAGAATAGGAATTCATTCCAAGTATGGAGAAGAGGCAGTAGAAAGGCATTAAGAAAGGATATGGAATTTAGACCAGTAGGAGTGGAACATGGAGAGAAGGAAAGGGGAATAATGTATAAGACTAGGAAACTATAAATGGGGCAAGTTGTTAAGAGTTATAGTCCCTTGTTTATATTCAATCAGTCAATAAACATATTAAGTGCCCATTATGTGCCAGGCCTGGCATTGTCAGAGATAGAAAAAGAGTAAAAGACATTTCCTGGCCTCAAGGAGTTTATTTCTGATCCTAAAAATAAGAGGAAGGTTTTGTAGTTTATTGGGGCAGGATAGTGACACAATAACCTAGATTTATAGCTGGACTATCTATAGCAGGGATGGGCAAACTTTTTAAAGAGGGGTCCAAAGGAAAGGAAATGCTCATCTGTCAGTCTGTTTCTAAGGCAACTCTTTTGAAGTTTCATTGTATTGTATCCTACTCATTGTATTTGTCAGATTAGGAATAATGTCGCATAGCCCTATAGAACATTTTGGGGGGCTGGATCTGGCCCAGGGGCCATAGTTTGCCCATCACTGATCTAGGGTCATTTAGTACAACTCCTTCATTTTGCAAATGGGGAAATAGAGGACAAGGGACACTAAGTGATTTTTCTAAGTTTACACAAATAACAAACATCAGACATACTAGAACCTTTGACTCCAGAGACATTGCTATTGCCTTCCCATGGTCAGTCTTTCATTTTAGGAAAATCACTTTGGACAAGATTAGGGAGATACTTGAATTAGGTAACTATTGCTATAATAAGAAGTATTTCTCTGTCTCTCTGAGTGTCTCTGTGTGTGTGTCTCTCTTCCTCTCTCTTATTTAAAAGGCTTTTTGCAGTCAGTATGGAGATGACCATGATTGAGACATGAATTGCAAATGCAGAAGTAGTAACAACTTGATCCTTAATGCCTTGCTTTCTAAAAGTACATTTTTCTGAGTAAAAGAAGGCATCAAAGCACACATTGATGGATCAGCTTCTCTAAATGCAATCAGGCATCTCTAAATATTCCTAATAGTACCATTAAAGATGCCTGTAAGAGTTTCCCAAAAAGAAATCATTCTAAATTCTAAAATCCTAATGAGGATATTTTGTTTCTTTCTAATTTGTGGAGGTTAAAAAAGGCAGGGATTGTGAGGAAGGCAAGAACTTTGCAGGGTGGATGATTTTTAGTCTATATTTATTCTGTATTTGGATATCTTTTATGTAGTTGGTTCCTGTAATTTCCTTTTTATTTCTAAATAAACTTGAAAAGTTTTATGAACTGTAGCATATAGATATAACATTTATTCTTTATAGTTGATTTAATGATAACATTGAGGTTATTTCTATGAAAAATTATACATTAGCTAATGACTATGAATGTAATCCCTATTTAAAAATCATTTAAAAACAATCCAGATTCTACACAGTTCTTCTGAATGTGTAAGCATCTTTTGGGGGGTGGAGTCAAAATGGCTACTTAGAAGCAGCAAAAGTCCAGTCCTCTGTGAAAACCCTTCCACACAAATCAAAAACAAAGTGCTTCAAGGGGACAGAAAATCAAATATAACAACAGGACAAAGCCAGGGAACCCTCCTGCTTGATTCAACTTAAAAGGTCCTTGGAGAAGGCTAAATTCTTGGGTTTAAGGAAAAGGAAGAAGGAAGGTCCCAGGACCTCTCCCCCACCTACTGTACTGAGTCACTTGCAGTTGCTGGAATCTCAGTGGCTGGAATCTTGGGGTGAGGGTCTCAGCTTAGAGAGGTGGCCTTGCTGCCACAGCTGGGCCTGACTCAGGGTGCTGATCATAGCCAGCAGGGAGGCAGCTGGAGTAGAGGTGGAGAGGGGATGGCAGCCTAGTCCCAGCTACCACTTGGCAGCCCCTAGTTCTCCAGGTTTTGGCCTCAGGGCACATCCAGCTCCACAAATAAGCTCCAAAAACAGATTAATCTATTCTATCAAGAAGCCTTCACAGGGCAGGGAAATTCAACCTCCAATACTCCTCTCATATGGACCATGCTGAGAATCTGAAGGCCACAGTAAGAATCTAGCTGACTGGGATCGCATGGAAAAAACTGATAGAATATCTTGATAACAGTGGTGGAAGCCTAGCTCCCTTTAGCCCCAACACCTTGACCTATACCTTCAGCTTCTGCTGCCAGCTGGGGAAGATCTGACCTCAGGGCTCATTAATACTCCTTCAATCAACAGAACAGAGAAGAACCCCTTTAGGACAGAATAGTCCAAACCCACAGATCCAGCAAATAAAAAGAGGAGCAAGATTATAGCCACTGACAGTGGGTAAAGAAGGAAAAAATAAGAGCAAACAACAGAAAAAGAAAAAAGAAATTACATTCAACAACTTCTTTACAAATTCAGGTAATTAACAAAGAGAAAATGGAATAGAGGAGGACCAAGGAATACCAAGAAAAAACACAGAAACTCTAGTGAATTGGACATAGGCTTTGGAAGAACTTAAAACACAATTTAAAAAACAATTTAGAGAGGCTGAAAACAATTGGGAAAAGAACTTAAAAAGCAAAATAAGCCATCTGGAAACAGAGGCACATGAACTAAAACAAGAAAATAGTGTCATAAAACCAGAATTGACCAGCTTGAAAATGAGGCAAAGAAAGTGAAAGATGACCTACAAAGAAAAACTGACCAGAAGGAGAAAGATGACTAAAAAGCCAGAGATGAAATCCAGTCTTTAAAAATTAGAATCTAACAACTAGAAGCAAATGACTTCACAAGGCAGCAAGAGTCTATAAAACAAAATCAAAAGAATGAAAAAATTGAGGAAAATATGAAACACCTCATTGATAAAACTACAGACCTGGAAAATAGACCGAGGAGAGACAACTTAAGAATTATTGGACTAAGAGGCAGCTGGGTAGCACAGTGGATTGAGAACTAGGCCTAGAGACAGGAGGTCCTAGGTACAAATCTGGCCTCAGACACTTCCCAGCTGTCCCTTAACCCCCATTGCCTATCTCTTCCCACTCTGCTGCCTTGGAACCAATACATAATATTGATTTCAAGATGGAAGGTAAGGTTTTAAATTAACAATAACAACAACAAAAAGAATTATTGGACTACTGGAAAATCATGAGAAAAGAAAAAGCCTGGACACCATCATACAGGAAATTATCCAAGAAAACTGCCCCAACATTCTTGAACAAGAGGGAAAAGAGGAGATTTAAAGAATCCAAAGATCACCTCCTACATTTAATCCCTAATTGACAATGCCTAGGAAAGTAATAGCCAAATTCAAGAACGACCAGACCAAGGAAAAGTTAATACAAGCTGCTAAGAAGAAATCGTTCAGATACCATAGAACCACAGTTAGGATAACACAGGACTTGACTGTAAGCATCTTTTCCTAATAATGTAACTGAGTATTAAGGTACATCTCATCTATATAGTTTTTGCCATATGATACCTTTTGTTTGTTTTTTTCTTTATTTTTTTAGATTAACAACTATTTTTTTCTTTCATCCTATTTTTCTCCTTTCCCTTCCCAACCCATTAACAAATACACATGGTCAAGCAAGACCAAAGTCAACATTGATCATTTTCAAGAATCTATTCTTCATTCATCCCTTAGTTTATGTTTTAAAGAAAAAATGAGGAAAGTCTGTGAACACCATGAGCAAGGTCTTTGAAAGAAAAATTCACTGCATTCCTTTTATATCATGGGTAGTAGCAGTAGAAAGGTGCTTAGGTAAGTAGCTGCAAAAAAAAAAAAAAAAAAAAAAAAGCTTACTTGGGAATTCCCTACACAAATGGAATCATAGTCCAGTCCAGCTGTGGATATTGTCTGCAGATTTCTTTAGATTTCATGTTATATACTGAAATAGATTTATGTTCATATACTATTCTTACAGTTACCTGCACACATGCAACTGAAGAGATGAGCTAGTCCTGAATGCCACTCTCATTTTCCAAAAATAAATTCCACACATTGAGATGCAGCATGTGGTAGGGAGAGAGAGCTGGGCTCAAGCCCTGCCCTTGACACTTACTGGCGGTCTAGGGTCAAGCAAATCATTTGGCCTCTCAATGCCCCAGGCACATTTATAAGATGCTAAAGTGCAGAGCAGGGGCTAATGTATACTGGCTAATGTATACAAAACAGAGTTTGCTTACTTGGGAATTCCCTACACAAATGGAATCATAGTCCAGTCCAGTTACCCATCCCAGATAGATACATACATGCATTCACACGTACATATATTCACTTACCCATCCATCCATTCATAAATCCATACACACACACACGAGTATGTTTCACATTTAGATATGTAGGTATTTTTCAAAATAAGGTTCAATTTGAATTAACTTTTTGTTAAGTGAAAAGAGAGCTGTTGTTGGATTAGAGGAGCTAGGTTCAAATCCTTGTCACATACTAGCATGTGACTAAAATTTGGGCCTCTGTTTCCATATCCATAAAATGAGCTTGTTAGATTATATATCCTTTTAATTTTAAATGATGGTTTCAATGCCAGTCTCAACATTGGATGTAATATTCTTTTTAAAATATATGTTTTAATAACATCGTTTTGTAAATCACAATAATTTCCCAATAACCACTAGACTTCATGTGAAAGATTGTGAAGCACATTCAAGGATACCATGTTTTTCAAAAGACTAAAGTAATTGTATTCAATGCTTTGATTGCAGTACTCTCTCTACTGGTACAGATAAAAACCCCCTCAATCTTTTCTATTCCTTTAGGACTCCTGTCCATGCCTTTCTGCAAATCCTTCAAAGGAACCTACTTTTCATTCATGAACATTGTGTATATACTGAAGTAAAATTCACAGGTGGTCTTTATATATGTATATGTAGATAAAAGTATATGTTTCTGTATAAAGATTATATGTAACAAATATATATAGAAAACATATATTACATATTATTAAATGTATATGAGTGTTTGTATATATACAAAGAAAATAGGAACTTAGAGATGTAAAGGATACATTTTTCTGTATGTACTTTTTATGATTTTGGCTTTTCCATGTATAACAATTATATGTAGGAACCATTGTTTTCCTGCCTATTTCTTGGATAATAATTTGTTAATTTGAAATTAATATTGTGAGAAGTTAACTTCAAGTTAATATTCACATTGAATTAAATGTTCACTTCTCACATTTGTCCTATCTGATTTGATAGTGTGTAATTGTGATTTTATTATCCTATATCTCAAATGAGGTACCATACATATTTAAATACTTGATAAGTCTTAAAGTTTTATATGGGCCTGGCATTATTATTATAAAGAATACTTTTTAAAGATTGATTCTAGTGTTATTTTACAATGTTTGTAAATAATGCCAGTGTGGATATCATTTCTTTCATATATATTTCAGCTAAGCTCTTGAATCTGGAAATATTTATTTTCAACTATTCCCTTTTATTCACATATTTAGGTATTATTCAAGGGATTATCATATATGTATCCTTGTTAAATATTGACATTTCTTATTCTTGTTAAAAATGTAAATTAAGTAATGTGATGGTGGTGGGGGGGAGATGAAGTATCATTAAAGAGAGTGGGTGGGTGGCAGTGAGTGAATTCCTCCTTCAGAAATAAATTAGTCTGCCCACTTTTCATGTCACTAGGCAAATTGCAGATTTTCCCCAGCACTGCTCAGTTTCCAAGGGATTTAAGCCCGCCAATCAGCATTTCTCCCAATATAGCTTATTGCCTTCACCTCCCATCTCCTGACTTCTTTGGGTCATTTCATCTGAGCCTCTCTTTCAAACCATCTGGGATCCTCGAGCACAGCGGAGCTTAAATGCTGAACACCTGGCCTACTCCTGTTTACTAGTCCTTTTTCACCTGCCAGCCCTTTGTTCCTACACAAGATTGAATGGGCCCCACAAGTCTTGTCAAGCATGCAGACAAGCAGCTTTCCTTTAGTCATCTCTTTTCCACTACACATAAAGTCTGGTAAATCCTTCCATTATTTCCCTTCCCTTGTCTTGCTGTTCCATCTACTTTGTGTTCTCCAGGAGCTCAAAGCCCACATCACAATTAAATCTAGACTAAATCTGATATCTCTAGAATGCCAGTGCAGAAAGGAGAGAAGGAAAAAGGAATGGCTCTTGAAAAATAAAATAAATCCATGTGGAAACTTGCTGCTCATGTCCCATAATGATTATAAATCAACAGGATTTGCACTTGACCTGTTAAAATTCAAAAGAAATAGGGAGCTAAAAGCATGTATAATCAGTACTTATTGAAACATCAGATAGTTCATACTCCAAGAATATAAGCCCTGCTTGCCACCTAAGGCTAATTCTTTCTTCCTTTTTTCTATTACACCCAAGATTCATACCCTAGCTCTCGAACTCCTCCTACACATCAAGATTCATCTTTACACTTCCCAAAATAATTTTTGTTCTGACATTCCCAGGAATATTGAGTCTATACCTCAACTTCCATCTGTTTCCTGCTCTCTCAATTTCTACAGACCATACAACTAAGAATATAGTGCTTGGCTTAGCATTCATTACTACTAATTATTCAGAACGCTTTCCAAACTTTAGCCTTTTTCGAATTTCTTATTTCAGTTAACACAGAGAACTTTCTCTATTAAGTAAAGCACGTTCATATTTCTGAGAATTTCCAGTTAATATAGTCCCTCTTTCCATAGGCCACTAAAAATGAATACTGACACAATTAGAAAGAAGGCAATGAAATAGCAGAATTGAAAATAAGTTACTACATTACTGTGAGGTTAGGACTGGCCATAGATATCAGGAAGCCCTAGAATAGATTTACTCATTGTGTGGCCCTTTATAAGTCACTTAAATTTTGAGGATCCACAGACAATTCTCTAAGCCTGTATATAGATTGCAGAGAAGGTAGCCATCTTCATTGTTAAAAAGAATTTCCTATATAAAAGAAATATCACACTTCCTAACTAAAAAGAAAGAAAAGTCAACATAACCATCTTTCTTAATTAGATATATCGAATTCAACAGGTAATTACTGAGGACCATCCATATGTTAGGTATTCTGCAAATCTAAAAGGGCTTACAGAAATGCTAACTATTAAGAATCCTAGTTACAACATGAAAAATTCAGAAGGTAAATAGATAAATATAAACATCTTAATTTGACAGAGTGCATAGCATGAACAACTAGAATGACCAGGAAAACTTTAAAACAGGAAGTGGCATATGAGCTGAGCAAAGTTAGGAATTCAAAGAACCAGAGAGGCATGTGTTCTAAGTATGATGGACAGCTTGTACAAAGGCTCAGAGATGGGAGATGACATGTAACTGAAATAAAGAACATACAAATGAGAAAAAAAGTATAATAAACCTCAAAATGTAGGCTAGAGTAAGATTATGAAGGACTTTAAATGACAAACTCAGAAATGTAGTTAACCAGAGAGGCAATAGGAAGTTTCCTCATTAGAAGTTTCCCAAATTAATAAAATTGAGTGGTAATGGATGGTCCAATGTGTTATAAAATATATTGGTTTGGCAAATGAGTGAAGCCTAAATTGAAGAAAGGAAATAAAGGAATTCAGGAATCTAACTGGGAGACTTGAAATATTCAAGATGAGAAATTATGAGGGGTTAAACTCAGCTAATGTCCATGACATTGGAGAGAAAGTAAAAGATATGAAAAATGCTACAAATTTGAAATCTAAATTTTGGCAGGTGAGGCAAAGGTACAAATCAATGATGATGAAATTGTGAACCTTTGTGAGCTTTTGAGGATAAGTTTAAAAGGGTGAAAAAAAAGAAATCAATTCTTCGGGTATTATAGGGGTAAGGATGACTTTGACAAGGTGAGTAGACCTGGTGATCATTGAACAACATCAGAAGATATGATAGTAATTGTATGTTAACAGATAATAAAGAATTGGTTATTGATGTGAGAGTCATTTAAAAATCAGATATCTTTCTAGAATAAAACCATATGTTTCTTAAAGATAAAAAAAATCAAAGCCAAAAAACAATGTTAAAAGTGACTAAACATAAGTGTGCAATCAAAATACCAGTAGCCTGACCTAGTGTGCGGGAAAATAATGAGTGAAAACAAGAAATGATGAATGAGAATAGAAAAGAACTTTGAAATAACTACAACAAAACCCTTTGAAAAGAGAATGAAATGGCCATGAAAATCCCTAACTTGCCAAAGTGTTAAATAAATTAATTGAAATAATCAAAATTAAAATTCTTGAAGAAAATTGTGAAAGTGGGAGATCAATGACTTAAAAGAGACACTAAATATTTCTTAATAAGCAATTTGCATAATAAAAAAGTTAATGGAGGATATAAACTTAAAAAAAAAGAGTGACAAAACAAGGTTTGGCTTATAGGTGTTTTAGAGAGTCAAAAGAAAGCCCATATAAGCCAAGATCATTTAAATCTGATGACAAAGCTAAATCTGACAATATAAGAATCATCAGTCTCACATTTTAAAAAAAATGATGCATGAAAAGTCATCCAAATTAATTACTCCAAAATTTTGATGTTAGAAGACATAGACAGTAGCTGTAGTCTATAAGGAGAAAGGAGCATAGATTCAACACTACCAGGACATAATTTTCTACCTTATGATCTTTCTGGTAAAAGGAAAAAAATTTTCAGGTAGCTAGAAAAAAACTCTAATCCAAATTGCTCAGGACTGCTCATCAAAAAGAAATAAAAGGAATTATCAAAGTGAGATTTACCAAAAAGTACAAAAGAGACTTCTACCTCAATATAATCTTCAAATTTAAATTGGACAATACAAGAGGGAAACCATATTTTAATTAAAGTAATTATTTCCAAGCAAACATTTTCAGAAAATCAACTGTAAACTCTCATCAAAATGTTAAAAAAAATTAACAATGCAGCAAAAAAACTTAAGAAAGATATCTAACCTTGTACAAATAAATAGATTGGAGAAGTTAGTGGTCCAATGTTTAAATACCATAAGTAAAGTCTCCTCTTTATGACTAAAACAACTGGAGATTCCAAATTAGTATAAAGGTCATTGCAGAAATAAGATACAATCTCATGATTTGGTGCTTAAATTTTAGTCTAGAGAAAGAGAGCAGGAAGAGAAGACAAATGTGTAGTATTTCTTCTGATTTCAAGAAGCACAATTGGTAGTTATAAACCACATTACTACCTAAGATTGGAAGTGTAAGCATATTGCACACACACACACACACACACACACACGAGAAAGAGAGAGAGACACACACAGAGGCAAGAGACAGAGAGATCACTGATCCTGTGATATGGATAGAAAAGAAAAAATAAGGGATGAGAGTGGGAGAAAATGATTAAAAAATAAAGTAATTTCAGAGAAGTTATTAATATTTCCTTCTATCATTTTTTGGAAGAGAAAATATAACAAGATTTCATTGTTTACTTCAAAAACCCTGGAGAATCACTGAAAAAAGAGATAATAGTTTTAATGAAGTAGTGAAGTACAAAATAATGTCAAATATTAGCTCTCATATTTGAGTAATAAAAATTCAAGAGGAAGGGGAAGAAAGATAAAGTACACTTAAGATGATGATACTCACTAAATATCTAGAAGCTAATATAACCACATATACAGATATACCAATAAAACAACAGAACAATTTTTACAGAAATAAAGACCTATACAATTGGAGAAACACCCAGGGTTATTGGTTAGGTTACAACAATAGGCCTTGTGTTAAAACTTCTTAAACAGTATTACAAAGTATAAATTATCCAAAGTCCCTGATAATGAATTTTAATAATAAGATAGTAAATAAATGGAATAGACTATTTAAACAAATCCTACAAATATACTTGCTTATTAATCAAGTGTTAAATAAATCCAAGAACTACTGATAAAGAAAATCTTTCTTTCATATGAACTATTAAGAAAATTAATAATCAGTTATTTTAATGTATTTAGATAACTATCTTATACTTTATAAAATATATTTCAAATTTATAATCCTAAATATGGGAAATTATGAAATTGAAAAAGAGAAGAGGAAAGCTAAAAGAGAGAAAATAATAAGTTATATCTTTTAAAATTATGTGTTAGGAGGGGGAAACAACTTATTAACAAACAAATTATAGAAGACAGTTATAAAACACAAAATAGATAGACAATATTAATAGTGTAAAATTCAAAAACCTTTGTACAACTAAAATCTGTGAACCTAAAATCAGAAGTAAAAAATGCTAATTTTGGAAAATAATTTCATAAATGTGACACTTTTAATAAAAATCTGAGGAACTAATGTAAATTGACAAAATTAAGAATCATTATTCAAGATAGAAATTGTTAAGTCTAGGAACACTTTTCAAAAGGTAAAATATGAAGTATGCATAACCATTTGAAAGTGCTCAAAATTATCAGTTCTCAGAGAAATGCAAATAAAATCATTTCAAAATATCTCCTCAAACACTTCAAATTGGAAAATATGGAGGAAATGGAAAACCTCATCAAAAGAGTTGTGGAAAGGGGGGCAGCTGGGTAGCTCAGTGGATTGAGAGTCAGGCCTAGAGACAGGAGGTACCTAGGTTCAAATCCGGCCTCAGATACTTCCCAGCTGTGTGACCCTGGGCAAGTCACTTGACTCCCATTGCCTTCCCTTACCAATCTTCCACCTATAAGTCAATACACAGAAGTTAAGGGTTTAAAATTAAAAAAAAAAAAAAAGAGTTGTGGAAAGACAGGCTTGCCATTACACTGCTGGTAAAGCTAGGAAGACAGGTAAAAATTCTTTACTATTGACAATAATCTAAGAGAAGTCACTGAATTTTTTTGTTTGACCAATATTGTACTACTGGTATTGCCAACAAATATTATTGGTATCTATGGTACCAGTGACCCATGAATACAAAAATAATCATAGTAGAATTATTTTTTGCTCAAAAATCCAAAACGTGGTAAAAAATATGCACTCAATAATTGGGAAATAGCTGGATAAACACTGGTATCTTCATGTGTACATTATTACTAAAACAAAGAAAATTATTAATATAATAAATCATAGAAACACAAGATTTGCATTAAGACATGCTGAGTGAAGAAAGGAAAACCAAAAGAAAATATACATAATGACTTCAAAAGGTAAATAAAACTAACTTGGGGAGGAATCAAAATTTGGATCAAATATCATTTTTAATGCAAAAAATAAACAAATTGAGGTATACAGCCTTCCTTCTCACTAAAATATGGTAATGTGTATAATGTAAAAATCACGTAACAAATGAAATAACCTACCTAGAGCACTTTGCAAACATATGTTAGCTAATTTTTTTTTATATTTTATTTTTTACTTATAAAAAGTCATTATGCTGTTAGATTTTCCCAACTGTTTTCAGCAAATGTACTTTTTAGGGACAATTTTGTAGATGTTTGTTAAGTTTCTATTTTGTCCAAATTTAACTATCAGATGATTTTGATAATTGCCAACCTGACCCTATTGACCCCAAAGGAATATCCTCTGGGAAGACAGATTGTTAGATCTAAATCTGAAAGGGAGCACAGAAATATCACCTCAATAGATAAGGAACCTGGGGTCCAGGTTAAATTATTTCCCCAAGGTCTTTTGCAGCCAATTGTTCTGCATACTTGAATATGTCATCATTGGGGAATCTTTTAAAGAGCATAAATTGGTTGAAATGAGGCAGAATGGCACATAATAGCCTCACTCTTTCTTCCAGTATCATCCAATGGCAAAACAAAAGTCAAGGCGGCTGCTGATAACTTGGGATGCAGGGGATAACCTTGGTTTCTTTGATGTCCCATCAAGCTCTAACTTGCTCTAACCCACAACTCCCACCTCTACCACCTTGATGACTACTGGAATAAATTGTTTTCATCAGCCCCTTCAGCCAGGTAAAGTCTTCCCATAACTGGACTAGACATTCCCCTAATTCACCAATGGGCTTGACACCTATCTGTTGCCTTCCACCTACTTTATTTAGCCAGTCTGCCAAGACAGCTTACTGGCATGTGGCCATTGAGCCTCATTTTGAAATCACAGGTGAAAGCTGGGTGGCAGGTGAAAACCAAGATAGGAAAACAGGCCTGAAAAGGGTTCCGCAAGTGCTCATAACAGGTAGTTAATGAGTGGTGAGGAAGTGTAAAACTCAGGGAAAGTAGTTATGGATTATATATGTAAGCAATTTCAGAGGGGAAGATTGTTAAGAATATGAGTTGGGGGTAGGGCGTAGCTAGGTGGCACAGTGAATTGAGAGTCAGACTCGGAGATGGGAGGTCCCAGGTTCAAATATGGGCTCAGATACTTTTTAAATGTGTGACCTTGGGACAATCACTTAACCCCCACTGCCTAGCCCTTACTAGTCTTCTGTCTTAGAACTTATAATGCACAGTATTGATTCTAAGATGAAAAGTAAGAGTTTAAAAAATAGAACATGGACTGGGATAGGAATTGGTAGACATGGAAGATCCCATATGACAAGGGAATTGAGTTAGGTATTCTGAAGGTAAAAAGGACTACATTTCAGGCATAGGGGATCTTCTATGCCAGATAACAGCAAATTATAAGCAAAAGACAAATCTAAACTGTGATCTGTTTTTGTAAGCTCAAAATGTTTTCTACATTTTTACGTACTCTGAACACATACATATATATTTACATCATATATTTCCATGTATTTAGTGCAAAAACCATTGATAGGTCACAATAAAAAAAATCAAACAGGTGGCTGGTTGAATTTGGTTATTGGGCCATAATTTGCAAACCCTGGGGGTCAGGAGCTCCAAGTCAAAGGGAGAAATATGTTGCAACTTGGGAGCAATAAGTCAACCAATTTGACTTATGTAGAATATGAATGGAAGCTCTAATGAGTGACAGTTCTCAAAAAAGATAGCCCAAAGGCAGATTGTGAAGGGTTTTAAAATGTGATTGAAAATATATATTTTCAGAGGAGATGTGGCAAAATTGGGACATTAATGCATTGCTGGTGGAATTGTGAACTGATCTAACCATTCTGGATAGCAATTTGGAACTATGCCCAAAGAGCTCTAAAAGATTGCCTGCCCTTCAATCCAGCCATAGCATTGCTGGGTTTGTACTCCAAAGAGATCATAGATAAATAGACTTGTACGAAAATATTCATAGCTGTGCTTTTTGTGGTGACAAAAACCTGGAAAACGAAGGGATGCCCTTCAATTGGGGAATGACTGAACAAATTATGGTATCTGATGGTGATGGAATATCATTGTGATGAAAGGAATAATAAACTGGAGGAATTCCATGTGAACTGGAAAGACCTCCAGGAATTGATGCAGAATGAAAGGAGCAGAACCAGAAGAACATTCTACACAGAGACTGATACCCTGTGGTAAAAACGAATGTAATTGACTTCTGTACTGGCAGCATTGCAATGACCCAGGACAATTCTGAGGGATTTATGGAAAAGAACGCTACCTACATTCAGAGGAAGAACTGTAGGAATGGAAACACAGAAGAAAAACAACCGCTTGAACACATGGGTCGATGCGGGCATGGTTGGGGATGTAGACTCGAAATGACCACACCAATGCAACTATCAATAATATGTAAAAAAGTCTTGATTGATCACACATGTTAAAACCAGTGAAAATGTGCATTGGATATTGAGGGGGGCTGAAGGGGGTGAAGGGGAAAGTAAAAACAAGAATCATGTAACCACGGAAAATTTTTCTAAAAAAATAAAATATTTAAAAAAATAAAAAATATATTTTCCATTTATCCTAATGATACTAAGAACCCACTGAACCTTCTGGAGTAGAGAAATTCCATTGCTAAACCCATGTTTCAGGAATTTCTATTTAGTAGCCATGTTGAAGATGGATTAGAGGGGATAGAAATTAGAAAATAGGAGTTTAGGTGTTTGATGAGACAATCCAGGCAAGAGGTAATAAGGGTTCAAATGAGGGTGGTTATGGTATGAATAGAGAAAGAGAAATGTTGGGACTAGAACTGATATGATATACAAGAAGTTGTAAATGTGATGAGGAGAGAAGTGAAGAATCAATCCACAAGGAAATAATAAACCCATGTAACTAGAAGGATTATGGTGCCTCAAAAGAAAAGAAATTGAAAAAAAGAAGTGGGTTTGAGAAGAAAGATGATTAGTTCTTTCTTGGACATAAAGAGATTGAGGTAACTTTT
This sequence comes from Gracilinanus agilis, assembly GCF_016433145.1. Lineage (NCBI taxonomy): Eukaryota > Metazoa > Chordata > Mammalia > Didelphimorphia > Didelphidae > Gracilinanus > Gracilinanus agilis. The sequence goes on from NC_058135.1 coordinate 52,514,117, forward strand.
GGACATTCAAGTGGAAATATCCAGAAGGCATTTGGTGGTGTGAGACTAAAACTCTGGAGAGAGATGAGTGTCAAAGAGTGGTCAGTGAAGTAAGAGGAGAAGGAGGAAAGAAGAATGTCATAAAATCTTAGGGAGAATAAAGTGTCTCAGAGGAAAGAGATATAGACAGTGTCAATTGCTATAAAATATGCAGGTTTGTAGAACTGATTTTTTTTTTGATTCAAAGGATAGTATTTCACTGGAGGAGGACGTTTGGATTTGAGGCAATATCTAGGGCAAAACAATAACAACAACAACAACTTGAAAAAGAAAAGAAAAACTGCACATGAGCTCAAATTAAACCAGACCATGCCAAGAGAATTTAAAGAAGAATCTAGAAGAATAAGTGAACATAAACTGAACACATGTGCCAGCATTTTTATGACAACCATATTTAGAAACTAATATTTTAGTCCTTTGCCTGCTACATGAGGAAGTGGAAATGGCACTAAAGAAGACAAAAATGGGAATAGCAACTGGGCCATAACAATTATATAAAGAGGAAATCTATGCTAGTTGCAAAACACATTTAAGGACAATGAAAGATTAAGTCTTAAGATATCCAAAAAGTGGGAAGACATTCAATAATTGGGGAAATTAGTGATAGCATGACATTTGAAAAAATGCAACTGAGAGGAAATCTATAACCACATATTCCAATATTTTCATCTCTATAAAAATCTTTACCAGGATGATATATACTCATATTAAAGGGATCCTTGATGAAAATATGAAAAAGGGAACAGTTTGGTTTTCACAAAGAATTTTCTAAATAAGACCACACATTAACACTTGCACAAAGGATGGAAAAATGATGAGAAAAGAAAATATCCTTTGTTTATTGTTTGTTTTTTACTTTTTTAAAGCATTGTTATGATTATAATAACAGATAGTTTGGAGAAGCAGATAAATGTTTCAGGGCCAAATAAAGCTTTAAGTCAAGAGCCCTAGATTGACAGACTACAATGAGGAAAGGAGGGGGTAAAACACTCTTGACTCTCAAGCCCCTCCCCCTCTAACTGCTTTTCTTCAGTTGGTAATGAAGACTGGAATAGGATTCTTCTGGTAAGTTTCGCTTATGGCTGAAACCCCAATAATGTTCCTTTCTTAAATTTATATTCCTCTCAGGTCAGTTAGAGGAGATATATAGAAATTATTTATCTAACTGTTGAGGACAGAAGAGATCTTAAACTGACAGCCAACAGGATTCAATCAAGAAGTTCAGACTGAATTGTAAGTATCTTCCAAATGATTATCAGGCACAGCTTTGAAGGTAAAAAGTTATATTAGGAATTAACAAGGAAAATTATATAAATTCAGGAAGGGTTTAGGATATATGAAAGGTGCCCCTAAACTGTTAAATTGATGCCCCCTTCTTCCTCCACACTGGAGAAGATGAAGCACTTAACTAAAACTGGCTCTATTGCTATAGATAAATATCTTACTCTCTAATTACTAAATAATTATA
>NC_058135.1:52530587-52568302 GCF_016433145.1 Gracilinanus agilis
CTCTCTCTCTCTCTCTCTCTCTCTCTCTCTCTCTCTCTCTCTCTCTCTCTCTCTCTCTCTCTCTCTCTCACACACACATGCATGTGTAAGTTTTTTCCTCAATACTTAACATAGTTCTGATAAAAATTCAATAGTTAATAAATACTTTTTTATTCAATCAAAACCTCTATCAAGTACAACTCTGAAGCACATCCAGGCCATTCTTAATACTCAAAAACCTGGAAAAAATCAATAGGAATTTTTTAAATCACTAAGAGTGACAAGGGATAGAATTCCTCTGAAAAATCAATTTGAAGCATCAATGGATAACATGAGAAGAGAACTAAAGGAAAAAATGGATGCCAAATATAGCAGACATTAAAGAAACACATGAAATGATATGAAGAAAAACTGAGGAAAACAGTTAAATAGAATTAATAAATTCAAGATAAAAACATATTGTTTTAGTAAAAAGTCAACAACAAGCCAAAGTATAAAAACAAATAAAAAAGATTAAGATGCAAAGCACCATAAGGGATGTAGTGTGAATGTTTTTGATGGTGGAGGTGACAGGGGAAGAGAAGAAAGAAGTCTAAACATCCTATTAATTGGCATCCCAAAAGATCCTAAAAATCGTTACCACTACACTTGAGGACCTAATTAGAAAATTTTCCACAGTGAACTAGAATGAGTAAGATTCTACCAGTAGATAGAACACATATAAAACAAGCAAGAAAAAATTCTATCTTGGATTCACCAAGTCTTATAGTCATAAAATTGCAGAACTACAAAGATAGAAAGGATTTTAGATGTGAATAAAGAGAGGTGAGGGAGTTCACAACCAGCATCCTCGATATTCCTAGTGAAATAGGAAATGAAGCCATATACCAAGGCAGAAGGGGGTAGAACTGTCAGCTTCAGGAGAGATGAGAAATTTGAAACACCATCCATAGGGAGTATAATATGGCTTCACTCAGATGAATAGAAGGGATGCTTGTTATTAAGGCCTAGTCAAGGTTGGACAATGTTGCCTAGTGGGCAATAAAATGAGGATTAATATACTTATAACACAAACTTCATATAATTATTGTGAGGAAAGTACTTTGCAGGCATTTAAGATATATACACACACACACACACACATATATATATATATATAGATAGATAGATAGATAGATAGATAGATAGATAGATAGATATTTACATATGTGTGTGTGTGTGTGTGTGTGTGTGAGAGAGAGAGAGAGAGAGAGAGAGAGAGAGAGAGAGAGAGAGAGAGATTTATTTGGATGCATCATGAAAAAAGATTCTCTACCACCATAGAAGGAACAGACAGATTCCAAATGCAATTGAAAATACCAGTCTTCACTTTATTTCCTCCATGAATTTTTCTCTAGTTTAAGCAATATACATCTTATTTTACCACATGACAAACATGGAAATATGTATTATATGATAATATTTGTATATTGCTTACCTTCTTGGGGAGGGGGGAAAGTGAGAGGGAGAAGAAAAAAGAATGAGACATAGATTTTTGGACATGGCTAATGTCAAAATTTGTTTCTCTTGGAGGAACATATTTATTATAATTTATTACATACAACAAATAATATGTATCATGTTATTTTATGTTACATATTATGTATAAAAATGAAGTATCACAATATATGTGTATATCTATATATTAAAAGAAGTATATAGAGGCAGCCATGGCTCCATGTTTAAAGCACTGGGCCTGAATTCAGAAAGGCCCGAGTTGAAATCTAGGTTCAGATGCTTCTTAGCCTGGGTAATCCTGGGCAAGTCACTTAAACTCTGCCTGACAAAAGAATACATTGGATCCACTGGAGAAAAATGGCAAACCACTTTGGAATCCTTGCTAATAATGTCTCATCAATATCTATGGTCCATGGGGTCACAAAGAGTCAGGTATCACTGAACAACCACAATAACGGTTTAGAAAGGTGAACTAGAACAATGCACAGGGCAGAAGGTACAGATATATTTGGGTTAAAATTCTTTCTCTAACACTAACACTATAATTATAGGATATGGCACTTTTTCTGTAAGGACCCTAGCTTCTTCATGTGTACAAAAGAGAAATATTATCTGAGGACAAAATGAGATGATTCACAGAACATGTTTTTATAACATCTTATAACTATGCAAAGGTTAGCTGTTACTTTTAAAGTATAACATGGGTAGATTGGCCTTTGGGAGTGGGGGTTGTAAATCTGGTAGTTCATTGAGCATAAGCAGGTATTCTATGCCTTCTTGCGGTCCAGATGATTGATAACTTAGAAATTTGGCAGGAATCTATTTCTAGTCATTCATGACTAAGGAGCTAGTAACTTGTGATTCTAATTGTCTAGAGAGCCAGAAAAACTGATGATTAGGGTTGATGAGTGGGAAATGAGTGGATCTACAAAAGCTATGATTCAATGATTCACCTTTCCTCACTTTCTAGCTCTTCCTGCAGGACTACATCTAGTTTCCTCACCAAATCTGTAAGGGAAAGGCTGCCCTCTTTCCCATCTGGATAGTTATAGCTGTTTCTCTGCCTTTTGTGTTGTAAGACTAGATATGTAGGTCTTGAAATCAATAGTTATTGCCAAGTCTTGACAATTCTACCACTATAATATCTCTTGCATCTTTCCTCTCCTCAATACTTACATAGCTGCCACTCAACTTCAGTTTTCATTGCTTACCTGCTCTAGTCTAGTCTATTAGCAAGCAGTCACCTCCAAAATTGTCTCTCTCTAAAAGCTGTCCCCCACTTTGTATACTCTATCCTTTCCAAACTTTTCATAATCCACTTAGCTTCCAAAGTGAAATCCTTGCAGAGCAAGTATTAACCATGTAATTTCCATACTCAAGAACCTCCAGTAACTCCATATTATTTTTAGAATCAGTAACTTCTCCATATGCCATTTAAAGCACTTTCCAATCTGTTTCCAATTCACTTTTCCATTTCACATTACTCTTCTTTGTGCCCACCTAAGTCCTAAGATTGCTCCTTTTTTCTGACTGACATTGAACATTGATCTGACATTGGATCTTCTATCATTTTAGATAGACATTCAAGGAATTTGCCTCATTTTTACCACTTGGATGACCTCCTAGATTTAAAGATCTCCAAAAATTCATCATTCTGTAAGATGAAATCAACTCTGAAACTTTGCTCATCCCTCCTAAAGCATTTAATCATATCCTTATGCCAGTCATTGAAAAATACACTGCATGAAAATATTGAGAGAGCTGCTCACCATGAGAATTTTCTCTGACCAATTAAAATATCACCACAAAATGAATACATGAGTGAAAGAACAAACAAGGAGACAGAGTGAAACAACTTTTAAGAAAAAGAAAAACCCAAAAGGTAGCCAGAGATTATCTGGGGAACTGGGTTGAGAGGAAAGCAGAGCCAAGAAAAGGTTGTAGCAAGGAGGGAAGAGCAACCCAAGAGCAAGCCACTTCCACACCCCACACCCCACATCTACTGTCCCATGTTTGGAACCCAAGTCCAAGATAACAGTCAAACTCTGAGATCCTGACTGGGAAAAGAGTGGTAGAAGCCAAACCACAACTCTTGAAATTTCAAACCTGTGGAGAAGTATGGAGTGCCAGCCCAGGACAGTCTGGGCTAAAATAAGCTGATCTATGTGAGCCAGAGAAAAGCCAGGATTTGCAATCTGAGCTTGGGATGAGGACATACTACAGAGTTTGAGGTGACTGATAGTACTAAGTACTAAATATTGATCTTTCTGCCTAAAGTTCAAGGTGGGGCTTCAATACAGGACAATGAAAGGTATATCTTATTGGATTAAGTACACAGACCTAGATGAGCCTAAGGATAGGGCTAGAATTTGATCACCCTCTGACCTGATCAAAGTAAGAGTGAAATCAAAAGCTTACACTCAAGCTGGAGGCGAGCCATTAAGCCATCAGCGTCTCAAGAATCAATTAAATCAGCAGGGGGTGGAGAATCCCAGAAAATAACCTGAGAATAATGTCAAGCAAGGAATGAAATTTCGGAGGATATCCAAACTTCCCAGAAAATAGAGCTTACCTATAATTAGATAGGGAAAATGAGCAAATAACAACAACAAAAAAGCAACTAACTCTAAAAAAATTTATGGAGACAAAGAGCAAGGTACAGACCTAGAAGGGGACAATGAAAGCAAAGGAAACATACTCAAAGTCCAAAAGAAAAAAATGGGTTTGACACAAATTCTCAAAGAGCTCAAAAAAGACTTCAAAAACCAATTAAGAGAGTCAGAAGAAAAGTGGGAAAAAGAAATGAAAGTGATGCAAGAAGAAAGGAAAGTGATACAAGGAAAAATGGATCAATTAAAAAAGGAGAATCAAAAACTGCAAGAAGAAAATGAGGCTTTAAAAAACATAACAGATCATCTAGAAACTAATAATTTCATGAGAAAATAAGAAACAATGAATCAGAATCAAAAGAATGGAAAAAAGAGGAAAAAAATGAAATGTATTATTTAAAAACAACAGAAATAGATCAAGGAAAGACTATTTGAGAATTATTGGACTACCTGAAAGCCATGATCAAGACAAAAACTTGGACATCATATTACAAGAAATTATCAAAGATAACTGCCCAGATATCCTTGAGCAAAAAAAAAATTGAAGTTGAAAGAATTCCTCAAATGACAGAAAGAAATGTCAACTTCCAGGAATATAATAGTTAAATTCAAAAGTCACCAAGTTAAGTAGAAAATTATTTAAGCAGTCAGAAAGAAACTATTCAAATATAATTGAGTCACAATCAAGATCACACAGAACCTATTGGCTTCTACATTAAAGGATCAAAAGGCATGGAATATGATATTAAGATAGGCAAAAAATCTGGTTTTAGAATTCAGAGTCACCTATCCAGAAAAACTGAGTATATTCTTTCAGAGGAAAAAAATGGTCATTCAATAATATAGACTTCCAAACATTCCTGAGGAATAAGCCAGACCTAAACAAAAAATTTGAAGTCCAAATACAAGGTATAAGAGAAGCCAAAAAAGGTAAATAAGAAAGAGAAAATTTAAGGGGCTCATTAAGATTAAAATGTTTATATGTCTACATGGAAAGAGGAATTCTGTAATTCTCAAAAATTACAGAAAAAAATAGACAAGATAGAAGGTATTTACTCAGAAAGAGGGTGGAGAAATAAGATGATTATGATGATATATGATGATACATGATAATATGATATATATGTAAATGGGATGATATGTATATATGATGTGATATGTATACATATGAATGATGTGTAGAAAATCAATTAAGGGCAGAAAGAGAAGGCTGCATTGAGAGAAAAGGGAAGGGAGAGATAGAATGGGATAAATTATATAACATAAAGAGGAGTGAAAAATAATTAGACAGGGGAGTATAATGGTGGTGACGGACAATGCTTAAACTTTACTCTCATATAAACTGGTTCAGAGGGAAAGACATATACTCAAAAAACATATACTCAGTAGTACATAGAATTCTATCTTCCCCTACAGAAAAGTAGAAAGGGAAGAAGACAAAGGAAAAGGGAGGTAACCAGAGGGAGGGAGAAGTTGTGTGTGTGTGTGTGTGTGTGTGTGTGTGCGCGCGTATGTGACAAAAGCAAAATACTGGTGAGGAAGAAAAGAGAGAAAGGGAATAGAGTAGCATCTAAAGAGGATAATAGGATGAAGGGCAATACACAGGTAGTAATAATAACTCTGAATGTGAACAGGATGAACTCACTCATTAAACTGAAGCAGATAGCAGAGTGGATTAAAAACCAGAATCCTACTATATATTGTTTATAAGAAGCACATTTGAGACAGAGTGACACACACACAAATTTGAGGTAAAAGATTACAACAATTTATTATGCATTATCTAATGTAAAAAAAAGCAGGAGTAGCAATCATTATATCAGACAAAGTCAAAGTAGGAAGTGATCTTATTAAAAGAGATAAGTAAGAGGGGGCAGCTGGGTAGCTCAGTGGAATGAGAGTCAGGCCTAGAGACGGGAGGTCCTAGGTTCAAATCTGGCCTCAGCCACTTCTCAGCTGTGTGACCCTGGGCAAGTCACTTGACCCCCATTGCCTACCCTTACCACTCTTCTGCCTTGGAGCCGATACACAGTATTTACTCCAAGACGGAAGGTAAGGGTTTAAAAAAAAAAAAAGAGATAAGTAAGGAAATTATATTTTGCTAAAAGGTTCTATACACATTGAAGTAATATCATTACTAAACATTTATGCACCAAATGGTATAGCATCTAGATTTCTAAAGGAAAAATTAAAGGAGCTAAAGGAGGAAATAGATTGTAAGACTATACTAGTGGGGGATCTCAACCTTCCCCTTTCAGAAATAGATAAATCAAACCAAAAAATATATAATAAAGAAGTAAGGGAAGTAAATGAAATGTTAGAAAAATTAATAGTTAATAGATATCTGGAGGAATCTGAACAAGGATGAAAAGGAATATACCTTCTTCTCAGCAGTACATGGTACATATACAAAGATCAATGATATACTAGGGCATAGGAATATTTCAAACAAATGCAGAAAAGCAAAAATAATAAATGCAATTTTTTTCAGATTGTAATGCAATAAAAATTATAATTAACAATGTTCCATGGGAAAGCAAATTTAAAATTATTTGGAAACTAAATAATCTAATCCTACAAAACTGGTGGGTCAAAATAGAAATCTTAGAAACAATTACAGACTTCATTAAAGAGCATGACAACAAGGAGACAATATGTCAAAATCTATGGGATACATCCATAGCAGTACCCAGGGGAGAATTTATATCTCTGATTGCCTATATCAACAAAATGGAGAGGGAGGAGATCAATGAATCAGGCTTGCAACTTAAAAAGTGAGAAAAAGAGCAAATTTAAAATCCTTAGATTAAAAACTACATTGGAAATCCTAAAAATTAAAGGAGAAATTAATAAAACAGGAAGTGAAAGAACTATTGAACTAATAAATAAGACTAGGAACTGGTACTTTGAAAAAACAAATAAAATAGATAAAGTACTGATTAATCTAATAAAAAAGATAGAAGAGAATCAACTTAACAGTATCAAAGATAAAAAGGGTGATCTCACCTCTCATGAAAAGGAAATTAAGGTAATTATTGAGAACTATTTTGCACAATTATATAGCAATAAATATGACATTCTAGGTGAGATGTTTGAATATTTACAAAAATAAATTGCCTATCTTAAAAAGAAAAAGAAATAGAAAGCTTAGATAACAAGCCATCAAAGAACTTCCTAAGAAAAAATCCCAAGGGCCAGATGGATTCACAAGTGAATTCTATCAACCATTTAAATAATAACTAACCCCAATGCTATATAAATTATTTGAAGGAGTCTTACCAAATTATTTTTATGACATAAATATGGTACTGATTCCAAAGGCAGACAGATTGAAAAGAGAGAAAGAAAATTTTAGACCAGTATCCTTAATGAACACAGATTAAAAATCTTAAGCAAAATACTAGCAAAAGACTTCATCAAGTTATCACAAGGATTATTCATTATGATTAAGTAGGATTTATACCAGGAATGCAAGAATGGTTTAATATTAGGAAAACCATCCCCATAATTGACAATATCAATAATCAAACTAACAGAAAACACATGATTATCTCAAAAGATGCAGAAGAAGCCTTTGGAAAAAAAATTCTTTGATAAAATATAATACCCATTCATATTCAAAACATTGGAAAGTATAGGAATAGAAGGGTCCTTCTTCAAAATAATAAACAGTATATATCTAAAAACATGAGCAAGTATCATCTGCAATGGGGACATATTAGAAGCCTTTCCAATAAGACTAGGCATGAAGCAAGAATGCCCATTATCACCTGTATTATTTAATATTGTACTAGAAACACTAGTGGTAGCAATTAGAAAAGAAAAAGAAGTTGAAGGGATTAAAGTGGGCAATGAGGAAACTAAACTACCACTCTGCAGATGATATGATGGTATACTAAAAGAATCCTAGAAAATCAACTAATACGCTAGTCGAAATAATAACTTTATCAAGGTTGCAGGGTACAAAATAAACCCACATAAATCATCAGCATTTCTATATTTTTTCAAAAAAACTGAGCAGTAAGAGTTAGAAATGGAAACTTCATTGAAAATAACTCTAGACAATATAAAACATTTAGGAATCTATTTACCAAGACAAACACAGGAATTATACGATCACAACTACAAAACACTTTTCACACAATTAAAACTGGATCTAAATAATTGGAAAAACATTAATTGCTCATGGGTAGAATGAACCGATATAATAAAAATGACAATCCTACCCAAATTAATTTACTCATTTAGTGCCATACCCATCAAACTACCAAAAAACCTTTTTCATAGAATTAGAAAAAAATATGACAAAGTTCATCTGTAAGAACAAAAGATCAAGAATATCAAGGGGAATAATAAAAATAAATGTGAAGGATGAGGATCTAGAAGTAGCAGATCTTAAACTGTACTATAAAGCAGTAGTCATCAAAACAATTTGATACTGGCTAAGAGACAGAAGGGTGGATCAGTGGAATAAACTTGTGGTAAATTATCTCAACAAGCTAATGTTCAATAAACCCAAAGACCCAACTTTTAGGACAAGAACTCACTATTTGACAAAAACTGCTGGGAACATTGGAAAACAGTATGGGAAAAATTAAGTTTATATCAGCATCCCACACGCTATACCATGATAAATTCAAAATGGGTAAATGACTTAAATATAGGGAATGAAATCATGAATAAATTAGGTGAACATAGAATAGTATACCTGTCAGATCTGTGGGAAAGGAAGGAATTTAAGACCAAGAAAGAGATAAAGAACATTACAAAATGTAAAATGAATGATTTTGATTTCATCAAATTAAGAAGTTTTTGTACAAACAAATTTGTACAATTGCAACCAAAATTAGAAGGAAAACAACAAACTAGGAGAACATTTTTATAAGAAAACTCACTGATAATGTTTTAATTTCCCAAATATATAAGTAACTAAGTCAAATTTACAAAGAATCAAGTTATTCTCCAATTAAGAAATGGTCAAGGGACATGAAGAGGCAGTTTTTACATGATGAAATAAAAACTATCAACAAGTACATGTAAAAGTGTTCTAAATCCCTCCTGATTAAAGAAATGCAAATTAAAACAACTCTGAGGTACCACTTCACACTTAGCAGACTGGTCAATATGGCAGCAAAGGAATGTGATAAATGTTGGAGGGGATATGGCAAAATTGGGACACTAATATACTACTGGTGGAGTTGTGAATTAATCCAACCGTTCTGGAGGGCAATTTGGAATTATGCCCAAAGGGCTTTAAAAGATTACCTGCCCTGGGGGCAGCTGGGTAGCTCAGTGGAGTGAGAGTCAGGACTAGAGACAGGAGGTCCTAGGTTCAAATCCGGCCTCAAACACTTCCCAGTTGTGTGACCCTGGGCAAGTCACTTGACCCCCATTGCCTACCCTTACCACTCTTCCACCTATAAGTCAATACACAGAAGTTAAGGGTTTAAAAAAAAAAAAAGATTACCTGCCCTTTGATCTAGCCACATCACTTCCAGGTTTGTACCAAAAAGAGATAATGAGGGAAAATACTTGTACAAATATATCTATAGCCTTGCTCTTTATGATGGCAAAAAAATTGGAAAAAGAGGGGGTTGTCCATCGATTGGGTAGTGGCTGAACAAATTGTGATATCTGATGGTGATGGAATATCATTGTGCTGAAAGGAATAATGAACTGGAGGAATTTCATGTGAACTGGAGACCTCCAGGAATTGATGCAGAGTGAAAGAAGCAGAAGCAGGAGAACATTGTACACAGAGACTGATACACTGTGGCACAATAGACTTTTCTACTAGTAGCAATGCAATGATCCAGGACAATCCAGAGGAACTTATGAGAAAGAACGCTATCTTTCTGATTGATAGAACTACATCCTGAGAAAGAACTGTGGGAATGGAAATGCAAAAGAGAAACGTGATCAATCGCCTGGTTTAGTGGGGATATGATTGGAGTGTTGCAAATATGAATAATATCAAAATAGCTTTTGAGCAATGATATTTGTATAACCCAGTGGAATTGCTTGTTAGCTCTGGGAGGAGGGAGGGAGCAAGGGTGGCAATAAAATGAAAACGAGGGAATGAATAATTTGCATAGGGTTTGGGCAATGCATGTACTTTGCAGAGGGCAGCTGGCAAATGAATGGAAGCAAATGGGTTGACATTCTGGAATGGCAGGAAAACATAAGAAGAGACATTCAGATTCCAAGGTGGGGTGGGGTTGTTGATCTCTGAGTGCAGAAGCTTACTTCCTGTGGCCATCTTGGCATTGAGCGACAGGAGGAAGCTGACTTCCTGATTCACCTTGTAGGTTCCTGAATCTTAAAAAGCCTTCCCTGATCCTGATTCTATGATGCTGGTTTCCATCTCTATCATCTATACTGTGTGAGCTGCCAAGGACCCGCTTTTTCTAGCCTAACCGAGGCAGAACCAACTGGACTCTGGCCTTTGGGCCCTCTAGCCAACTCATCTGACTAAACTGTACTGATCCTGTTTAATTCAGTGCACCAGCTAGTGCAGGTATAGCTAGCTAGATTTAATTTAGGCAGAGAGATAGTGCAGATTGAGTAGCCCAATGTATTGGGAACTAAGCGACCTTTGCAGGTCAGTCTAGGGGAGGAGTTAGAAACAATTAGAACTAGGGAACTCCATCTCCCTGGCCCACAACCTCATCCTTTGTTTGTTAAATAAATCAAGATCTTTGTACATAACCTATTGAGAGCAGTCAGATTGTGTTGCCATCAACCCACAGGACTGAGGACTACCAGATTGGCTTCATATTGTGATAATCAACATCAGGTCTTCAGCACTGGTCTAACCCTCAACACAAGATCATAGAGACTTTACCAGGTTCCCCCACTCACTTATTTCAGTGGGAAAAATCATGAATCATGTAACCATGGAAAAATATTCTAAAATTAAAAAAAAACTTAACTGTTTTTGGATAACTTAGAAGCTCATTTCCTAAAAATACAGAAACAAACAAGAGAATGGCTTGATTAGCTAAAGGAATTTGCTCAGACTTCCATTTTCCCTGCTTTTCTGAATCTATTCAATGCTTTGCAGGTTTTACTTATTATAAGTGTTAGTGTAAAAGAAGTCCTTTGAAACTAACATGTTTTAAAATTTAAAAAAAATGCACTGGGCCAATGTTACTTTCTTCCAACTACAATTCCACTTTCTAGAGGAGGCCTTTTCTAACTCCTCTAAATTCTAGTGCCTTTTCTCTGTCAATTATTTCTCATTTATATTGTATACATAGCTTACTTTGTATATATTTGTTTACATGGTGTCTTCCCCTTTAGATTGTAAATTATTTGTGTTCAGGGACAGTCTTTTGTCTTTTCTTGTATCTTCAGTACTTATCATAGCACCTGGTATATTATTTCTTTTTATCCTGGGACTCCATTCAAGGAGCATAGGGCCACAACCAGTAGGCAATGGGTCACGCATTCGCTCAGGGTCACCCAGCTGGGAAGTGTCTGAGCCCAGATTTGAACCTAGGACCTTTCGTCTCTAGGCTTGGCTCTCAATCCACTGAGCTAGCCCAGCTGCCCCTACTTTAGGTTGCAGTTTCTTTAGCAGATGTAGTTTTTACAGGGTGGGGTTGCTAGCCCCACGCCCAACCCTCCTCCTTTTTCATCCGGGCTAGGGACCGTCCTTAGCCCAGGAGTGGTAAGGGTGGGCGATAGGGGTCAAGTGACTTGCCCAAGGTCACACAGCTGGAAGTGTCCGAGGCCGGACTTGAACCTAGGACCTCCAGTCTCTAGGCCTGGCTCTCAATCCACTGAGCCACCCACCTGGTATATAGTAGGCAATTAATAAATAGGTAAAATAAAATAAAACATAGAATGCATCAAAAACATTTATTCAGGAGAATATATGTCTATATACATATGGTTTCTAAAATAAAGGATAATTATGTTATCCATATAAAAATAAAAAAAAGAAGAAACAAAGTAATTTGTTAGAAATTATTTTGGCCCATCACATAATTACAAAATAGATGCTAAGTGAAATGAATGAGGACTTAAAATATATAAAATGTTCAGATTAACAAATATACAAATAACTTATTTAAATAGTTCAACATCAGAAAAAAAGATATCAAATGAGTAAGAAATAAACTGCCCAAAGGGGAGAAAAATATTCTAGAGCAGATAGATCAACAAATTTTTAATGAAATTTTGAAACAATAATTAATATCAATATTATGTAAGCTATCTATAAAAAAATAGGATAATCAAAATACTTCCCAATTTCTAAATATGTAAATATTTACCTAAACTAAGTGAAGACAAAACAGAGAAAGAAAAGTATAATCTAAGAGATTTAACAAATTTTAACACAAAACTGAACTGAAGCAAACAGGGTTAATTGACTTACTCAGGGTCACACAGATAATAAGTATCGTGGGCTGGATTTGAACTCAAATATTTCTGACTCTAGGCCTGGCATTCTGTCCATTGTACCATTTAATTACTACATAAAAAGTTAAATATACACACACACACACACACACACACACACACACACACAAAAGTAATGGAATATTATTGTAAGAAAAGAAATGGGAATTTCAGAAGAAACTTGAAAGTATTTTATCAAAGCAAATGAACAGCTTCTCCCAGAGCTGAGTTGACTTTAGTTAACAAGGAAATTTTTATGCTTGATAATCTTTCATCTAGTAACCCACAACCTTAATGTCTTTTCTACCGCTCCTTGTGAACATGATTATTGTTAAGATATTTTAGTCTTCTTGTACTCATGATGTAACTTTCCGTTCCCCTCCCCCCATGGCAATTCTTATGAAATCATGGCACCACTAGGAAAATGTTGCTATTAAATATAAATTTCATTCAAAGACCTAGATGGGTGAGGGGATGAGGGATGTTTAAGAAAATCTTTCCTGAGTCCCAAGGTTCACCTTAACATTAATTTGGTTGAGAATAATTATCACTGACATTTATGGGTTTAACACCCAGGATCTCATTTAACACTCACAACAATCAGATGGGGGTAGTTGATACAGAATTTTTCACCATTTTGCAAAAGAAGAAATAAGACCAGGAAGAATGAATTGACCAGAGTTCTACAATTATTGGATGATCAGATTTTAACTCAAGTTGTCTTGATTTCAGGTCCAACACCCTTTCTATATAAACAATGTGTCTAGAAAGCAGATAAAAATCTGTCCCTATAGAACAGTGATGATGAATCTATGGCATGCGTGCCAAAGATGGCATACAGAGTGATCTCTGTGGATACTCAGCCACCTTCAATCCCCACCCCTTGCCCCAAGAGTTCCTTACTAGAAAGGCAGAAGGACTTGGGTGGAGCTGTTCCCCTCCTCCTCCCCACTATGCCTGAAGACATTTTTTCACTTCATCCACCTTTCTGTCCAGCAGCCCAATGGGAACACACAGTGGGTAAGGTGGGTAGCTCACAGGCGGCAGAGCTGGAGGGGAAGAGAGTGCTTGGGCCACTCCCCTCCCCCTTTCTACACTCACTGAGGACATTCATCACTTCACTCACCCCTCCGCCCAGCAGCCCAATGGGAGTGCTTTCTCCCTCCCCTGTGTGGGGTAAGGGTGAAGCATACCCAACATGTGGTGGAAGGGAGGGGCATGGCAGTCAGTCTTGGGGGTAGTGGAGACAGGGCCCTGCTCTCCATCTCTAAAAAGTTATCCATAAATAGATTTCTGCCTTTTCTTATGCAGTCTCTAGAGCTTGGATTGTCTTATTTTTTCCACATTACCAAATATTATAGGTTTTCCAAAGACCTAGTCATTTTCCACTCTCTTCATGAAAAATATTTTATCACTCTGGGCCAGTTTTTTACTGAGTAGCCAAGTTTAGTAAATAAGTTTTCATTAATTGTTTCATATATGGTAATTTTTCTCTATAACTAGATCATAGATTTCTTGAGGTATTATGTAATATATATTTCTCTCATATCACTTAGAACCATGTAGGGAAGATGGCCAATACCTGATAAGCAGTTATAATCAATGCTAACTGATTAACAGTGACATTCATATTAAGGTTGCTTGTTTGGCAAGGACCCAACAAAACGGAACAAGGAAGCAAGTTAGAAGGTAATATGGTTGGTCTAATTTATTACATTTCCATAAAATTTAGTGATGAAAACCCATCATTCCAATTCTTAAGATCCTTCAATAATTTCATTAAAAAGAATGACAACAATAAGACAACATTCCGTAATATGTAAAATATACCCAAAGCAGTATCCTTTGACCATTTATCCTTTGGGAAATGTTAAGATCTTTCTTGATAGTTCTATATATTCTTGTCCCCTCTCCTTAATCCCTTCTATTTGTTAAATTTCTATTATTTTTGTTATTTATCATACCAATTTTTGCATGAAACATTTCCTTGATATCTCCAATTTTCTTGAAGAGAGTACTTCTCTTCCTTATTCTATGGTTTTCTTTTATTTCTTTGCAACACTCATTTAAGAAAACCTCCTTATCTCTCCTTGCTCTTCTCTGTAATTCTGCATTTCAGTTTTGTTTATCTTTTCCTTTTTCCCTTCCCTTTCCTCTTTCTTCCTTTTTTCAACTCTATGTAAATCTTCTACAGATAATTATCTTGATTTCTTGTTTTTCCTTTTCTTTTGGAGTCTATTTTGTACCAGTTCCTGTACAATATTGAGAGATTTTGTCCATAACCCTTCAGGCATTTTATCTAACAGATATAATCCCTTAAATCTATTAATCACTTCTACTTCATATTCATAAGGAATGTTACTTAGGCTGTACTTATATATTCTGATGGTTTTTCTTCCTTTCATCAAGTAAGTATAAATTTTGTAACAAGAAATTCATGATCTGAGCCACCATCAACTCCAGGTCTTGTTTTAACTGCCTCAGTAGAGATTTTCTAACTTTGGTTGCAAACTATTTAATCAGTCTGATTTTGATACTGACCATTGGTGAAGTCCATGGGTTGTCAAAAAAGGGTGTTACTATGACTAGTTAGTTATCTTGACAATTATTTTGTCCCCCAATACCAAACTTGCCTATTATTCCAATTCTTTGTATTTCCTACTTTGGCATTCCAATACTTTTTGATAAATGTAACATCTTTTTTGTGTTGTGTCTAAAATATATTGTAGATCTTCATAGAATTGAAAAACTTTGACCTTTTTAGCACCAATAGTTAGAACATAGACTTGTATTACTGTGATATTAAATGGTTTGATTTTGATTCAAATTATCATGTAATTTCTGACATTAGATCCCAGTTTTGCTTTTCTTATTCTATTATTGACTTTGAAGTCTCTTTTATTTCTTCTAAGGGATTCTTGCCCACAATAGTATATATAATGATCACCTGAATTAAATTCACTCATTCACATCTACTTAAATTCACTTACACCAAAGATGTCAATGTTTTCTTTCCCTCTTCTGCATGATCACATCCAGTTTAGCTTGACTCATAGTTTTTACATTCCAAGTTCCTATACAATATTGATCTATGTAACATTGAATTTTCTTTTCACTACCACATCCACAGCTGAGTCTCCTTTTGGCTTTGGCCTAGCCCCAACATTCTTTCTGGAGCTATTAGTAATTGTATTCTGCTCTTCCCTAGTAACATGTTAGACACCTTTGGATGTGATGGACTTGTCTTCCAGTTTCATATCTTATATTCATATTAATACTCTCCCTGGAGTGTTCTTGTCAAAGATCCTACAGTGTTTTGCTATTTTTTTTCCAGTGGATCACCTTTTCTCTGAACTCCCCACTATAGTTTGTCCATCTTGAGTATCCCTGCACAACATAGCTAATATATAATATATAATAAAAAATAATAATAATGCACAACATTGAGCTACACAAGTTTCTCTGCCATGACAAGGCAATGATCCAGGAGAGATACAGTGATCTATGAGAGGAAGGTTTTACAGATAGATATAGTTATATAGCTAGAAGATAACTTGGTGGTTACCTAATCTGACTCCTCATTTGACAGCCGAGTAAACTGAAGCCCAGAGAAGTCAAGTAACTTGCTCAAGGTTATATAGAGAATAAAAAAATAACAATAATAATTTGAATCTAGGTCTCTCACCCTAGATTCAACTATGCTTCCAAACTATAATGCTGTTTCCTCTAATATTCCATTGAATTCTATAATCTCATACATTCTATAGTTTGACATAATTTTTGAAATTGAGAATTTCAGTGTTACAGATATAGAGAATAATCATTGTCACTGGATATTGTCTCTGAAAACTATCAAATATCTAATAGGCAGGTGAGAATGGAATGTCAGGGCATAGATTAGGGCTGGATAAATAGCTTCGAGGATTATATGCAGAGAGATGATTTAAATTAATTATTGTCTCCCCGCCTCCCTTAGATTAGGAGCTCCTTGGAGGAAGGGACTGTCTTTTGCCTCTTTATTTTTTGTATCCTAGCATTTAAAATAGTTTCTGGCACATAGTAAATGCTTAATAAATATTTATTGATTGATTCTTCATTGATTAATTGGGTCTAAGGAATATGATGAAATTATAAAGTGAAATAGTATAGAGGGAGAAAAGAAGATGGCCCAGGACAGAGTCTTGAGGGGCATACTCATAATTAATAGGAGTGACCACATGAAAATCAAGCAAAGGAGATTGAGAAAGCTGGTTAGATAGTAGGAGTAGAACCAAGAACAAATAGAATCATGAAAACTTAGAAAGAATCAAGGAGAAAAATATGGCCAAAGACTATGGAAAGGTCAAGAAGGATGAGGAATGAGAGACCATTGTGCTCTCCTCCAGAGACTATGCCCTGGGAAAGGTAAAAAATTCAACAATGAAGCATCAGCCCTGCCAGTAGGCACGCTGATTGATAAGAGAGTGAGGATTAAATTGAATAGCTGCCAACCCAGATTTGGAAGTTGCTGAACTTCACATCTCATCTAAACAACTATTCTAAACAGCCTATGTCTTCTCTGCCCTCCTACTTTTCACCTCTTGTGCAAATAGTAACGAATTCAAATTTATCATTTTATATAAGAAAGAAATGCCAATTAATGCCTCATGGTTCCATCTACTTTCCCTGTAGCATCAGAGATCCAAATGTCCTTCCTACTTATCACTCCTCTTTTAAGTTACTTGAGGTGTTGTCTTGCTTTCATATTAGATTCCTAGTGCTTACACCAGGACATGGCACATACTATATATTTCATAAATACTTTCCATTACTCATTTATTTGTAAAAAAACAATAGCATATTTATCAATTAGTCTCAAGTTTCTAATTGTAGATGGCATAATGTATAGTTTAAATGGGGGGGAAAATGAAAGAAATACCTAGATATATCTGAACAGTTTTCTGTCACTGTTTCACTCTGGTATTCTTCCAAGTCAAAATAGAAAAAAGCTTTTAACTCACCCTAAACTTTTGGCTCCATTTGCTGCTCTAACCTACTAAATATAGGCACACATTTCCCAAGGTGCAGACTTTAGCTCTCTGCTGTTCTCATTCCATATTCTCTATACTCCACAATATGGTCTCAATCTGCCTTTCCAGCTGTATCTCCAACTTATCTCCTACACAAACCCTTTCCTATTGCCAAATTGGCCTACTTATCAGAGCTATAACTAGGAAGTCTGGTGTCCTGGGCAAATTGAGTTGTGAGGGGATATGGAATGGGAGAATGTGTGGAGGAAATTCTATCTTGAACCTGCCATCAAATGAGGCAATCCCCATGGAGTGGGAAAAGGAAGACAATTTGATCCATGCAGATATAGTGTTGCTAGGCATCACTCAGAATAAAGTGGCAAGGGTGAAAACTCTTATGATTTAAGTCATATTCATCAATCCCCAGGAAAAAAATTAAAGAAGAAAATAGATCATTCAGAGAGAACTGTCTGAATTCAGATGTTCTGGGCAGTCCTTGGTGGAGCAAGAGTCTGTAAGGAGTTGGCAAATATAGAAAGTGGCAGTTGAGTGAGAAGTTTCTCATGATGAAAGGCATATCCCCTCAAAAAAGCAAAACTTTCTTCCTGCCTTAAAGCATAGAAACAAAAGAGGACACAAACTTGTTCATAGGAATTCTAGAGCAAAAGAAACATATCCTTGATATTAGTACCTCAGGCCAAAGGTCCAGCCCCTATGTCTAGTTATATTTCTCCTCTTCCTTATCCCTTGGGAGTAAATATTCCTCAATCACTCTCCAAAAAAACTTTGCACATTTTTTTCAACCTTTTAATGCCTTTTAGATTTCTCTCCAATTATTCATCAAGGCCTATCTTGAATCCAATGAATCAGGTCAATAGAACAGAAACCTGCAGGCAGCCAAACCAAAGTTCAAAATCCACAATATTCTCATTTCAAATGCTCCAAGAAGGCTAGAATCTTATAGTAAACTGGCAAGGGATATCCCAGGGTTAGGGTGGAACAGAAATATAGGAAATTAGTACAAACTGTTTTGCTCAAATATACACACACATCCACAAATTAGAAACTTAAATGAAATAGATGAATATTTACAAAAATAAAAATGCTTAAGTGGGCATAATAAGCAATAGAGGATTTAAATGACTACCCAAAGGGCAAATAAATCAAGGACCAGAAGGATTTAAATGTGACTTTTTAGCAAACATTCAAAAATGATCATTTTAATATTATATATTACAAAAAAAAGAATTTTAAAAAAGGGGTCCTACAAATTCCTTTATGCAACAAATATGGTATTGATAAATAAAACTAGGAGAAACAAATCAGAAAAAAACTATAGTCTAATAAAAATGTAGAAAAGAATAAAATATCAAAGAAGCAATAGCAAAATATGAAAAATATTCCACACTATGACCAGATTGAATTTAAACCAAGAATGCAGTATGAATTCTATGTTAAGGGAACTATAAAAATAATAAATCATGCATTTAATAAAGATTTACATCATATTTCATCAACATGTGCAGAAAAACCCTTTTTACTAAGAATATTTTTTAAAAATTAAAAATCATAAAAATAAATGGAATATTTCTTGAGTATATCTAAAATCAAGAAATATCTCCAATGGAGAAATTTTAGAAGTCTTTCCTTTAAGATGAAGTATAAGGCAAAAATGTTCATTGCTGCAACTTTTTCATGTAGTTCTTAAAATAATAACTTTAGCAGGAAGAGAAAGAAAAGAAATTGAATGCATAAATTTAAACAAAGAAGAAATAAAATGGTCATTTTTGTAGATGATATGATAGTTTACTTAAAGAATTTTGAAAATCAAGCAAAATGTTCAGTAAAAATTAGTAACTTCAGCAAAGTATTGATATAAAATAAAGCCACTATAAGAGATAGAGTATACATTGAAAATATATATGTAATGTATAAAATATCTTATACTTCATCTTTGTAAATATAGAGGATAGATCTATCAATCTATCTATCCATCTATCTGCATATGCTATGTGTGTATACATACATATGGAAAATGTTCTAAGCCAACAATAATAGAGTGAAGGAAAATTAAAAGAATTTTGATATATATGTATGTGTATATGTGCCCATGCATATACTTTCATTTATATATTATCCATACATACACATACATATGTGTATATGTGCATCTCCATTTATACTTGTCTGAAAAGAGATCAATAAGTTTAACCCCTATGCATGTCTATGTATCTATATGTATGTGTATATATACATGTATACACAGTATATATGTAAACTAGTCTGCAGCTGCTCTGCGTATCTGTACATATGTACACATGTGCACATGCATGCATACATATATGTCATACACCTATGAATATTGGCCACCATTTTTGCAAAAGAGATGATGCTATCTCATAACTCCTCTTTGGGGCCAAGCTTCATCATTATGATTTCACAGAATTCCATTTTCATTTTTGTTGTTGTCCTTTCTATTTTTGTCAGTCATTGTACCTATCATTTTCCTGTTTCTGCTTAATTCACTCTACATTAATTCATGTAAGTTTTCCTATAATTCTTTTCATTGGTCTTGTTCATCATTTCATAAAACATACTAAAATACCTATAAATTTGCATGACACAATTTATTCAGCTACGTCCCAATGAATGGTCCTGATGTTTTCAATGCTAATTTCTCTTTTGTCATTGTTCAGTTGTTTTTCATTCATGTCCAACTCACTGAGACCTCATTTGGAGTTTTCTGGGCAAATATTCTAGAGTAGTTTGCTATTTCCTTCTCTGGCTCATTTTACAAATAAAGAAACTAAAGTAAACAGAGTTAACTGACTTACCCAGGATCACACAAGTCAATAATGTCTCAGATATGATTTGAACTTAGGAAAATAAATATTCCTGACTCTAGCACTGGCATGCTATGTACTGTGCAACCTAGATATACCATCTTTTTTATATTATTTCATTCATTTTGTAAATTGATTTCTGGGTTCTACTTTATTTTCTGTACATCAGTTCATGCAAATCTGAGCAAATAAATGGGACAATTTTTAAATGGAGATATTCAGTGATATCCTCACCTTCTCCCTATTCTTTTTTCCTCTTATTTTTTATAGCACTATCCAATTAAAATTGCCTTTGTAGTGAACCCTGAACTCCCCAGTTGCTGTTCAAGTCAGCTCAAGTCTAAGGTGCAGAACAAAATGTGATTTCATGAAGAAGCACTACATAATCCTTCATTGTAATGGTACTGTATTCTACAGACAAAAGGATTATTTTTACCCATTTGTAAACGCTATCACAAAATATCAAGCCATCCTCACCACATTTGATAAGACACAAATATTTTTCTTGAAGAAATGATTCTTCCCATTTGAGATAGTCTAAGATTTTTGTTCATGAAACTCACAATTTAGAAGAATACTTCTTAGTGGAGTGTGGGAAAGCTTTGAGATGAAAACCCCAGGTTTGGCACAGGTTACCCTTTGCAAGAATGCAAGACTCCAAAACTTAGTTTAAAAATAAAAAGAAAAATTTATTAATTTGGAAGTCATGTAGAATGGCTAGGAGATAAAGACAAGGGTAGACATTGCCTCTCCAAAGAGATGGGGTATGGGGATCTTATAGTCCTTTGATAGCAGCAGGAGTTACAGAATAAGGAAAAGAGGGATGGTGTGAATCAGAAATGGAGCAATTTCATTGAGATTGGGGTATAATGGATGATCTGTGCAATTCAAAGAATGATATTAATCATAGTGGAACCAGGAAGTATATATCTATGTTAATTGAAGGTCTCTGGGAGATGCATATCTATGATAATTGAAGATCTAGGGGAAAATTTAAAGGCAGGGTGGATGCTCCTTTCAATAGGCAGAAAGGAATTTCTTATATCCTCCTTGATCTAGAACACTTTTGGAGTTTGAGATGTCCAAAGGAAGCCTGTATCCTCATATATCATCAGGACAATTGACAAGATAAATACTATAGACTCATTTAGAAGAATGATGCAGAAAATGCCAAGGTTCTTTTTATTTTTTTCCTTCTTCAAGCAAATTTCTAGGCAGTCAGCTAGCTCCCCAAAACACAACAGTGTTCTGATCATGCAAAATAAGCATTAAACATTTAAGTAAAAATTTAAGTAATAAAAATTTAAGTAATAATACTTCTTTAAGAGGTATCAATCAAAATCAACCAATAAAAATTTATTAATTTCCTATTATATACTAGGCATTTTGTTAAGTGTTGGGGACACAAAAAGAGACAAAAGACTGCCTTCAATAAGTTTACAATCCAATGGAGGAGATAATATACAAGTAAATAAATACAACTAATCTATATTCAGGATAAAATAAAAATGATTAATGGAGGGAAGGCACTGGAATTAAGAAGCATAGTGGAAGACTTCTAGAAAATATGACAGTTTGTGGAGTGAGAAATTAGCATATTATTCTCAAGTTATTAAATATTAAAATCCAAGATCAATACCCCTAGAACCACAGTATTTAGTTTTTCCTAAGATTGCCCCACCCCCATCCTTCTCCTTGCAGGAAGAAAGCCTTACACCCTGTAAATATTTTGGGTTGAGTCTTTGGTGTTTGTCTGGGAACTTGCCTTAGAAGGGTTCCAGACTGACCTTGTCACAGTAAACCCTGAAAAAGTACCCAAATGATCAAATTTTAAGTACCCTTTTGTCATAGAAGTTTCTCTCATTAGAGATTAGGTTTAGATCAACATCACACACCCTACACCAAGATAAATTCATAATGGGTGAATGACTTGAATATAAAGAAGAAAACTATAAGTAAATTAGGTGAACATAGAGTAGTTTACCTGTCAGATCTATGGGAAAGGAAAAATTTTAAGACCAAGAAAGAATTAGAAAATATTACAAAATGTGAAATAAATAATTTTGATTATATTAAATTAAAAAGGTTTTATACAAACAAAACCAATGCAATCAAAATTAGAAGGGAAGTTACAAATTGGGAAAAAAATCTTTATAACAAAAACATCTGACAAAGGTCTAATTACTCAGATTTATAAGGAACTAAATCAATTGTACAAAAAAGCAAGCCATTCTCCAACTGATAAATGGGCAAGGGAAATTAATAGGCAATTTTCAGATAAAGAAATTGAAACTATCAATAAATACATGAAAAAGTGTTCTAAATCTCTTATGATTAGAGAAATGTAAATCAAAACAACGCTGAGGTACCACCTCACACCTAGCAGATTGGCTAAAATGAGAGCAAAGGAAAGCAATAAATGTTGGAGGGGATGTGGCAAAATTGGGACATTAATGCATTGCTGATGGAGTTGTGAATTGATCCAACCATTCTAAATGGCAATTTGGAACTATGCCTAAAGGACTTTAAAAGACTCTCTGCCTTTTGATTCAGTCTGCTAGGTTTATACCCCAAAAAGATAATGAGGAAAAAGACTTGTACAAAAATATTTATAGCCACGCTTTTTGTGGCGGCAAAAAATTGGAAAATGAAGGGATGCCCTTCAATTAGGGAATGGCTGAATAAATTGTGGTATATGCTGGCGATGGAATACTATTGTGCTCAAAGGAATAATGAACTATAGGAATTCCATGTGAACTGGAATGACCTCCAGGGATTGGAGAATGAAAATTGCAGAATGAAAAAATAGAACCAGGAGAACAATATACACAGAGATGGATACAACGTGGCACAATTGAATGTAATGGATTTCTCTACTAGCAGCAATGCAATGATCCAGGACAATTCTGAGGGACTTATGAGAAAGAACACTAGCCACATACAAAGAAAGAACTGTGGGAGTAGAAACACAGAATAAAATCAACTGCTTGATCACATGGTTCAATGGGGATATGACTGGGGATGTAGACTAAACAATCACCCTAAAGCAAATATTAATAATATGGAAATAGGTCTTGATCAATGACACATGTAAAACCCAGTGGAATTGCTTGTTGGCTAAGGGAGGGGAATATAAGGAGGGGAAGGAAAGAACATGAATCATGTAACCATGGGAAAATAGCCTAAATTAATTAATTAAATAAAGAAAATTTAAAAAAAGAAGTTTCTCCCATTGTATCAAAGGTTTCTCTCAGATAGTCAAGCCCCATGGTTGGAATGATTCTCTGATATCTATTGTAGAACACTAGTTTCTCTCAGGTAATCTAGTCTCAAACTCTTCCTCTTTTTGTATAATCTATTTAATATTCTTAACCTTTATTTATGGATTCAAACTTGTCTCTCACTCTTGACCATTTATTTAAAATGTTAACTTGAAAGAAGGCTTGAATGCATAAAATAAGTCTATTGTATTTTCCTATAAGTTGAGTTTTTTCTGTTAATCAGGGGTCATTTTGGCTCAGGTCAATGCCTTGAGACATGGCCACACATCTCTTTCTCTGTAAATCTGGGGAACATTGCCTGAGGTTTATGATGTGAGATGTTACTCCACATTTCTCTCTTTCAATAAATATATTCTCTATTTTTTAAATGGTTTTCCTCAGGCTCTTTAAATAGTGGCTAACAAGGGTAAACCTTGATTATTTCAAGGTTCCCTTAAACTTCCACTTAACAAAGCACTATCTACGACATTATCTTATTCTTAAAATTTTTGCTGGAGATTCTATCACACACACACACACACACACACACACACACACACACTCAATTCACTCACTCAGTAGATTTCAGAAGAGGGACTTCAACCCATACCTTTCTGACTTTGAGGTCAGATGTCATTGCATTATTTTGCACTGCCACCAAGGGGCCCTTGCAGCACACCAGAAAATTATCTAAAGCAAAAAAAATACTATTAAATATTTAGAGTTAATATAAAATAGAATATGACTTGAAGAACATTTTTCCTAGTAAATCAGAAGTTTCATTGTTAAAAAAATAGTAAAATAATTTTAGTCTGGATTGCAAAAAGCCATTTTTCTGCTGACTCTTTACATTCTGAATAGAAAAGATTTTACTTTCTTTTTCTTAGTGAAGCATTATTAGACATTGTCCCTTTTGTTTCCTTTGTTTGCTCTTTGCCAAATTACAAGACTAATTATTTTAATCTTTCCTCAGAAATTCATCACACAAACTCCTTAATCATATTTTATTGCTCATCTCAGAGCTACTTCATCTAGTTTGCCTATATATATATATATACACAGGCATGTTTATTATTCTGAGTATTGTAGGGGTTAAAATTAGGAGCTTGACAAAGATAGGAGAGCAATTTAAAAAGATTTTTTTAATTGAGGAAAAATAGTAAAGATGGAAAGATAAGAGGGAGAGATTTAACAATCTACCCTAGTACTGCCTAAAAACTACCTAAATCTTATATCAACCTATAAATTACCTAAAAACTATTGTTTTTAGAGTCTCACTAATAACTTTTCAGCCTAGCTAACCAGGCCAAACCTACATATATATACATATATATAATGAGTTAGTTAGAATATATATATTCTAATTAAACTCAGTAAACAATGGACAGCAGCTACCAACCCGCACACACTCCTTCGATCAGATTCTGCAGCAGCCAGCTGTCACCAGCAATTGCCAGCTGCACCCTGCCCTCAGGAAATCTTAGAGCAAAAGCCCCCTCTCACACTTTGTGCTTGCCTTTATCTCTCACTATCCAACTGCCATTCTTACATCACTTCCTCTATGAGAGCAGTTTCTATTTCCTTTAACTGTAGGCTGGTCTCCATGGTAACAGAACCTCTTATCTTTGGGCCTGGCTCTCTGTCCACAGAACCAGCCAGCTATTTGCCCAGTTAAGTTAGAGAAAGGGATTAAGAATTTCCTTTTACCTATCCCCCCTGTGATCCTTTGGGAGAAGTTAGTCTCCCAATGGATAATGAAAACATATATCTTATACTCATATCTTCTATTCAAAGTTGCCTGAAATATTATCCTTTCTAATAGAAAACCATAATAATATAATGAGCAGAAAGAAATAAAGGAGAAAAGAAAGAAAGCAAACCCAATCTTGGATTTTACAAGTGACAAATAATATAATTATAATGACAAATAATACAATCCTCACTACTCTCCATGGAAATAAGAACCTGAAAATAACAATCCAAATGCACATAATACCACACAAATACCACAAAAAGTTTACAATTGTGTTAAATATTATGTATAAAAAATATACCATGTGTTTGAAAATATACAATCCCCCCTGAGGTGGATGTTAACCAACACTTATAACACTTTCTAACACTTATCATTTAGTTATCATTTAGTTAGTTTAGCTTTTCTCTATAGTCCTATAAAAGTTGTTGTGTTCAAACCCTGGGAATATGGATCTCACCTTGATTGACAGGGGAGACAGTTGGAGACAACGTAATGTTCCCAGATGCTGTGAGCCTGGAGCAAAAGCCGGTTGGCCTGAGAGTATAAATACCCCAAGAGCCATCTGGGAGAGGCCTTTGATCATTTGATCTTTGGGGTCTTGAACCTTGACCATTGATCTGTGGGTCTCTGACCATTGGTCATTGGTTCTCTCTGAATCTTCCTAGATCTTTAGGCATCTGAATCATTATAGCTATTTAGATCTCTGGGCCCAGGTGGTAATTGGGAGGAAGGAGGTCTGAGAAGAAGAGGGTGTTTTTTTTTAAGGGTGGTTACTTCCTGAAAGCTGTGAAGGCTAACACATCACAAACTGATAATAGGAAGCTGAGAGAGAAATCATCAATACAGCTGCATCCAGTAGGGCAGATTCTCTCTGGCTTGGCAGTGGCCAAGTTGAATCAGAGTGGGTTGTGAAGAACAATAGCTTCAGCTTTATAAATTAATAAGCCTCCAGTCCTGAGGGATTATAGCCTATAGATATTAGTTCGACAGGGTTTCCAATCCCAATCCATATCCTGATTGTCCTTTGCCTATTTATGATCATAGATAAATATTTAATAAGTACCTTCCCAAGTGGTCATTATATCACCACCCTTGGAGAGGGAGAAAATGCAGTCAGATGAACAACGTGATCCAAGGCTAATCAGAGCCCAATATTAATAATTGATCCAACCCCAGGTGGGACCTGAAGGGTTACCCATCCACCTGACCATTTAGGGTCCTACCTGGGCACTGTTATTTAGAAAAGGAAATCATAGCATCTAGCAAAGATAATTGGGTGGTGTTCCCCAGTCACCAGCAACCTAGGGGAATACAAAAACACAGTTTCCCTCACCAGTATCCATATATCCCCATAGTACCCCTTTATTTCTTTACAACAAAGTATAATAAAAACAATCATTTATAAACAGAATACATGCCAGTACACAAAATAAAAATTTTATAATATAATATAAATTATACGTTTACCTATTGGCTCATTACTCATTCTATTTCAAAATCAAAACAATTATTGATACTGGTATCAGGTGCTTCAAGTAATAAAATCAAATATATCCTACTGAAAAAATATAAATTCAGAAGTTTAATGTCAGTGAAAATAGTGTCCATTTGTCTCTGTAGTTTTTTCTTCAATGCATGTAATAGTACACAATCAATCAGTTTCAATGGAAAGTACTTGTTTCACATGTGAACAATGTATCCAAGAGGTATTTTCTCCAATTTTTATAGATGTTGGGGTGATTAACAGTACTTGAAATGGGGGCTGAGTTGCTCCTGTGTGCTAGAAATTCTTTATATATACTTTGTCTCCTGGGTTTAGATCGTGAAGGGAAAAGTCTATAGGTCCTGCTTGTACAACCACTCCAGATTCCAAAAGTTCTCATATTTTTATTTGAAAATCTTGTTTATAGGAGGCAATAGAAGTATCCCCCACCATCCTAGCAATGATTTGTATGTAGGGGAAAATATTTAGCCTGCATAGGAGGATGACCAAACAGCATCTCAAATGGTGAGATGTGTAGATCTTCCCTGGGCCTGCTTTGAAGGTAAAATAGACCTAGAGGTAGAGTCTCAAACCATTTTAAATGAGTCTCAGTACACAGTTTTCCTATCATGGTCTTAAGTTCCCTGTTCATTCTTTCAACTTGGCCTGAGCTCTGGGGATGATATGGTACATGAAATTTTGGAGTTATTCCTAAACAAGAATAAATTTGAGAGAAAATCGAATCAGTAAAATGAGTTCCCCTGTCTGAATCAATCCATGCTGGCAGGCCAAAATGATCTATAATTTCTTTTAAGACTACCTTGGCAACAAAAGTCATTGTAGATTGTGCAGTAGAAAACTCTTCCAGTCATCTAGTCAGCTGGTCTACTATGACTAAGCAAAATTTATAATGTCCAGACTTTCACATTGTAATAAAATCAATTTTATTTGTTCAAAAGTTGTATAAGCCAGAGGACATCCACCAAAAAGCTTTTTCATGAAAAGCATGCTGGTTTTATGCTTGACAGGTGGGACAGGCTGCACATACTTTAGAGGCTATGGTTATTATAGCAGCAATCATTCATACTCTTTTGGCAGAGTCTACAATGCCTTGGGTTCCAAATTGTACGTTTTTATGAATTGATTGACATATTTGATGATAAAAACTTCAAGGGAGTAGAGGTTTTCCTTCAAATGACAACCATACTCCATTAATCTGTTTTGCTTTGAATTCTTGTTTCCATTTTTACACTTCCTTTACATTATAAGAAAGGGATAAATCTGATTAGTTCATAATTGCCAGAGGTAAAATTAGTTCAAGCCCTTCTAAAGTAGCTAATTTTGCATCAGTATCTGCCCGGTGGTTTCCTATAGAGACAGCGTCATTTCCACATGTATGGGCAGAGCAATGAACAACAGCAAGGGCTTCAGATAGTTGGAGAGCAGAAAGAACCTTGTTAATGATTTATGCATTTGCAGTACTTTTCCCAGCTGAAGTTAAAAATCCCCTTTGAAACCAAAACATACCCACTGAATAGCATATTCCAAATGCATATCTAGAGTTGGTATAAATTATTGCTTTCTTATCTTTTGCAATTATACAGGCATGTTTAAAGCTATTAACTCTGCACCTTAAGCACTTATATTTGAGGGCAATTAGGCTGACCACAGAGTGGCAAATTCCATAACTACAGCAGCTCCAGTGTAAGGTATGCCATCCCCTCATGATAGAAGAACCATCCATGAATAAGACTAGATCTAGATTGTCTAAAGGAGTGCCCAGAAGATGATCTTCAGGTTTTTTAGCCATTGACACTAAAGATTCACAACTGTGTAATGGTTATCCTGTAATTGGTAAATCTGGAGGGAAGGTGGCAGGGTTCAATGCTGTATAGCATTTTAAGGTGATATTTTCATTGCCTAACAAGATTACTTCATATCTTGCAAGTCTTTGGTCAGAAAGTGCCTGTGCTCTATGCTTTAGTAACAATGCTTCAACATCATGAGGACATATCATTGTTAGTGGGCATCCCAATATTAAATCAGCAGATTTAATTACTAGTAAAGATGAGGTAGCTATGCCTCTAAGATATGCTGGTGCTTTTAAAGCTATTGGGTTTAGCTGGGCCAAATAAGCAATTATTGGACATTGAACAGGCCCTAAAGTTTGAGTTAACACACCTGAAGCTGCCTTGTGTACATGTAAAGTGAATGGTTTGTTGTAATCTGGGATGCCTGGAGCAGGGCCAGACAGGATAGCCTGTTTTAATTTAGAAAGAGCTGATAAGTGTTCTGCATCTAACAAGTGGTTCAGTGACTATGTCTTTTGTCAATTCTATAAGGGGTTTAGTGATTTTGCCATAGCAAAGGATCCACTACCTACAAAATCCCATTATTCCTAAAATTGCCTTCAACTGTTTCTTAGTGGAGGGAGCACTCAATTTCTGAATATCTTCCACACAATTAGGGGAAATGAAACAGGCGCCATCAGTTAAAATAAACTCTAAAGGCAGCTGGGTAGCTCAGTGAAGTGAGAGTCAGGCCTAGAGACAGGAGGTCCTAGGTTCAAACCTGGTCTCAGCTACTTCACAGCTGTGTGACCCTGGGCAAGTCACTTGACCCCCATTGCCCACCCTTACCACTCTTCCACCTATGAGACAATACACCAAAGTTAAGGGTTAAAAAAATAAATAAATAAAATAAACTCTAAAAACTCCACTTTGGGGAGACACCACTGAAACTTTTCCTTTGAGATCTTTGATCTCTCTTATATAGTTCCAAAAGGAGATGTTTGCTGTCTTCTTGGCATGTTGCAGTATTTGTTGAGGCCAAAAGCAAATCATCTAAAAAATGCATCAAACAGCTCTCCTTAAACTAAATATTTGCTAAAACGTGTGTTATCTGTGAGAATGAGGTGGGGCTTTCCACATATCCCTGGGGCAAATGAGACCACACCATTTGGGACCTTTCCAGGTAAAGGCAAATATATTTCTGGAATCTTCATGAATAAACATTGAGAAAAATGCAGAAGACAAATCTACTACTGGAAAATATTTGGTGGTGCTAGGAATAGAGGAAATAATTGTGGATGGACTTGGAACCAAAGGGTGTCTTTTGATGGCATGATTATTTACAGCCCTTAAATCTTGTACAAATTGATAGGTTTTTCATTTTCATATAATTCTGGTTTTTTTTTACAGGAAAAATAGGTGTGTTATATTCTGATTTGCATGTTTAACATGAAGTGACCCCTTTTTCCTCATGAATAACACATTGGTGTCTAATTGGTAGATTCTCGCAAAGGGGCCATGGCCATCCCATAATTTACATTTCCTTTTTCAATTTTCCCCCTTAATACTTTTATTTCTTTCCTCAATGCCTCCACCTAGTCACTGTCATCTTCATCTTCCTTTTCATGGCCATTATATACATATACTGCCCCTTTCCTTAATTCTTCAAAATCTATACTAATCCAATTCAGACAGCTGGTTTTAAAATAGAACTTGGCCACCTTGCAACAGTTTTTCTACAAATTGCCTTCTTATCTGTCTGACATCCCTTTCTCTGGTCAGATCCAATTCTATATATCTACCTCTCAGCTCAATAAATCTGTTCATGAACTAGGAAGGATTTTCACCAGTCTTTTGTCTGAAATCTTCAAATTTTGTCCAGGAACTAGGTTTGTCAGAACATGTTCTCATGGCTCTTAGTAATGATTCCCTAGCCTGACACAGTCTCATGTAATCATTTTCATTATTCACATTCCATCGTGGGTCTTTCTGGGGCCAATGAACTGATCCCCTTCCCTGAGCCTGGTCAGCAAGAAAGATGATCTTATTTTTCTCTCTTTCTGTTAAAAATGTCTGTTAAATTTTCAAAGTCAATCCAGGTGGAGTTTCATGTTTGACAAATATCCTCTAGCTTTTTGATAACAGCTATAGGATGCTATATCATACTCAAAAGAAGGAGTATGCTGCTTAAATTTCTCAATATCATGAGAAGTGAATGGTGTGTGACTTCTTACAGAAACTAATTCTTCTTTATGATTAAAGATGGGTACTTCTCTCAAGGGGAATAGGCCTGTAGCTAGATTATTTCTTATTTTTTTCCTCTTGGTTTCCTGCTTGAGTTGCCTTGGAGTAGATGAAAGAAGGAAGAAGAGGAGGAGTAACAGAAAGAGAGATGGGTTGGGTAGAGTGAGAGGTAGTTTTAGTAGGTTGAGAGATAATTTGGGCTATTTGAGAAATGTAATTTTTCCAGTATTCTATCCGAGTTTCCATTAAGCTATCTTTCCATTGTTTTTTCTTGTTGGGGAGAAATAGGTAAGCTGTTTGGAAAATTTGGTAAATTTGCAAGGATCCTATCAGAACAAATAATCCCAGAAACAATGATAACCAGAGACAATCTAAAATTGTGAGCTGTGCCAGGTTGGTAAAGTTCTTCAGGAGTGGAAGTTGTTTGAAATAGGTCAGAAACTGCTCCTTCATAATGTGTGCCATGATCTCCAGCACCATACTGAAATGCCTATATATTCTTGAAAATTCTAACTAACTGACTCCAGTAGTGATAGTTTAATAACAAATGAGGAAAATAATTAGAACAGATTAAAAAATTAATCCAACTCCTACCTGGCTCACCAAGAAATATAGGGGTTAAAATTAGGAGTCTGACAAAGATAGGAGAACAATTTAACAACTTTTTGTTTTAATTGAGAAAAAATAGTATATATACACTAACTAACTCACTAAACAATAGATAGCAGCTACCAACCCAGGCAATCTCCTTCAATCAGATTCTACAGCAGCCAGCTGTCACTAGCAACTGCCAGTAGCATCCTGACTTTAGGAAACCTTAGAGTGAAAGTCCCTTCTCACACTTCGTACTTGCCTTTATCTCTTACTGTCCAGCTGTCATTCTTACATCACTTCCTCTCTGAGAACAGTTTCTAGTTTCTTTAATTGTGGGAGGGTCTCCATGGTAACAGAACCTCTTATCTTTGGGCCTGGCTTTCTGTCCACTGAACCAGCCAGCTTAAGTTAAGTTAGAGCAAGGGATAAAGAATTCCCTTTTATAGTATGTATATGTAAATAGACATATATGTACATATGCACATGCATATATTAATACAAGTATACATGCAGGTAATTAGATACTCCCAACTTTATTGAATATATAAGTTTCAGCATTCATGTAATTACATTGATGGATAGTGGTTTCTCAACTTCATAATACAAAAACCTCAGAGCAAAACTTTACAATATATCTATGCTATATTAGATAGAAATGTTATATATGTTACAAATAAATGAGACCTTAGAGATCATTTGTTCACCCTCTTGACTTAGACATGTGAAATTATTTGTCCATGGTCTCATGGAAAACTAGTGCCATAACTGGCGCTAGAATGAATATCTCCAGCCTCCTAATTCTGTACTCTTCCCATTGTTTCCTCTCTTTCCTACTAATTGGCTGTTTCTATAATTTGTCATTATGGAATATTTTACTCTTCTTTATATATACTGCTTTGTCTTTGTATCCTCTGATGACTAGGCACTGAATCCTGCATGCAGATAGCATTTAATAAATACTTGAATTGTATTGGGTTGAACCAAAGTACTATTTTGTGGATTATTTTTCCCAAATGTGTTAGTTTGCATTTTCCAAGTTAAATTTTATTTTACACTGCTTGCCTGTATGTAATCTCTACAAAATCCTTTATATACTTTGTCTTACAGCACCCTCAATTTAGTTTCATCTGAAAATTTCATTAACATATTGTTTACTCCCACTTCCAAGTGATTAATGTAGATATTAAACATGGCTAGACCTAATACCAATGACTCCAGCAGCAACTCCCTCCACCCTTAGATATTAGCTCCACCTTAAGATATTGCTACTTGTCATTGCCTTGGGTTTATAGTGCTTCTGTCAAATCTCCTTTCTCACAGCAACAGCCTTGGTGTGAAAGTCAACTGAAATTAAAATTTCAGATGCCATTAATATCAAACTAAGTTACAGCTGCTGCATGTTTAAAGCTTCTAAGTCACATGCTTTTCAGAAAGAATGGGCAACACAAGTAGACTTCTGTGATACATTTATGAATTTAGATGATTTGAGGCCCTTGACGTGGGTATTTTACTCATGCCTTTTTTTTTTCCTCTTTCTTTACAATTGTCTATTTCTCCTTGGAAAAATCAGTACTTGGGTATTTAATATCATTATTTATATTCCATTTGAACATTTAATTCTGTCTACATCTCAAAAGCAAGTTATGCTTTTTCATACTTAAGTATTTTAGTAGAATTCATTTTCTAGATCACTTCTAAAATTATCTAGAAAGTTCAATAAAAGAAAGATAACTGGACTCATATTCACACATCTGAATTGGCACAGTAGAAAGGACATTAGATTAGGAGCAAGAAGATTTGGGTTTTAAAGTTCTGTGATCAATTTGAGCTTGAGAAAATTACCTATACTCTTTTTGCCTCTGTTTATCATCTATATATTTTAAGTATAATTTATATAATGCTTCATAAATATTATTTCATCTTATCTCATAGCAACTTTGAAAGGTAGTGGTTGTTATTGTTTACTTGTTTTAGTCATGTCTACTACTTTGTGACCCCATTTGGGATTTTCTTGGCAAAGATACTGGAGTGATTTGCCATTTCCTTCTACATCTCATTTTATAGATGAGGAAACTGAGGCAATCAGAGTTAAGTACAGGTCAGATTATGAACTAGGTATTCCTGATCCTAGGCCCAATGTTCTATCTACTGTGCCACCTAGCTGCCTCTTGGGAAATAGATGTTATTATTGCACCCACACACACTTTACAAATTGCCAAGGAAGT
Source organism: Gracilinanus agilis (assembly GCF_016433145.1). Classification (NCBI taxonomy): domain Eukaryota; kingdom Metazoa; phylum Chordata; class Mammalia; order Didelphimorphia; family Didelphidae; genus Gracilinanus; species Gracilinanus agilis. The sequence continues at coordinate 52,564,283 of NC_058135.1, forward strand.
TAAATAATGCCACAGATAGAAGTGTAAGAGACAGTGTAGAACCCCAAAGTTATGACACAGAAACTAAGCAACCAAAAGCAAAACCAAGCTAGGGACTCCCAGATCAGGATGGTTCCGAGAAACCTAAAGTTAGAGAAATCCATGGTCACTAACAATAGAGTGTTATTAGGCTCCCAAATGTAGCATAAAGACCCTACATGCTTGGGGAGACAGCCAAAAACCATTAACTACAAAGGCTACTTCAAGAACTATAGGGCGCCCCTAAGTCTGTCAACACCCACCACCTTACCCGCCATCCCTTGACCCCCCCTTAACCACCAGCCCGGAATCCCAAACGTATATAATCTTTGCTCTGAATATATATCACTGGAACTCCTTTGCTGACCTCCACTAGCGTGCACTAGAAATAAAGACTTCCCTTTGCTTGGATTGCATTGTCTCCGTGTGCTCCTTGGGTGGAAATCCATTCGGACCCTAACAACTGGTTTTATATTCAACTCTTCCTAACATTCTAATCACTATGCCATCTACCTGGCTCACAAAATGCCTACAAAAATGATGAGCTTTAGCAAAATGGCTATTGAAATCTTTTCTAACTATGATCCTGTAATTCTTGGTTTGATTTTTTAATTCTCTAGTTATAGAAATTTGGAACATCACTTAGCTTTTTTATCATGTCACTTTCCTCTCATTTGTAAAATAAAAGTCTTGGATCTAGTGTTTCCTAAGTTCCCCTCAAACATGAATATCTCCTGATATATGAAGTATTTTCCACTTTGGTTCTATCAAATAAAGTATCTTTTGGAGAGAAATAAGTTTGTAAATAATTTGTGAAAAGTTTCAACAATAGACTGAAATTCTACTGATTTGCTAGTTCCTGTCAAAAAATAGTCAGTTCTATGCAAATAGTCTCTCTTTGTTTTCTTTCAGTATTTCCCACCTTTGATGTTATTACTTGAAAAGAAGTGAATAAACATTTATTAACAACTTGTAATTATTTCCCCTAAATCTAAGGGTATTTATTAGTGATTTTTACCATGTCAAATGAATAAGTATTTAAATCCCAAGAAACTTTGATAGTTTCTTTTCAAATTAGATTTTTAGATGTTTGGTGTCTATCAAGCTACACCTAGCTACAACTGACCTTTTATCTAAATGTTTGTAGTTGATTTGGCCACAACCATTGTAGCAGCCAATATGTATACTCTCAAAAAAGTTTCCTATGTCAACATATTATATTAAGTGGGAAAGGAAAATCATTGAAAATTTCATTAAATGTCATCGGTCTCCCAAAAACCATTGGGTTTTTTTTCAATAACATCCAAGTGGGGCTAGTTTCTTTCATTTTCTCTTAAATTTAGAAGCTAGGAGTGCCTGAAGGAAATTTAAAGCAGGAAAAAGTCCTGAATCCTGAGCAATCCCAAACCCTGAAGAGTACTGAAGGGAGATTCCCACTTGAAGTGTCCCCAAAGGCAAATTGTTATGAATAATCCCCAAAGGAAAATAAAAAAAAAGATTCTTGCTTGGAAAATACTGAAAGGGATAGGCCTTGAAGAGTCCTGAAGGGAGACCAGTGAAAGCTAGAGCTGTCTTTCCCACCCCTCATTCAGGGCAGGGGATTCACCTCTACTAATAAGGAAAACATAAACAGAAAAGAAAGAAATTACCGAAGACCTCAGGAAGAAGAAACATGAGTTAAAGCCTTTGACTTTAAATAGATAAACCTATAAGGAAGATTTCCAGATCAGCTAAAAATTTTAAACTTCTATGAATAAATGTCTCAGGATGAAAATGAATCAACACATAATTAGTTACAGGACCCATAGAATCATAGAAAGTGTTCCTTAATGGTTGAAAATAGAAAAAAAAGTTGTGAAAGTAGAATTTATGTCCTGTATAGCAGAAATAATTGACAGAAAAGAAAAACTTGAATCTACAAAGCAAACCTTACAAAAATACATATACACATATTTATATACATTATATATCTATTATATGTGTGTCGACATGGAATCTAGAGACCCCAAACTTGTGGGCTGGTGGGATCTGATGAACCCCAAGTTTTAGGAATAGCTTATAAATTAGAGACCCCCAAAGCTTGTGCTAGTTCCCTGTTCCAGTAAGAATCCACCCTGAAGGGAATCTCAGGCTAGCAGTTGCAGACTGAATAATGGACCCTAGGGTAAATGCTAAATATTCTTTTGTCTTAGGTAGTCTTCTCCATTGTATCAGAGACCCTTTCCCAGGAAGAGACACCTGGACAGGGACCATCCTTTACTATCCATTGTAAGTAGTCCATTCCTTTACACCCTAGCCTCTGGCTATGATTACTTTCTGTAGAAAAGATATAAATAATTGAGACACCACGGATATTATACTAAATCTAAATGATTGTGGGTACACACACTGGTTTGTAGGAGAGACTAGACCAGGTTGGGGAGACCAGAGGTCAGCTATGCTGCTGCTAACTGACAAAATGGCTGTTGATCAACTGTCACCCCTGGGCTAGAGGCTTTGAATCCAACAGGCAAGGTAAAAGGTTTTAACAGGGTTTAATTATATTTAACTTAAATAGAGGTGGGATAGGGATTTCCATACTTAAAACCTAAAGGATAAAATCACAGGGCAAGGGAAGGACTTATTCTATTCTAATCTAAGTGATCCAGCAGGCAGGGCCCAAAGAGCAGTGCAGTCTCTGGTAAGCTGATTCAAGCCTGGTACCAGCCAGACTTGAACAGCACAGCTATGGATCAGAGGGGTGGCTTTGAGGGTTCTCACTGTTTCCAAAGAGGTTCACGGGATACCAAAATCCTAGGTGGTCCAAGATATCCAAGAAGAAAGAGTGTGCTTGAGAAACTGTCCAACAGATCCCAAACTTCTCTGCTTCTTGGTGCTGTTCTGTTGTTGCTGGAAATCCACCTCCACTCAGGATCCCAGGGAAATCAGGATGCAGGCTGTCCTTTGCTCTGAGATGTCCCAGGGCTAACAACATTTTTTGTCAAACCTTCATGGAGTCTCTCTCTCTCAGGGCACAAGCACCTTCTTCCTGCTCCTTCATTCCATCTTAGAATTCTCCAGCTCCAGCTCCTTCCTGCTACATACATCCTTAATACTTAATTAACTAACTAATCTTCCTCACAACATTTCCCAAGATTGATTGTATCCTATTTGTATGATAAAGCCAATCATATTTCCTAGCCCCTGGATCTCCCCAAATGGTGTATAAGTTCCCCAATTTCTTTGTTACAAGGATTCCTCATCTAGTGTGGTTGTACTCCCAGGGGGTCAGGGACCAGAGCAAGCAGTGTTCAATTCTCAGACTCTGCATAGGGCATGTGGTGCACAGCTTTAAGTGTAGGCCTAATCAGCCCTGTTCCGCATTTTCCTTAATTAAAAAGTGTTTTTTCTGACTATTTAATAGTTCTGTTTTTTTAAAGTCAACATGTGTATATATGTATTACTGTTAGGCCTGGGAAGCCAATTGAGTATAAGAGCTGATAAAAATAGTAGCACCTACTGAATGGCAGGAAAACCCCCAACCAGTAACATCTGTTAAATGGCAGGAAGACCCTCAACCAGCAACATCTGCTAAATGATGGGAAGACCCCTAACCAATAACATCTGGTGAATGGATGATAGGAAGCATGTATTAACATCTAGCTCCACCCCCAACCCCCCCAGTTCCTGGAACTCAAACTGTATATAAGCTGTCTAGGCCCCTCATTCAAATATTCCATTTACCTTGGAGGCCATGGGACCCAAGCTGGAGCTTGCAATAAAAGAGTACCTCTTGCTTTTACATTATCTGGTGTGCCTCCTAATTTGGGAAATCAGAACCGGGCCGAACATTTGGGGGCTTGTCCTGGGATTTCCTGACTGGACCGCACAAGGATAGAGGTACTGGTTCAGAGGGCAAAAGGGTCAGAGAACTGTGTGTGATGTGTGATTGATGTGTGATGTGTGGCTGATGGGGAACCAATCATGGGATTAGGGCATACGACTAAGTGGCCCGGTTAACCT
>NC_058135.1:52577272-52613561 GCF_016433145.1 Gracilinanus agilis
AGATTTACTAGAAGGAGTCTGTGCTTAGAGAAATCACCGATCTTTCTTAGAAGAAGGAGAATCAGAATTGAACCTAGAGAATGACATAATGGCAAATAGAGAATCATATTTGAATGTGAGGTTAGCCAAGAAGAGTAATGAACTGAAAAATCTTAGAGAAAATTCTTACTATGGGAGACTACTTCTCTCTTCTTTGTCACATAAAGGAATTGGTATTTTTATGAGTTGGGCACAATGGAAAAAGAAGAGACAGGGGTAAGATCTACAAGGCAAATAACATGGAAACTATTGAGAATTAGAACAGAAAGTAGGAATTTTAAAAGCTCCTATTCATTAAGGAATATAGAAATGCAACATTCATAAATCAAAGGAAAAATATTTGGGATAGACATTAAGAGAAGATAAATAATAAAAAGGAGGAAAAGAGATCCTTTTATGAATAAGATGCTTAAAATGAAATTTACAAATTTACAAATAAAGCAAGTTAAAAGAGAAGAAAAGAAGGAAGATTTTGCTTGACTAACAGAGAAAAAATGGGGGCAGAGAGGACTGTAATAAGGAACTTCTGGGACAAAATGGAGGACATCTTGAGCTACAGGAACATTGGTTAAAGACTTTGGAATGTGCCCAGGTGGTGTGAGCCAAAGCCAAAAGACAGTTGGAACCATCCCTATAAATAACCTTGGACTACAGTACACTTGGTCTCAGATTTGAGAATCTTGGGAGGAGGGTGGTTGAAGGGAGGGTAGATATTAGACCTGCAATCCAGCATCCATACCTTAGTGCCTTAGGAAGTTATTCTACCTGCTACTAATAGAGATGAGAGAGAATACCACAACTAATAAGAAGCCTTCCTTATCCTGTGGTTTGTACCACTGCAGGTCAAACCAGGAATTGAGAGAGGGAGAAGCTTCAGCCTATTATCAACTCACCTTCTACTGATTAGATTACTTTGATTCAATTAGATAGCTTAGCATTCCCAAAACTTCCATCCTTATTCCTTGTTCCTAACCCTTTAGATAAGCAAATAAATTCTGTTGTAGTTCAATCCAAAAGAAGATTGGTGTTCCTTTCCTAATTGGTGAACATCTACAGCTAATTAGGGGAAGGAATATATCAAATAGCAGTCAGAACAGCATTTGTCCATTGAGCACATCTACACCAGCCAAAACCGACACTTTACCATGGAATCCAACCTCAAGCCAGGGACTAGAGGAGTTGTTAAACACATATACAACTCCCATTAGATTCTTGCCTTGGGCACTGTTGTAGAGGCAGAGACTTGGCTAAGCTGAACTTCATAAGTCCTGGGGTTACTAGCACATTGAGTAATAACCTAGGAAGACACTAGCCCAGATCCATCTATCATCTGTGGATTCAGAGCCAGCTTGGCAGATTCAACCAACAGAGCCTGTCAGGCACAAGTGAGTCTTAACAGCCCTTTCTTATTACTAATCTGCCTCCTATTTATGCATAACAGGACAAGAAAATTAGATAAAAAAAATTAGTCAATAAAATCCCAAACTTGAGAAATAGTTGGGAAAGAGAATTTCAGGATGAAGGGAAGAGAGCCAGTAAGCAGAGGGATATGTTCAAATAGATTAAGCTAAAATCACTAAAGAAAAAAAAAAGACAGTATTAACTTTTTTGGGGGGTGAGGGTATCCTAATTTGGAAAAAAAATATTAGAGACAAATGGAGGAAAATATAAACTCATTTCTCATATATTTAAATGTGATTAGGTTAAACAATCATAAGCTTGGATAAGATAAAATTTATACTATATTATTTATTTTTTTTAAAACCATTTAAAAAATTAAGACTTACATACAATAAAAATACTACATTAAGTTGAACAAATTGCTGAACAAACTAAACCAGAAATCCTTATGGCACTTTTTAATGGGACTGCTAAAGAATACACATTTCTCAACACCATATGAAACTTTTACAAAAATCTACTATATATTAGAACAAGGATATTTCAAACAAATGCTAAAAAAAAACATAGTAGCCTTTATAGAACATAATACATTGAAAACAGTAATCATTTCATGCAGTACAAATTAAAAATAGTGTTCTAAATAGAGACTTAAAATGTAATAATAAATAATGGATAAATAAAAGAATAAATCATAAAATGAATAATAATATAAAGGAAAATTATAATGGAATAAAATATGAAATTTTCTGACATTTAATTAAAACATTTTCAGGGGGGAAATTATGCCCTTAAAAATAAATATTAGTATAATAGAAGAGAATCAGTAAATTTTGTTGTTGTTGTTGAGTTGTTTCAATTTTATCTGACTTTTATAATGCTATTTTGGGATTCCCTTGGCAAAATAGTTTGTCATTTACTTCTCCAGATTATTTTATAGATGAGGAACCTGATGCCAACAGTGCTGAGTGACTTGCCCAAAGTCAAACAGCCAATGAGTATTTGAAGCAAAATTTGAGCTTAGAAATATGAATGTTCCTGATTCCAGACCTAGTGATCTATCCACTGTAACAACAAGCTGCCCAAACGAACTGAATATGCATTTAAAATTTAGAAAGACAGAAAACAAACCTGAAGTATAAAAATTATATACTAAAATTAGAGGAGAAATAGATAACCTAGAACCAAAAAAATTAAACATGACAAATAAAACTAAAACCTGGTTCTTCAAAAAGATGAACAAATTTAATAAACCTTTAGCTATTCTAAATACAAAGAAGAAAAAGGAAAATCATATCTAAATAGAAAATGGAGATCAAATCACAACGAAACTGGATGAAATAAAAATAATGAGAACTTATGAGTCACAGTTATGTAATAAAATTGAAAACACAAAAAAGAGTAATATCTTCAAAAATATAGAAATCCCCAATGTGGGGAAATCTTAATTTAAATTCAGAAAAAGAAGTAGAACTAGTTTTTAGGAAATACTATAAAGCAAATTAGGGTATAGGGGAGGAGATTCCAGAGCCTTATAGAGTCACTTGAAAATTCTATCAGACTTCAAAATGAACAATTAATGTCAATACTACACACATTTTTTTTCTAAAAAAATTAGGGAAGAAAGCATCTTACCAGATTGCTTTTGTGAAATAAATAAGGTCTTTATACTCAAACCAGAGAAAATTAAAGCACAGAAGGAAAACTATAGATTGATATCATTAATACTGATACAAACATTTAAATAATATCCTGTCAAACATAGTCCAGCTATTCATCCAAAGAATCATGTAGTGCAGGGTTTTTGCATTGCAATATTGGCTCAGGCATACCTATCAGTTATCAGAATGGTAAGTTGGCATGACATGTGCCATGTGCCAGGTGCCAACCGGCAGTTGGGCTGTGACTATAAAAGACCCTGCAAACCCAACCCTGGGTTCTGTTTTCCCCTGTCTTCACCCAGATCACCTGCTTGTCCCTGACCTTCCTCCTGGGGCCCCGGGTGGTGAAAGGGTAGTAACTGGGTGGTGGAATCATGGGTAGGATTTAGGATAGCCTAGAGATTAGGACCATCTTCAAGAGCAACCCAACAACATCTATTTCCTCTTCAACTGTGTGGCTAGTGGATTAATTTAATATCTAACCAGAGACTGTATAACCCTGGCTGAGGGCAGCAGCCTGCCAAGACCTCTGCCAGCACCAGTCAGCTGATCATAGCAACAGCTTAGAAACACCAAAGCCCTCTTACCTTGTTTCCCTTCCAAGTTTCAATAAACCCCTTAGCCTTTAATCTGAGAATCCTATGATTATCCCTATACCATCAAGACTAAGGAGACTAGGGATAGGAGAGAATACTGAGTATTTTGAGGTTCAGTGGAGGTTGAATCTAAGCCTCTATTTTAGGCAGGAAGTCCAAGTCTTGTCTTCCTGCTGGTTCTGCTCAGTATCCAATAAGAGACAGTTAGCTCAGCAGGGAGGGCCACCCATCAAACATCTTAAAAGGGCCTAGCAGCTAGTAGTGAGGATACACTGGGTACCTTAGCTATCAAGGGTTTGAATGTATACCTATACCAAGCTTCATTCCCAGCTGAGACTGCTCACCTATGTTAACATCTAACTCTAATCTCCTGCTAGACTAGTTATTGGCTCCCAGGCCCCTAGTAGTGACCCCCTTAACCATCCTATCATCATTACATCACTTAGTAAGAGTCAAGTTGGAATCATACCAGATATCCAAAGATGATTTCACAAATTAATCATATTTTAAAAATTAAAACTGTATGATTATTTAAATCAGTAGTGGGTAAATTGTGGCTCATCACTGAAATCAGCCTCCTATCACCTATTTTTATGTGGTCACCATGTTAAGAATTGCATTTACATTTTTTTAACCCTTAACTTCTGTGTATTGGCTCCTAGATGGAAGAGTGGTAAGGGTGGGCAATGGGGGTCAAATGACTTGCCCAGGGTCACACAGCTGGGAAGTGTCTGAGGTTGGATTTGAACCTAGGACCTCCTGTCTCTCAATCCAGACTCTCAATCCACTGCACTACCCAGTTGCCCTACGTTTTTAAATACAATAAAACTTCATAAATATTGTAAAAGTGAAATTTGGAAAATGCCATCTAAAAGTGTATATATTTCTATGGACATGGGAAATGTATCAAAACTACAATTCCCATGATCCAACATGGTCCAACTGGCTTCCGTTTCCGGGTTTCTGGGCTTGGGAAGGCTTATGTCTTGACCCAGGGAAGAGCTTAAATCTCCTGGGTTAGGAGGGAGTGGTCTCTTTGCCAGTAGGCTCTTGGCCAGGAAACAGGAGACAGTAATGGAGGCGGCAGTTTTGAATGCTTACAAGCGCGTGGTCTAATGATTTAATCTATCAGGATGGCTTTAATTAAATTACTAATTTATATTATTATACCAGCCTTTATCATTTTTAATATTTACAATTTTGGCAACCAGAAGTTTGGAAATAGAATTCTCAATTTTCTAGATAGCCTAAGAAGAAGCCATGCGGCTCTGGGACCCAGAGTCTCAGAAGCGATTTTTTTCCTTTCCCAGTCCTCTCCCGATTTTCCCCAGCCTAGAGACTGTTTTACGGGGAAGAAAGACAATGGTTTTAATTGCTGCTGGGCTGCTAATTATTTTGCTCAATGCCCCGGGCCTGGTGGCCCCTGCTGGCACTGATGGACTGCCGGTGCCCAACCAGTTTCGTCTCGCAGCCGATCTCCTGACTCCTGACTTGATCTCCATTCCTGCCGCGCCGAAAGCCTGCAAGCCTCCCTGACTCGCCAGTGCTGCCGCTTCGACTCCAGAACCCCGAGCTGCTTTTCCTGAGATTTCCGGGAAGAAACCCAGTTCTGACTTGCCGAGATCTCGACCTCCAGATACTGCTTCAGTTCCTGCCGCTAACAATTTGGGTATATTCCCCTTTCTCTCTACTTTCTTATAGGAGACATTCTAGCCTTCCACGTGTTTCTCTAAAGACCTAATTTAGCCACGCACACAAGCTCTACATGTGGGATTTTCTACAATGACCCGACACCACATGGACCTAGCGTTTACCCTTAATCTGCCGAATGGCCTATTCAGACTTGCTTGTGATTAAAAACTGAACTTAGGGGAAGAAATTTCACCCCATACCTGCTCAGAACTTTGAGCAAAGACTGATTAAAAAACAAAACCTTTCAGAACTGAAGGACTTTTAAAGAGAATATATCTTACTGTATTTTGCTAATTAGTTTTGTAAATTAATCTTGCTTATTTCGTTGATTTTCCTGTTGCACTGAATCATTTTACGCTAATGAAGTTTCTGCTTGTGATGTTATTATATTTCCTAATTTACTTAAAGCTTACTGTATCAAAAACAATGCGGTTATATGTACCACCTATGAACATCTTATAGAGCACATGTCTTTAAAAATTTATTCTGTCTTCGTAATTGCAAAGAACCTTGAAAGTTTCCATGCTTTAAATATTACCTTGTAATTTTACAAGAGATCTTTTTTAACTTTTACTTTAAATCCTTAAGAATTGTTGTCTTAAAGGATAAAGCTTTTATATATTTTATTATAAGAGAGATTATTGCCTTAAATGGGTAGAAGCATTTCCTACCCAGGATTTTTTTAAATACAGAGAGTCAAGGAGCTCCTGTATATTCTTTGCTATGGAAGCAATAACAGCATTTGCCAAGGGTTTACAGTTGTAACAAGTATATAATTTTAAACATCACTGTTTATTGTTCTAAAATGTGCTATTGGAAATAATGGTACTCTATTTGAATGTGCATTGTGAATCTGCTATTTTGTAAAACCCACTTTCTCTCACAGAAAGTCTCATTTTTGGGTAACATAACCCTTCTAATTCTAAGCTATATATATATATTTGACTTTTTAAAACATTTTTCTAATGAGAAATTGATTTTCCCCTTTTCTCATCTTGTACTGGAAGTACATATATAATCATTATTTATTCTTTTTCTGATTCTACAGTAAATACCTGAGCCTATAGGACTGTGATTAAATGCCTCTCTGATTCCAGAAGGGAATATGAAAGACATTAATAGTGCTAAAAGAAAGCACATGGTCAGAGACTTGACTGACTAAGATCTGCAAAATTGCAGCAGTTCTATGCCAATACTTTAGGGCTTGGAAATTGGGGTTTGAGTCCTGGAGTCCCAGTCTTTTCTAAAACTTTAGAGGACGTGGGTCCCCTCGACTTAGATTCCTAGAAAGCACCTAAGATTGGTTATTTTATTTGGCTCAGTTCCCTAAAAAAGCTGATGATAAGTCAGATCAGAGAGAGACATTTTCCTTAAGTCCTGGCCCTGAATGGGTAATTGCACACTGCTGAATTCACTTTAATTAGGCCTTCATTGAAAGGTCTAAGTTTATTTTCCCCAGATTTTTTGCACATTTTACATTTCATTCACAAGTTAATTTTTTCTTCCTTTTTCTTGAATTCTATTCTTTGTATTTTGCCATCCTTAGCTGACCTGAGGTACCTTTTTTTTTAGAAAAAAGGTGTGTTTAAGATTTACCTCACGGGGATATCTGTTAAGTTTTTTAAAATTCGATAATGTAAAAATATATGTATATTTAACTCTCTTAGGAGTAATTTCACTGGGAATTAAATTGTATAAATCTTAGAAAAAATTGTATGTTTTGTAATCTATAATGTAAAGTTTAAATTCTTTTGAGAATAATTTCAGAATAAGGATCTTGCCATCTCCCCAAAATCCAGACGACGAACTTGTTTGGTGAGGACACATGAAGATGTCTGAAAAGCCTTCACTGTACCATGAAGACCAAACTTTGAACTTTGGGGTACAGTTGATTGAACTATGGGGAGTTGAAATTGAGTTGTATGTATTGTTTTAATTGTACACTGTTATGCCAGTGGGGGACAGCCCCAAATTGGTTTTTTGTCAATGCGTCTAATTTTAACCATTTGTTCATCTATTTCTTTTATCCCCAAATTCCTGAAAAATTTAGAAGTTGTTATTTTTACAGGTCCAGAGAAGAAAAAAGGACTAACCTTTTTTTTTTTTTTGCCAGACCTCATGGGGAATTGTAAAAGTGAAATTTGGAAAATGCCATCTAAAAGTATACATATTTCTATGGACATGGGAAATGTATCAAAACTACATTTCCCGTGATCCAACATGGTCCAACTGGTTTCCGTTTCCGGGTTTTTGGGCTTGGGAAGGCTTATGTCTTGACCCAGGGAAGAGCTTAAATCTCCTGGGTTAGGAGGGAGTGGTCTCTTTGCCAGTAGGCTCTTGGCCAGGAAACAGGAGACAGTAATGGAGGCGGCAGTTTTGAATGCTTACAAGTGCGTGGTCTAATGATTTAATCTATCAGCATGGCTTTAATTAAATTACTAATTTATATTATTATACCAGCCTTTATCATTTTTAATATTTACAATATGAAAGTCATTTTTAGCTTAAAAAAAAAAAGGAATATTGACCCCTGGCCTAATATGTTTAGAAAAAGTTGTGTATATGTATGCATAAGTATATTATAAAAACAATAAATATAATCATTATATGTAATAAAGATATTTGTGTAAAATAAATAGTATAGTGCATAATTATTTTAATATATAATAATATTGGACAATATTATTAATATAACACAATAAATACAATAAAAATATAATAAATACAAAAGAAGCTTTCCCAATGTAAAGCAAGGATGGCCATATAATGAATAAAAATTAATCTCAGAGACTTTATACTAAATTTATAAGTATTTATTGATAAAGAAAAAGAAGGTATTACCAGCCTAACTACCCAGTCTCCTCCATCACTTTGCTACTGCTTCCTAGATTCCCAATTAGCTAGTCCATTTCACAGGTAGCAGGATATCAGACCAGATAAATTAAGGTCAGCCAAGAATCAGACCTGAGTTCAGAAAAGGATGGCCAAAGAGTCTAAGTTCCTCCTTATCCAGGCTCTTATACATCCCATGATGTTCATTACACCTAGTTGGCTTTTAATTGAACAACTGGTCATGTGTTCTGAATTCCAGGCACATATCAGGGAGTGCGAAGGAGAGACTTCACCTACACATTCTGAAAGTCAGAAATTTCACTATCACTCTGTATCCTACCTTAATGCATATGCCAACTATGATTTCACACAGCCTCTCATTATTATTTTTATATTGTCCTCGAAATATTAGTAATATAAACAAGGTCAGAGGAAGAAATTTAAGGCATAAAGAGGAGATAAAATTACCTTTATTTGATGAAGATAGATTTTATTTTTAAAATCCTAGAGATTCAGCAAAGATACTAATGCATTAAAAACATTATCCATTTCATTTAAAAAATAAAACTTCAAAAATTATCAGCTTTCTTTATTATAACATAATCCAAGAGGCAGTAGCAGAAAAGAAAAGCTATCCTACACAATACAAAATGGCTAAAATATTTGGGGATCAACTTATAAAAAGCACACAAAATACTTATACAGATTCAATTTCAAAATGTTTCTTATTAAATTAAAAAAAATTATACTTGAATATCTGAAAAAAAATTATTCTGTACTCTTGGTTGGTCCATACCATTATAAATAAAAAGCACAATACTACTACATTTACTTAGTCATCAAGTGATAATCAGTAATAAGAATTAAAACAACTAAATGTTGAGGAAAATCTGATGACATTTTTAAATTAGGCCAGTTGCTATGTTTCACTGATTCTGCTTGGATATTATACGATATCAAAATGTAATTTCATCAATATTGAGAAACTTTATTTAAGATGTGATCTGATTCATTAAGAAAAATATTTTCTTTTTTGATGCTATACCAAATTATCAATGAGATACTTTGTAAAACTCAAGAAAGTAATAATAAAATTCATTTGAAATTATAAGAGATCTAGGATATCAAGAGATTTAATGACAGAAAGCAGAAATGAAGGAAGGATAGGATTTCCATGTTTCAAACTATATTATAAAACTAAAATCATGAAAATTATTTAATTTTTTACTAAAAACAGAGTAGATCAATGAAACATATGATATAGAAAATCAAAATATGTTAAATAAGAAAACATAACTTGAATAACAATTCCATGTTAAGTTTTTTAAAAAAAATTGCTCAGAAAATTAGAAGCAATCTGGAAAAGATTAGTCTTATACCAATGACATATATGTGTGTGTGTGTGTATGTGTGTGTATAAAATAGTTCTAAAGATACGTGTGACCTTCATATTAAATATCATATCATTAAAAAATGAAAAAAGTAGATCTTATGCTTTTCACAGCTTTGGGTAAAAGGAATATTCGTAACCAAAGAAAGAATAAAGAGAATTATAAAAGATAAAATAAATAACTTCAATTACATGAAACTGAAAAGCTTTTCCACAAAAAAAGATTGATATGTCTAAAACAAGAAGGAAAGTGTCCAAGATGGGGGTGGTGGGAAAATTTGTATCAAACTTCTCTGACAAAGTATTGATATCTAAGAGATATAATTTTTTAAAAGATTTTTCCAATACATAGGTAAGATAGGAACAATGCTCATGAAAAATCATGAAGTTATAGCACCCATATGCAAGAATGCTCCAAATCAATAATAAAGAAAAAAAAATTTTAAAAACCCTAAGATTTTACCTCACATTTAGAAAATTGTCAAGAATTGGAAAATTATTGCAATAGTCAATGTTTCAAGGGTAGATTTTTGGTGGTTAAAAATAGTATAACCAGGGGCAGCTGGGTAGCTCAGTGGATTGAGAGTCAGGCCTAGAGACAGGAGGTCCTAGGTTCAAATCTGGCCTCAGACACTTCCCAGCTGTGTGACCCTGGGCAATTCACTTGACCCCCATTGCCCACCCTTACCACTCTTCCACCAAGAAGCCAATACACAGAAGTTAAGGGTTTAAAAAAATTTTTTTTTAAAATAGTATAACCATTTGCAAAAGAAGTTGGAATTGTAGAAGGAAAGGACTAAAATTTTCAAATCTTTTTATCTAGAATTAAACTACTCATCTTACATCCCAAAGAAACCACCAATAAGATAAAAAAAAAACACCCATATACACAAAATTATAGCAGCATTTTTTTTTTGGTGATAGCAAATAATTGGAAGCAAAGTAGTTATCTATTCACATAGGGAACAAATAACTAAAGACATCATAGTACATGAAAGTAATATAACATCATTGTACTATAAGAAATGAAAAATAATATTATAGAGAAAATTGGAAAGATCTACACTAGCTGATGCAGATTGAAATTAGCAATGCCATGGAAAGAAAAGACTCAATGACTAAACAATGTAAATAGAAAGAATAGATGCAAAATACTTCTCAAAAGTGAATGTTGCAAAAGTACAAAGAACAAGCATAGCTGGAAAGTCATAGAAACACCTCCCCACTGATTTTATCCTTTTTACATATGTGAAAGTCAATGAAAGTGATACATTGGGCATATTTATTAACTTTTTATGTGTTTATCAGTTTTTTCTCCTATTTTCTTTTTGTATTTAAAAACTGTCAATAGTTATGTAGAGAGAGGGCAATGGAGAAACTCTGGAAGAAATTTCATCATATAAAATTAATTAAATTTCTATTTAAAAATTAACATATGCTAAGGAAAACAACTCCGTTTTCGTCAACCCTCTAAAAGGAGCACATGCTGATTTTGCCTAAACAGAGAACTAGATATCAGAGAGAATGAATCAGGCCTAAAGAAAAAGGACTATAATACACCTGGGGTCCATCCTGGCCCCTCCGAAGCTACTTAGGACAAAGACAAAGGCTAGAAAAAGGTAAATTCCACAGAATGAGAGGAAATTGAGAAAGCTGAGGATTAAACATCATCAAATTATATAAATCAGAAAGTGATTGCTGGTGGGGGAAAGGCTAAAACCAACAAAAGTCTCAAGAGAAAGAAAATTGAATAAAAAATTTAGAACACAAGCAGATGAATTGTCTGAGAAAACACTAAAATCAGAAAGATAACTACCAAAATATCCAAGACATTGATAACTGTGTAATTAGGATTTACTCCCCAGGACTCTAAATCACAGCCTCCCACTGTCGTTCTCACATCACGTCCTTATGTTTTTTGTTTTTTGTTTTTTATTTTAAACCCTTAACTTCTGTGTATTGACTTATAGGTGGAAGAGTGGTAAGGGTAGGCAATGGGGGTCAAGTGACTTGCCCAGGGTCACACAGCTGGGAAGTGTCTGAGGCCAGATTTGAACCTAGGACCTCCTGTCTCTAGGCCTGGCTCTCAATCCACTGAACTACCCAGCTGCCCCTACGTCCTTATGTTTTAGAGATATAGTTTTGTGTAGCTCTGCCCCTCTCTCTCTCTTTTCACCTGATTGTGGCTGGGAATGCAGGCTTTATGCCAGGCAGTAGAATCTACACGTGTGAGTTTACTTTTTTGTTAGATAATTAGGTTTGAACTTCTATTTCCTTTAGTTTATTTTCTTTCTACTTCAAGTGATTATTAATCAAATCAATCTTACAAAATATGATACTTGGAGTTATTGGATATTAATTTTAATCTTAAATTGATGGCAACCAGAAGACTGGAGTTATAGGACTCTAACTCTACATAACTCTAGTTCTAAGTTCTAAAGCAGTTTTTAAAGACAGATTATTTTAAAAAGCCTCTGCCACCATTGCTGCTGCCCCTCCTCCTCCTCCCACTGCTGCTGCTCCCAATCCTCTGCTGCCTCCCACGTTTGACCAGACACTGGCTGGTGTAACAAGGAACTTCTGGATAAGATGGAGAACAGTTTGAGTGACAAGAATGTTGGTTACAGAACTTGGAATTTACCCAGGGGGCATGAGCCAAGGGCAAAAGACATTTGGGACCACCATTATAAAAGGCCATGGACTGAGCCACCCAGGACTTCGGTTTTAAGGAAGGGGACCTTGGGAGTGGGTGGCAAGAGGGTGGGTAGCCCATAGACCTGCTAATCTAGCATCCATATCTCATTATCACAAGAAGCTTCATTTACCTTGTGACTATATTGAGCTGAGAGACAAGAAGAGCACAGCTGCTGAGAAGAACATCACTAGCCTCCCTTTCTTTGGTTCAGGCCACAGCCTGGCCAGACCAGGGACTGTGAAAGGGGGAAGAGTCTCCAGCTTATATCAATCTACTGCTCTTAGATACAGATTACCTTAGTTCCATAGACTTAGCACAGCATTTTCCCAACACCTCTTTCCTTGGCCTGTTCTTACCCTTTTGAGTTAAAACAATAAGCCCTGTTACATCTTAATCCAAGTGAAGATTGGTTTTCTTACCCAGGCTAGTAAATATCTATGGCCACAGGGAAGGGATTATCAAAACAAAGTCAGAAGAGCATTATCCATTTAGCACATCAACAACCAGCCCATAATCAACTTTATCATCAAACCCAACTCCAAGCCAAGAATCCAGTGAGGATCTGTTGAACATACATACAGCCCCTCACTGGATTCTTGGCTTAGACACTGTTAAGAGGCAAGGGTTTGGCTAAGCTGAATACCCATTAGCCTTGGTGGTTACCAGCACATCTTGGTGATCACTCAGGCAATCCTATCCATCACTCAGCCTTAGATTCTCCCACTACCTGAGCTTGTCAGGCCCCATAGTGCCTTTTAACACTGGGGGTCCTTGCAAACTGCTTTCTACCTGACTGGTAAAGTATAAATCCTTTCCCCCTATGTGGGTCTCAAACTTGCACTAGCCACTTTCAAGCAGGGGAACACAGTGTGGACCAGCCCTTACATGCTATCCATTCCAACCCCAGCCTGGCTAACCGAGGGGGAGCTTTCATGCTCATGGTTATGGGGGTGGGTACTGAAGTGTCACAGGGCCACTGACTTCACCCCTAGGGGGGAGAGGAAGGAAGAATACTCTTCCAAACATTCTAACTTTAGCTAGTACATACTAGTGTAGCACCACCTATGAACAAGAAGTAGAATTGCAAGCATGGCTCAGTTTCCTGCCTATCTCAAACAGCTCCCATTTCCGGGAAAATCTTACCAAAGTTTTAGGATGTCTTTTCTTGCTTCTGTTCCTGGGTGCACTTGTCCTTGCTGTTATCTTGAGTAACCTCAAGATGCAGAAGAGAGTCATTCCCCTTACTTTCTAAGCATGCCCAATCCCTGCAACATATGCAATATAGGGTTCATCCACACTATGTTCAGTGTGGGTATGGGGAGCCCCAGAAATGTGACCAAAGGAATCGAGATGGATGATGATACTCAGAAGGGGAAGGAACCTTAAAGAGTCTGGAGGAGAATTTTAGCCTTTTCAGACTCCATTGCCTTAAGGATATTAACTGTTATAGTTTGTTCCCTTCCAAATATTGAAGAAGTCTCTGTAACGCAGCTATCATAATTAGAGAAAAGGACTCTTGAATCCATTGTTCACATCCTGTCACAAATGTAATTTCTTATTGTTTGCTTTAAGATTTGGTTTTGTTTTTTACTTCACATATTGATTTAATATAATATCTTCTGTTACACTGTCATTTTCAGCTGTGTTTTGGCCATTAATTATATGCTCTGTTACATTGCCTTTATTTGTACCCTCCAGAATGAGTTTAGTGCCTGGCTCAGTCTTACTCTCCACCATATTTTTTGCTCCCATACACATATTTATGCCCCCTTATATACCTTATCCTTCAAGTTTCTCAAGATACTCAGTTTCATAGGTTACTCCTTTATTTCACCCTTAACTATATTAGTGAAGATAGGCTCAGAGGTTGGATGGGCTTATGCTTACTTTATTAACTATACTATCAAGTACGTGGGATGTAAGTACTGAAAGAATGTAGATCTCATTATGGTTCAAAGAGGCAGTGATTTTCTGTTCCAAACATTTCCTCTTTCTGCAAATAATGACAAATCTATTTATAAGGAATGCCAACTATTATTTATTTACCAAATAATAATGGCTGTTATTAAGTCCTCATTACTGGTAAACCCATTGTTGCTCTAGTCACATGTGCTTGACATAACTAAAGTGACTTTCTATAGGAGTACACAAAACATGCTTAGTGGCACCAAATGTTTTTCTCTTGGCACAGAACCTTGATAGAACCAAATAATCTATAATGTAAGATCTATGAAGTGGCTACATGACTAGAACTGGGTAGTACCCAGATAAAACATAAATCATAGTTCAGTTTGTTTAGTATTCCTATTCCTGTCACTTGTTGGCAGGAAAAAGTATATAGACATCAAAATAAAGTCTAGAACTGATATTTGAATTACTCATCCAGATGAGTTGTCCATTAGGTAAAGAACTAGAAACTCTGGGCTTAGGACCACTTTCAGCACATCATATAAAATTAAGCATCTTGCTTAACACTGCTCAATTGAAAGGGTACCATCATGATAGTAGATAAGTTGCATTCAGTGTCTGCTCATCTTTGTCCGGATTTTGTTTTTGTTTTTGTTTTTATCTTTGTTATATAGATAATTTAAAAATGACTCCCAATTAATATCCAGATATAACCTTTGGGTTAAGGCATAATCAATTTCACGTTTTTCCTACTGTTTGGCACCAACACCCTCTTATTCTCTCTTTTAAAAATAATTTAATGTATCTATTTTTAACATTCTTTTCTTTTTAAAATTCTGAGTTCCAGGTTCTCTTCCTCCCCATAGACCTTCTCATACTCATCGTGAAAGCAAGCAAAATCATATCATTCATGCATATAAAGTCATGAGAAACTTATTCCTATTTTGTCAAACTTCCAAAAACAAATGAAGTAAAATAAAATAAAAATTTAAAAATATGTATTTAAAAATGAAGTTGTATTATACACACAGAGAGAGTTCTATTTCAACTCAGAGTTTCTCAGTTCTCTCCCTCTCTGGAAGTATATAGAATTTTTCTTCATGAGTCTTTTTGATCCTGATGTTAATTAGAGTAGCTAAGTCTTTTACTATTAATCAGTGATACAATATTGCTATTACTATGTAAAAAATTCTCATGGTTCTGCTTACTTTACTCTATAAGAAGTCTTCCCAGGTTTTTCTGAAACCATCTTGCTTGTCATTTCTTAATAGTACAAAAGTTTATAATCATATACCATAACTTCTTCAGTCATTTCCCATTTTAAGGGGACCTATCAATTCGAAATTCATTCCTGCCATAAAAAGAGCTGCTATAAATATTTTTGTAAACATTAGTTGTTTTCCTTTTTCTTTTATCTCTTTGGGATACATACCTTGTAGTGGTATTGCTGAGTCAAAGGATCAAAGGATATATACAGTTTTAAAACCCTTTGTGTGTAGTTCCAAATTGCTATCCAGAATGGTTAGACCAGTTCATGATGCCACCAATGGTACATTACACTTCCTATCCTCCTACGTATTTTCTAGCATTTGTCATTCTCCTTTTTCTGTCACGTTAATCAATTTGAGAGGTATGATATGATATCTCAGAGTTGTTTTGTTTTGTATTCTCTAATCATTAGTGGTTTAAAGCATGTTATCATGTGGTTTGATAGCTTTGATTTCTTCTCCTGAAATTACTCTTTGAACTGAAATTGTCCTTTGACCATTTATCAATTGATGAATAGCCCTGATTTTTATAAATTTGGCTCAATTCTCTATATACAGAAGGAATATAGATGGGGGATATCCCTGGGGAATATTTATGGGGGATATATTCAATGACCTAATGTGGATGACTAAAACTGCAGATGTAAGAAAACACTTGAATCCATATATAATGTGATTTTCTTATATATACATATGTGTAATGAAGTTTAATTGATATATTAAAAACATAGTAAGATATTACTAATATTAAATACAGTAGTAACAAAGTATATTATACATTATTATACAATACTGTATTGTAGCCTCCAGTAGTGAGAGTGAACCACAGAATGCAAGGTCTCTGGTTAGCTATTAACTTAGAAGCAGCTAGATATGTAGCCTTTCCCCTTAGCATTAACCCAATCCATTCTCCTTTCCAAGTTACAAGATGCTCTGCCATGAAACCACTGGCTCAACAACTCCATGAGAAACCTAACAAGGGAGTCATTCATTGACATATTGATCTATTACATATAGAAAACTCTTGTCTGAAATCACTGAAGTAACATGTTCATTATCCTTATCTTATGAATCATTACCTATTATTGTTTCTGTATGAAGATTACCAAATCTTTTACCTACGTCATTTACCCAATAAATTGTAGACCCCAACCCAATGAACTTTGCCACCACTCTTGGAAACTGCATAGATTTTTGTCAGAAGATGACCTCCTGTAAGTCCACTTCTCATTTTTCTCACCCCATCTTGACTACCCTCGAAGCTATTTCCAGAGTTAGGCTCTCGCACTGTATTCTGTCTCTTGGGATGTGTGAGGATTCAAGGACCAGTAAGCCCTTTTCAGTGTTGTTTACCCACCTTTAGTGTTTATCTGGTCCTCAATTCTCACTGCGGCTCCAAAAAGTTATAGCATGTTTAGCAGCCACACCCTGACAAGACATCCCAACTGATGGGCTAACGTAGTTGAGGGTAACCATTAACCCTCAAACTTATTTCTGAGTTGTGGGGAGGGGTGACTACTCCAAGCATGAGAAGACTTTCCACTTGGGAATGGGTAGATAAGAACAGGTTTTTTTCCCCCAACAGTTTCAAAGGCAGCTAAAACAAGCATTATGACATGATTAGAGTTCAGTGAGACATCAAAGATGCCAAAGTCATCTGCTACATGCTAGACCATCATCAGAAATCCTGACTTTTTCTTGCCACTTGACTTTGATGACTCTGGAAGAATGATACTGACAACTCTGTGCAACTCTGTCTCACTTAAATCCAATTCATGCAAAAGTCAAGACAACAGTAATTGTAATATCATTGGTCATCTTTGAAAATGAAGGACAAACAACAACGAAATCTGTCTTTCTGTCTCTGTCTCTATCTCTGTCTCTGTCTCTCTGTTTCTCTCCCTTCTTTTTGTCCCTCACTCTCCTTTCCTCCTACACAATGAAATAGTTATCTTTGCAATTTAAAGTGCAAAAACAATGGAAAAAAACCTACCATGAATTTTGCCTTTATACTTCATCCCTACCTTCTTGCCATACAACATGTCAATCTCTACATATAGTTTCTCTTTATTTCACTTCTCCTAGGCTTAGAAGCAATGTCAACACTATCACTCTTGTGCTTTGAGACCATTACAGTAAGCAAGGGCATTCTTAAACAAAGACCCTGTGATAACTCTAAAACAATTGTGATCCAAGAGAATACTAGAGCAGACTGGCAGAAAGTTTCACAACGGAGAAAGCATAGAAGACGTAGGAATAAAAAGACAAGTCATTTACTGGAATAGAGGACATCACAATGTTACAGTTTGTACTTACTTGACGAGTGGTCTAAAACTTACGAAATGTTTATTTTTTTTCTTTTTTTCTTAAATTTTTAATCATTAATTAATATTCATTTTAACATGGTTACATAATTCATGCTCATACTTTCCCTTTCACCCCCCTAGTCTCCCCCCACCCACAGCCGACGCACATTTCCACTGGTTTTAACATGTGTCCTTGTTCAAGACCTATTTCCAAATTATTGGTAGTTGCATTGGTGTGGTAGTTTCGAGTCCACATCCCCAATCATGTCCTCCTCAGCCCATGCATTCAAGCATTTGTTTTTCTTATATGTTTTCTCTCCTGTAGTCCTTCCTCTGAATGTGGGTAGCATTCTTTGCCATAAATCCCTCAGAGCTGTCCTGTGTCTACTTTCTGCTGGTACAGAAGTCCATTGCATTCGAATTTTACCATACTATATCAGTCTCTGTGTACAATGTTCTTCTGGCTCTGCTCTTTTCACCCTGCATCAGTTCCTGGAGGTCTTTCCAGTTCACCTGGAACTCCTCTAGTTTATTATTCCTTTTAGCACAATAGTATTCCATCACCAGCATATACCACAGTTTGTTCTGCCATTCCCCAATTGAAGAACATACCCTCCTTTTCCAGTTTTTTGCCACCACGAAAAGCGCAGCTATAAATATTTTCGTACAAGTCTGTTTATCTATGATCTCTTTGGGGTACAAACCCAACAATGGTATGGCTGGATCAAAGGGCAGGCATTCTTTTATAGCCCTTTGAGCATAGTTCCAAATTGCCAGCCAGAATGGTTGTATCAGTTCACAACTCCACCAGCAAAGCATGAATGTACCAATTTTGCCACATTCCCTCCAGCATTCATTATTCTCCCCTTCTTTCATTTTAGCCAATCTGCTAGGTGTGAGGTGATACCTCAGAGTTGTTTTGATTTGCATTTCTCTAATTATTAGAGATTTAGAATACTTTCTCATGTGCTTATTGATACTTTTGGTTTCTTTACCTGAAAATTGCCTATTCATGTCTCTTGCCCATTTTTCAATTGGGGAATGGCTTGATTTTTTATACAATTGATTTAACTCCTTCTATATTTGAGTAATTAAACCACTTTCAGAGTTTTTTGTTATAATTTGTTATAATTTTTCCCAATTTGTTGTTTCCCTTCTGATTTTGACTACATTGTTTTTGTTTATACAAAAGCTTTTTAGCTTA
Source organism: Gracilinanus agilis (assembly GCF_016433145.1). Taxonomy (NCBI): domain Eukaryota; kingdom Metazoa; phylum Chordata; class Mammalia; order Didelphimorphia; family Didelphidae; genus Gracilinanus; species Gracilinanus agilis. The sequence continues at coordinate 52,596,265 of NC_058135.1, forward strand.
ATATAATCAAAACCATTTAATTTACATTTTGTAATTTTCTCTAACTCTTGCTTGGTTTTAAAATCTTTCCTTTCCCAGAGATCTGACAGGTATACTATTTTGTGTTCACTTAACTTATTTATAGTTTCCCTCTTTATATTCAAGTCATTCACCCATTCTGAATTTATCTTGCTGTAGGGTGTGAGATGTTGATCTAAACCTAATCTCTCCCATATTGTTTTCCAAATTTCCCAGAAGTTTTTGTCAAATAGTGGATTCATGTCCCAAAAGTTGGGCTCTTTGGGTTTATCATACACTGTCTTGCTGATGTCATTAACCCCAAGTCTATTCCACTGATCCCTCCCTTCTATTTCTTAGCCAGTACCATATTGTTTTAATGACTGCTGCTTTATAGTATAATTTAATATCTGGTATTGCTAGGCCCCCTTCCTTCACATTTTTTTCATTATTTCCCTTGATATTCTTGATCTTTTGTTATTCCAAATGAACTTTCTTATAGTTTTTCCTAATTCAGTAAAGAAGTTTTTTGGTAATTTGATAGGTATGGCACTAAATAGTATAGTATAGAGAAGGGGTCATATGGTTTTTTCAATCTTTGGCTGAGTTCCAAAAGCTGTTAGGAATTTGGAATCTTGAGGAAAAGACAGTTGATGAGGGTCTCCCGTGGAGGGAGGTGGTCTGATCAGCCGAGCTGCTTCCTTACCTAGCTGTAGTACTGAAATTTAGCCTAGCTTTGATATATTTACTTAAGAAATTATTAGTTTGGATAAACCCTTTATATCTTCCTTCCCATTATTATTTCCTACCTTCTCTCCCTTACCTTATATGTCTGTGGAGTTAATAAGGAGAGTAATTAGAGAGGAGTTCAAAATCTCTGAAGGGTTAATTGTTATTTGACAATATTAGATATAGAGAAACTAGTCAATCATCATTTATTCCCTTTAGATAGCATTTATTTTGTAAGCTGAGTTAAAGGCTGGTCCTTACTCAGACTCCATCTTTGCCACCCTTCCCCCACCTGAGGTTCCCGAGACAACTGTTAGGGCTTTCCTTTGTACCACTTTCCTGACACATCAACCTTTAAAGATAATAAACCCTTTTGTTGTTTCAACAGACATTAGTATAATTGGTCAGTTAGTTATATAAGAGAGGGAAGAAGAGGGAAAGAACCAACATACTCTGGGCTTGAAGGGAAGCCGGGTATCCATCTTGGAGGAAGGTGTAACTTCAAAACAAGTCCCTTCCTGTGAAATTAACTAAGCCTGTTGTTAATTTCAGTTTAGTCTATTTCCCTCTGCCTGTGTTTGAGTCTAAGTCCCAGTCTGTAAAGCCTGCTGTTTGTCTGTTTAGTTTAATTTCTCCTCTCCCTGAAGATTTCTGTTTCCTTTCTGTGTTATACTCCTGGCTTCAGCCCTATTATATCCTGAATCTCCTTAATCCCAGCCTACTTGTAACCCAGATTACCCATTTAGCAAGTCTTTGACAATCTCCTTTCAAATTCCCTTATCCCCTCCCTTGATTGACTTTCCTTTCTGCCCCCTCCCTTGTTATTCCCCTCTTTTTGTTTTTAAAGGCCTAATCAATTTCCTCCCCCTTCTTCTCCCCTTCCTTTTTTGACCTCCACACTCCCCTACTCCCTTTGGTTTATCCCTTCTCACTTTCTCAGTAGGGTTAGATAGAGTTTTTTATCTCAATGGATAATATAGCTACTCTTCCCTCTCCGGGTTGGTTACACTGATAGTAAGGTTTAAATATTACCTCTTAATGCTCTCTTCCTCTCCTTCGTATAATAGTATTTATCCTCTACCCTTCCCATACCCGCTTTGTGTGTAATAGAATATCCTATTTTTCTTATTTACTCAGATTTCTCTTGGTGTCCCCTATTATTCCCCCACCTCCTTCTTTCCCACCCCCCATGTCATCTTAGACCATTTAGTATCCTGTCCTCTCCCTATGAATTATTCTTCTCGTTGCTATAATAGTAAATATTATAATAGTGAATAGAGTTTACTATAGAGAATTATACATAGCATTTCTCAACATGGGAATACAGATAATTAGATCTTATTTAAGCCCTTAAAGAGTCAAATTTTAAAAATTATGAGTTTTCTTTCTTTCCCCTCTGTTTCTTATTTACCTTTTCATGTTTCTCTTGATTTTTGTGGTTGGATATCAAACTTTCCATTTAGTCCTGGTCTCTTTTGTGCAAAAACCTGGAAATCTTCAATTTTGTTGAACGCCCATACTTTCCCCTGGAAGTATATAGTCAGTTTCGATGGGTAGTTGATCCGTGGCTGAAGGCCCAGCACTCTTGCCTTTCTGAACATCGTATTCCAAGCCTTGCAGTCTTTTAGCTTGGAGGCTGCCAGATCCTGTGTGATCCTCATTGGTGCTCCTTGATATTTGAATTATCTCTTTCTGGCTTCTTGTATGATTTTTTTCTTTTACTTGAAAGCTCTTGAATTTGGCTATTATATTCCTGGGTGTTGACTTTTCTGGGTCCAGTGTAGAGGGTGATCTATGGATCCTTTCAATGTCTATATTGCCCTCTTGTTGTAGAACTTCAGGGAAATTTTGCTGAATCATTTCTATAAGTTTGGAGTCCAAGTTTTTATTAATTTTTGCTTTTTCTGGAAGACCAATGATTCTCAAATTGTCTCTTCTAGACCGGTTTTCTCAGTCTGTCATGTTCCCTTTGAGATATTTCATGTTTCCTTCTATTTTATCAGTCTTTTGACTTTGTTTTATTTGTTCTTGTTGTCTTAAGAGATCATTGGCTTCTAATTGCTCAATTCTAGCCTTTAGGGACTGGTTTTCCTTTTCAATCTGGTCATTTTTGGTGTTCAATTTGCTTATCAGTTCATTTGATTTCTGAGCCTCACTTTCCAATTGCAAAATTTTGCCTTTTAAACTGTTATTTTCTTGCCAGATCTCTTCCATCTTCCTCAACATCTCAGTTTTGAACTCTTCAATAGCTTGTGACCAGTTTTCATTGTTTTGGGAAGGTTTGGATATGATTACTTGTTTGTCCTCCTCTGTTGTCTGGATTTTCTCTGTGTAAAAGTTGTTGAGTGTTCCAGAGTTCTTCTTGATAATCTTTCTATTCTGGGCTTCCCTATGGCTTGCCATTGTTAGCCCCGCCCCTTCTCAGCTTTGTCCTCACACTCAGGGTCTGTCTGTGCTTTCTAGGCTCCCGAGGGCTCAGGTCTCCTTGTTCTTGGGGTCGAGCCTCCTGGTTGTCCCTTGTCTGTCCCTCTGCCTGAGGCTCCTTCCGCAGTCTCAGGGGCTGCTTCCACCGCCATGCTCCTGTCTGCACAGGGTCCCCACTCGAGCTCCTAGTCTGCGCTGGAGATCTTTGTCCACGCCTAGGGCAATGTCTTCACCCACGCCAGCGCCCAGGGAAGTCTGTGCGCGTTCTTTAGTCACTTGGGGTCCTAATTCTTGCTGCTCTCATGAACAAGGCCTGGAGCTGCCAGTGACTTACTGGGTGCCCCAATCCTGCTTTCACTCTTGTGCGTTGGCCTCTGGGCTGTACGTGGTGTGGGGGTCGGGGAGGGGCTTCTTCCTCTCACGTTTTAGTGAGAGCTGTTTCACCCCTTTATAGCGTGGAAATGCCTCGATTCCATGTACCTTCAATGCTGCGCCCTTTTGTGGGGTCCCTTTGTTTGTCTGGATTCGTTTTTATTTCCCCTTGAGGAGTCCTGTATGCTTCGGTTAGGAGAGATCGAGCAGCTTCTCCTTACTCTGCCGCCATCTTAACTGGAAGTCCTGCCTCCTGAAATGTTTAGTTTTAATTTTTTCTAAATGTTCTTATTTAATCCTGACCGTAACCCAACTCAGGGTTAAGTGCAGATAACTGAATCAGCAGACACTGAATCAGTAGATATGGGGTATGCTATACTTGAGAAATTGGAGGTTTTTTAAAAAGCATTTATTTATTTATTTATTTGTTTGTGCTTTATAGTTAGATTTATCTAGCTCTGAGAGTCAAAAGTTGAGGTCATCTATTAGTTCATTTTTATTATTTCTTCCTGTAACTCACTTAGCTTTTCCTTTTAAATTTTGGATGTATATCATTTGCTGCATGTTTATTATTGATATTATTTCATTATGTATTATAACTTTTAGCAAATATAATTTCCCTGCCTATGTTTCAATTAAATCTACTTTTTTGTCTGAGATCATGATTATTACCTCTGTTTTTCTTTGCTTTTTTTTTTACTTTAGCTAAAGAATAACAGATTCTTTTCCAGCCCCTTGTCTTTACTCTGTGTATGTCTGTCAGCTTTATATGTGTTTCTTGTAAACAGTATGTTATAGGATTCCATTTTTAAATTGTGTACCTCTTTTATGTAAAAAAATTATCCCCTTTTTTCTCTTCCTACCCTTTCTATCAGTGCATTTCTCTTTCTCATTTCTTCATTTTTCTGAGATCATCCTAAAGTAGTATCTATACATTCTGTCTATCATAGACGCCTTTTAACTGTCCCAAAATGATAAAGTTCTTTGGAGTTATATCTTCTTCCCATACAGGAATATAAACAGCTTAACCTTTTTCAGACCCTTATGATTTCTCTTTCATATTTACCTTATTATGTCTCCCTTGAGTTATATTTTAAAGGCAAATTTTCTATTCATCTCTTGTCTTTTCATCAGAAATGCTTGAAATTCTTCTATTTCATTAAACATCTCTTTTCCCTTAAAGGATTATGCTCAGTTTTTGCTGGATAGTTTTTTTTTTTTGGTTTGTAGTCACATCACTTTTGCCTTCAGTAATATGTTCCAAGCTTTTTATTCTTTTAAAATGGTAGCTGATGAATCTTGTATGATCTAAACTGCTAGTTCTGTGATATTTGAAAATTTGTTTCTTTGTTTTGCTCACTGCTTGAAATATTTTCTCTATGACTTAGGGATCTTTGCAATTTAGGTATAAAACTCCTGGGAGTTTTCATTTTGTGATCTCTTTCAAGAAGTGATCAATGGATACTTTCATTTTTCACACTCTAGTTCTAAGATATAGGGGCTTTTCTACTTGATAAATTCCTTTAAAAAAGATGTCTACACTATTTTTAAAAAAAATCATAGCTTTCAAGTATTCTCATCATTCTAAAATTATCTCTCATCTACCTATTATTCAGGCCAGTTATTTTCCCCATTAATTACTTCATATTTTCTTTTTTCATTCTTTTTACTTTGTTTTATTGTTTCTTGGTGTCTCATATAGTCATTAGCTTCCACTTTGCTCAATTCTAATATTCTAGGGATTTTAAGAGTTTTTTTTCTTTAGTGAGATTTTGTATTCCTTTATCATTTGGTCAGTTGTGTTTTTCAGAGGTATTATTTTCTTCAGTACATTTTTCTGCTTCCTTTACTGAGCTGTTGGGTTTTTTTCATAGTTTTCTTTCATTGTTCTAATTTCTTTCCCCAATTTTTCTACTACTAGTATTATTTGATATTTAAAATCATCTTTAGATCTTTTAGGAATTCTTATTAGACTTCCATCATTTGCATTTTTCTTTGAGGTTTTGCTCATAGCTATTTTTACATGGTTTTCTTCAGTGTTTTTTGCCTTTATCTTCCTTGTCACCATAGTAATGTTTATTGGCAGGTTCTTTTTTTTTCCCTGATAATTTTCTTAGCCTATTTCTTGATTTTGCACTTTTTGTTAAAATTGGGATCTGCTCACCTTAGGGTGGAAGACATTGTCCCATACTTTAGACTTTTCTCTCTTATTGTTTTTGGAACTAGTTCTGAAGGTTTGGAAGTCTGGGGTATTTCCAAAGTGATTTGATCTGGGGTGGCTAAAGGCGTGGTTATTGCTCTCTTGGTCTGTATGTTTGTGATCATCCAAGGAAGTCCCTTATACTTTTGTAACTGCAAGTGCTATTTTTCCTTATGGTTCCTGCTCCCTATGTATGAAAGTATAACTTTCCCCTGGAAGTGCAACCCTGAAATAGATTTGGGCAATGGAATTGCCATACCTAATGCATTCCTTCACTTAGTACTAATACAGGTTTCCCCTAAAATTCTTTCTGAGCATTTGTCCAATCCCCTTATCATCTCTGGGTTAAGAAGTTCCCAAAGCTTCTGCTGTCACTGCTTCTCAGGCCCACAGCTAGGGCTGCTGCCACCTGTGATTAAGGTCAGATTTCATCCTAGTTTCTTAGAACTTTATTTCAACCTTTGTCTTGGGCTGAAAAATACCTCACCTTGATCTTTTGCTGACTCTGTCACTATAGAATTTTATTTTAAAGTTGTTTGATGGAAATATTGAGAGAACTTGTCTGTAGTGCTTCCCAGAATACTTACACTATCTTAGATCCAACCCTCTACAATTTTCTTGAAGATGGTCTTCATGACATAAATTCTTGCCATTCTGAATCTTCAAGATTTTGAATTGACCAATATCTTAATCCCAAACCATAATTTTCAAAATTTTTATCCACATATCCCCAAATGTCTTCATATATAACTATGTATGTTATAATACAAGTTGACTTGATTTATAGTATCCCAGCATCTCAGAGTCAGTTAGGACTATCTATCTGGAGCCATCGCAAACATAAAGAGAGACAGTGGGGTAGAATGGGTAAATAGGTGATCTTAGTCAGAAAAGCACTTTGTATAATATCCCCCAAGATGGTCATCCAATTTCTGCTTAGTAGCCTTCATGCACTTATTAGTCTTATTTCAACTCAATAATAATTCTAATTATTTATACTTTTACCCTCACAATGAGCTTAAATTTTCCTCTCTTCACTTCCCACACATTGCTCTTAACCCTGCCCTTTGTGGTCAGACAGAATAAATATAATGGTTTTTACTACAAAATAGTACTTAAAATACTTGAAGACAATTGTCATTTCCTTCCCTAATTATCTTCTCCCTACATTTGTGTAAATATACATATATACATGAATGCATACATAAAAGCATCCAGGATTCCAGACTCACTCCCAACTTCAAGTCCTTTCTAAAATTTGGCATCCAGAAAATATTAGAGGCACTTGAGTTGGACTATGTGAAGTAAGACAACTCTATTTAAGAATACATTATCTTCCTTATTATATCCCAGGATCACTTCGTTTTGGGCTTACTATCTCCGATTATTGACACAATGAGTTTGCAAACCCCTAAACCTTCAGATGTTTTTCAGATAAAGTGCTACCAAAGATTTAAAAAAAATCCAAGTGTAGGAGTTCCTATTTATTTCTAATAAGTTGTATCTTATTAGATTTGGTCTAATATTCTGGCCTGCTGAGATTTTTCAGATACTGATTCTTAGTCAACATTTTAGCTATGCCATCTATTTTATTTTGTCTGCAAATTTGATAAACATGCCATTTATGCTTTCATCCAAGTGACTGATAAAAATATTAAGGAGCACAGGGACACAGACAGATCTTGTCAAAGGCATTACAGATTTTTAAAAATTGTTTTTCCTTTCTTATTTATCCTCTGTAATATTTGATGGTGAATAAGCTGAAACTGTCTCCATTGTGGTTAACTTTTCTACAGACACTGCTAGGCTAGATGGCTAAACATTCTTTAAAATGAATGGAGAGAAGTAACATGATATAAAGGAGAGAAGAAGCCTGGGTTTGAATTTCCCCTTTATATGCTTACTGACTGTATTCCTGGCAAGTAACCTAACTTTGCTGTATCTCATTTTCCTTATATCTACAATGAAGGGTGTTAAACTTGGAGAGCTTTAAAACATCTTTCAGGTCATGGCCTATGATTGTATTTCTTTTCACCCATTGGCATTGCTTGAAATGTTTCTTTCTTTCTTTTCTTTTTTTTTTTTGGCAAATTTCAGGACAATTGTGAATCCCTCAATTTATTGTGACTTTTATATGTTTTCTGACTTCATTCATAAAGAGAGACAGTGGGGTAGAATGGGTAAATAGGTGATCTTAGTCAGAAAAGTATTATAGTTCTGACACATGTTGGCCATTTGATCCTGGACAAGTTATTTAATCTCTAAATGGCCTAGACAACTCTCTGTAATACTAGACATTAGAAAGAACATTCTAACCTGAATTAATTCTAGTAAGTTTCCTTATATTATTAAAATCATAGGGTTAATACCTATCTCTTCATTTACAATGAAATATCAGATTGAATGTCTGTCATTTCTTCTATTATCATGTTGTCTATTCTTTAATGATGTGGTATAACAGCCTAGACCACTTATTTTTCCCTCCATTTAATGGTGAAACAAGGAGATGATTAAAATGTACTGGGAAAAGTCTTTTAGATTAAGGAAAACTATGAAAACTATTGCCATAGATAGTCATGTCTCTGGGTTTTATTCATTGAAATCATGAAATCTACTAAATAATCCAGACTTTTTACAATTTTCCAAGAGGGAAAAGGGAACACCAATGGATTATTATTCATTAATTAACATGGTTTTATTAAGTGATTACTATGTGTCAGGCACTATTCTAAAGGTTAAATACATAACCCTGGTTTCAAAGAACTTCTATTCTAGAGGGAGACATAATAGGTAAAAAACTCTATATGTGGAATACTGAAATTTTTACATAGATGTAGAAAGATACATAAAAATAGAAATAGGAATAAATGTAACCTCTAGTTTCTAATTTAAAATCCTCTCTGAGCATTTAAAGTCCTTTAAATGCATATAGATATTTAAATAATATATATGTATACCTATATATATCCACACACATACTCACAGCTAGTCATATATATGTATGTATATATGCATACAACCAGACACATTAATATGTGTATTATACATTAAATTATAACTGCATTATAAATTGTGCACATATATGTGTGGAGGTGTGTATATATATATGTCTAAATATTTATTTATTTATACACACATATGTATATAGATTTTTTGTGAATGTGTAAAAGATTTTAATTGCCCAAAAGGGGATTTTATATTTAACACTGGAGTTTATGTCTATGTGCTTATGTGTGTACAAACACACATATACATATGCAAATACACATACATGCATGTATGTATATAACTACGTAAAAGAAAATCTCAGAAGGATGATATTAACACTTAGGAAGACTGGGGAAGATCTCTTATAGTGGGTGGATTTTGAGCTGAGTCTTGAAGGAAGTCAGGTAAAGTGAGAGGTAGAGATAAGGACAGAGAGAATTCCAGGCATAGGAGAGCTAGTGAAAGAGTACAGAGTTGGAAATGGAGTGTCATGTGGGAGAAATGACAAGAAGCCATTGTTGCTGAATTGAAGAGTACTTGGAGGGGAGTAAAGTCTAAGAAGACTGGAAAAACAGAAAAGGTTCAGGATGCAAAGGACTTTTAATGCCCCAAAGAGGATATTATATTTAATCCTGAAGGTAACAGGGGACCACTGCAGTTTTTTGAGTAGGGGAGAGACACAGTCAAACCTGAGCTTTACAAAGAACATTTTAGCACCTGAGTGGATAATTAATTTGAGTAGGGAGAAATGTGGGGCAAAGAGTCCAACCAGAACACTTTCAATAGGCATTAAATTTCTGTCCCTAAGGTTAGTTACCCACTTGCATTTGTGGAAGAATCTTAAGTTTCTGAATTATTTTAAGAAATCTAATTTTCTCATTATCTAACCGCATTTCAGGATGCAATGATGCTTCTTTCTTATTATTTCCCTTCAAAGATATTATTGTTATAGGGGTGCAAATTGTGGACCCCTGGATTCAGGAAGGAAATCTTTCTCAAGAATGAGAGGACTCCAAGCTTAGCTTAAAAGTAAAAAGAAAGGTTTATTAGCAAGATAGGATCAATGGCCAGCAAGTCAGCATGAGTGGAACAACCCTGGGAGGTTGCCCTCTACAACATGGCATAGCAGCACGAGTGGAACAACTGTTGCTCCCCAGATGCCCCAGTTGAGGGGTTTTTGTATCCTCAAGAGTGTGGACATGACTTCTTGCACTCAAGCATTAGATGGGTGGGGAGGGTCTGTCTGGGATCCTCAAGGCTTAGGCTATCAAGGTGTGGCCGGGAGGTATAACTCTTTATCTCTACCTAAAGGACACCAAGGATAATGGTCTTTGCCTGGGGAGGCACAAGGGTAAGAAGGGGGAAGGGAATTTCCCTGTTCACAGCCTGCCTGAGTTAAGGGCTACAGGGTCCCTGCCATCTCTGCACAATGCCCATGTCATTATAACTTAGCCAAATTTTCCCAAGCCACACACCCCATCTCTTACCTCCATTGTTTTCTGTAGCCTTTTCATAAGTTGTCCTTTATATTGTGAAACTATAGTCTCCCAACCTCTTCTTTTTTTGATCTTTCAGGGTTCAGATTAGATTCTTCCACTTCCTCTGAAAAGTCTTTCCTGATTCCCAGTCTTCCCCAGTTGCTTAAGTTCTAATCCTCCTCAAAATACTTCATCATTCTTTAACTGTATAGATAACCTATCACCCCAGAATCCCAGTAGAATGTAATCTTCTTGAGGAAAGGACCATTTTCCATCTTTATTTCTTAGATTTTTATCTTTGTATTCCCATTTCCTGATGCAGTCATGGTGAATCTTTTAGAGGTGGAATGCCAGGCCCTTCCCACTCCCTCCTGACTAAGTGCTGTGACCTAACCAGACCCCACCTTGCCCCCGGACATACCTCTTACCCTAGACAGGGCAGAGAGAAAGCACTCCCATTGCGCTGCTGGGTAGGGGTGCAGGTGATGGGAGGCACATGTAGAGAGGGGAAGGAGAGTATTTCAAGTGCTTCACCCCATCTCCAACTCTGCTCCCCTTTAGCTACATGACACTATGTGAGCTAAACTCCTCTCAAACCTAGTTCTTCTCCAGCCGCACCATGGGAATCACCTTAATCACAGACTCAATAGGCTACCATCTGTGCCACACCATCACACAGTATGTGAGCCCTCCTCCCCAGTACATTATCCCAGACAAGGGAGGGAGGAAGCTCTCCCATTGGCTATTAGGCAGAGGGATTGATGAAGTGAGGAATTTCCTCAAGTGTATGGAAAGGGGGAGGGGAACAGTTCTGCCCCAAGTCCTGTTGGCTTTTTAGTAATGAACACTGATGGGTGATTGCAGCAGTTTCCACAGAGAGGGCTCTGCAAGCCCTTTTTGGCATCCATGTCATAGGCTCACCCTCACTAGCCTATTAGGTACCGTATTAGGTGTTTTCTAAATGATTGTTGAAATGAATTGACCTGAGCTCCTTTATGAGCTGTATGAGCTCTCTCAGTGCCTAAAGTTTATTTAAGATATTACACTATGAATATCTAATGAAATACTCAATTGTTGGTTGAAATGAAATACCATTTGTTGATTTTCAGGTGCTCTCTCATATACTTGTCCACAAAGTGGTTTTAACAGATGGGAAAAGAATCCAAACCATTCTGGTAGAAGAGTGTTAAATAAACTCACAAAGAACAGTAAGGTACAAAGAGAATTTTGAAGTCAACCAATATAATTTCATATTCTTTTCATGGTAAATCCTAATACTCTCAATTCACAAATGGAGTGGGTGAGACAAAGAAAGAAGAAAGATGTCCTTATTCAAAGTCAGTCATAGAAGCACATGTGACTTTATCCAAATATTACTCAATCCTATTCATAAATACCTTTGTGAAACTTCTAAATTGTCATAAAGGTTTTTATTAAATGATAATTCTCTTCTAGTTTTATTTATACAAAAATATTTCAAAGATTCATAATTTTCCATATCTTTTCATTTCCTGTAGATATTCCCAGGCAACTATATATTTCTTTATTTGGAAAAAATTGTCTTCCAAGAACATAATAAAGTGCTTATGAATTGCATACACCAACAAGGCAATTGAATTCAATAATTAATGAAGTATCTAATATAAGCAAATTATTATGATTGGCAATGGGATATAAAGACAAAAATAAAGACAATTTTTTGCCTTCATTGAACTTATATTCTATTGAAGTGGAGTATTTTAATTGTCATAAATATAACTTGAAACAACACAAATTTATTCCTATTTCTGGTAATAATTTAGAAGAAGTGAATGCTATAAATGAAACAAATGAAAAATTGACAATTGTATTTTAAAATGTAACAATTATGAGAATCTAAAAGCAGAAATATGTTTATGTATATGAGTTCACATACATACTATACAATGTGCAGGTATTTTATATCTATTTACACAAATATGTATATATAAGATATACACATATGTTGCACCTGAATCATCTAGATTTAGTAAAAAGTTTGATCTTTCTCCTGGAAATTGAACTTTGAATTAATTAATGTTTAAATCATTCAAGTAATTGAGAAAATATTTAAAGAGTGCCTGCTATGTACTATGTTAAGGTCTTTCAGGGAGAGAAGATATAAGACACAGTCCCTAGCCTAAGGAACTAATAACATTGTTGCAAGAAGCAACAAATACATATAAAAGTTAAATAATACTTTAAGGCAAAAAATGAATGCCAAATGTTCATGAAAAGTGATACCAGAATCCAGAGTGGCTAATAACTGTAGAATTTATGAGAGTGCTAAGGGGAGGTTTCATGTAGGAAATAAAATTTTTAGGGTGGACTTTGAAGCACTGTTAAAATCTGCATAGAAAGAAATGGAGTGGGAGGGAGAGGAGAGTATTGCAATAAGTCATTGCAAGTCAGTAAAGTAGAATGGAATAAACAAGGCAATTTTACCATTCCTCACCCATTGAGTAACTGAAATTAGATGAAAAGATGTTTGTTTGAGATTAAAAGGAAAGAAGGTTGCAGAGGGAAGCAAAATAATGATGAAAAAAGTTCTGGAATGATGAAAAAAGTCCTGGAGAGATATCTAAATAAAGTAACTATTGAACATGTGGCACATATGCTAAAAACTAAGGATACAACAATTAGCAAATGAGGCAGTCCCTGCCCTCATGGAGTTTATAGAATAATACAAGAAGATATAATATAAAGAGGAGCTAGAAATGGGGAAAAGGAGAATGAGAAAGACCACTGGGGAAGCAAAGAAGTGAAGAAGACCAGAAAGTGAATTCAGCTCCGCGTGATGTGAACATGCAGGGGCTCCTCAAGAAATGATTCTTTGGAAAAGTTTTTTCAGGAGGGAGGGCTTCCAGGTTAAGATGGCAGCAGAGTAAAAAGAAGCTGCTTAATCTCTCCCAACCAAAGCATACAGGACTCCTCAAGGGGACATAAAAACAAATCCAGAGGAACGAAGGGACCCCACATCAGGGTGCAGCATTGAAGGTACATGAAATCAGGGCATTTCCACACTATAAAGGGGTGAAACAGCTCTCATTAGAGCATGGGCTGAGGAAGCGCCTCCCCCACCCCTCACACCATATACAGTTCCAAAGCCAGCGCACAAGAGTTAAAGCAGATTTTGGGCACCCATTAAATCATTGGCAGCTCCAGGGCCTGTTCCTGAGAGAAGCAAGACTTAGGAGCCCAAGAGGCTAAAGAACGCACACAGACTTCGAATACAGACCTTGAGCTCTGGCGCTGGTGAAGGCATTGACGTAGGCAAGGACAAGGATCTTGAGCTCAGGCTTGGACCTCTAGTGGGGACCCTGTGCAGAACTGAGCACTGCTGTGGAAGCACCGCCCTGAGACTTCTGAAGGAGCCTCGGGCAAAGGGGCAGACCTGGGAAGACCAGGAGGCTTGACCCTGAGAATAACGAGACCTGAGACCTCGGGAGCCTAGAGAGCTCAGACAGTCCTTGAGTGTGAGTATAAACTTGAGAGAGGATGCAGGGTAACAATGGCAAGCCAGAGACAAGAAACCCAAAAGAGAAAGATCATCAAGAAGAAATTTGTAACACTTGAACAACTTTTACACAGACAAAGTCCAGACAACCGAGCAAACAGCAGAGGACAACAAACAAGTAATCATATCCAAACCTTCCCAAAATAATGAAAACTGGTCACAAGCTATTGAAGAGTTCAAATCAGAGATGATGAGAAAGATGGAAGAGATCTGGCAAGAAAATAACAGTTTAAAAGGCAGAATTTTGCAATTGGAAAGTGAGGCTCAGAAATCAAATGACCTGATAAGCAAATTGAACACCAGAAATGACCAGATTGAAAAGGAAAACCAAAAGATTATAGCCGAAAACCAGTCCCTAAAGGCTAGAATTGAGCAATTAGAAGCTAATAATCTCTCAAGACAGTAAGAACAAATCAAACAAAGTCAAAAGACTGATAAAATAGGAGGAAACATGAAATATCTCAAAGGGAAAGTGACAAAGAAAACTGGTCTAGAAGAGACAATTTGAAAATCATTGGTCTTCCAGAAAAAGCAAAAATTAATAGAAATATGGATTCCATACTAAAAGAAATTATTCAGGAAAATTGCCCTGAAGTTCTACAACAAGAGGGCAATATAGACATTGAAAGGATCCATAGAACACCCTCTACACTATATCCAGAAAAGATAACCCCCAGGAATATAATAGCCAAATTCAAGAGTTTCCAAGTAAAAGAAAAAATCTTACAAGAAGCCAGAAAGAGACAATTCAAATATCAAGGAGCACCAATCAGGATCACACAGGATCTGGCAGCCTCCACACTAAAAGACCGCAAGGCTTGGAATACGATATTCAGAAAGGCAAGAGAACTGGGCCTACAACCACGGATCAACTACCCATCAAAATTGACTATATACTTCCAGGGGAAAAGTATGGGCATTCAACAAAATTGAAGATTTCCAAGTATTTTCCTAGAAAAGACCAAGACTAAATGGAAAGTTTGATATCCAACCACAAAAATCGAGAGAAACATGAAAAGGTAAATAAGAAACAGAGAGGAAAAAAGAAAATTCATAATTTATAAATTTGCCTTTTTAAGGGCCTCAATAAGATTTAATTATCTGTATTCCTATGTGGAGAAAAGCTATGTATAATTCTCTGTAGTGAATTCTATTCACTATTATAGTATTCACTATTATGGTAATCAGAAGAATAATTCATAGGGAGAGGGTGGAATACTAAATGATCTAAGATGATATGGGGGGTGGGAAAGAGGGGGGTGAATGATAAAACTCTATCTAACCCTACTGAGAAAGTCAGAAGGAAAAAACCAAGGGGAACAGGAGAGTGGGGAGGTCAAAAAAGGGAGGGGAGAAGAAGGGGGAGGGAATTCATTAGGCCTTTAAAAATAAAAAAAGGGGAGTAAGCTAGAGAGACTTCCGGTTAAGATGGGGGCAGAGTAAGGAGCAGCTGCTCGATCTCTCCTGACCGAAGCATACAGAACCCCTCAAGGGGAAATAAAAACGAGTCCAGAGGAATGAAGGAACCCCACAACAGGGCGCAGCATTGAAGGTACGCAGAATTGGGGCATTTCCACACTATAAAGGGGTGAAACAGCTCTCAATAAAACAGGAGAGGAAGAAGCCCCTCCCCCACCCCCCCACACCTCGCACAACGCCAACACACAAGTGGGAAAACAGGACTGGGGCAACTGGATAATCACTGGCAGCCCCGGGGCTTGTACCTGTGTGCAGCAAGACTAGGGACCCCAGGTGGCTGGGGGCACCCATGGACTTTCCCCAAGTGTCCACTTGCGTGAAGGCACCGCCTCCAGCCGGGACAAAGGCCTCTAAAACACAGCCTTTCCCAAGCGCTGAAGGCATCGCCTCAGGTGTGAATAAAGATCTCCAGCCCACTGACTTTCACTACCTTCTGCTGGGGTGAAGGCAGTGCCCTAAGAGCATATGCACAGGCAAAGGCATTGCTCTAGGCTTGAATAACGATCTCCAGCCCAGGCTTGGACCTCCAGTGAGGACTCGGTGCAGACCGGAGCACAGCAGTGGAAGCAGCTCCAAAGGCTGCTGAAGGAACCTCGAGCAGAGGGGCAGACTGGGAACTACCAGGAGACCTGACCCCGAGGACAAGGAGACCGGAGCCCCTGGAGCTTGCAAGGCCCAGGCAGACCCTGAGTGCAAAGAGAAAGCTGAAAAGGGGCGGGGCTAACAATGGCCAGCAAAAAGGAAGTGCAAAAAAAAAAGACCATCAAGAGAAACTCTGGAACACTGGACAACTTCTACACAGAGAAAATCCAGACAACAGAGGAGGGAAAACAAAAATCCAAACCTCCCCCCAAAAATGAAAGCTGGTCACAAGCTATGGAAGAGTTTAAAAATGAAATGCTGAGGAAGATGGAAGAAATCTGGCAAGAAAATAACAGTTTAAAAGGCAGAATTTCGCAATTGGAAAGTGAGACAAGACAACTGAAGACCAAAAATGACCAGATTGAAAAGGAAAACCAAAACATTAGAGCCCTAAAACCAAAACATTAAAGCCGAAAACCAGTCCTTAAAGGCTAGAATCGAATATTTAGAAACCAATGATCTCTCAAGACAACAAGAAGAAATAAAACGAAGTCAAAAGACTGATAAAATAGAAGGAAACATGAAATGTCTCAATGAGAGAGTGACAGACCAAGAAAACCGGTCTAGAAGAGACAACTTGAGAATCATTGGTATTCCAGAAAAGGCAGAAATTAATAGAAACTTGGACTCCATACTTAAAGAAATTATTCAGCAAAATTGCCCTGAAGTTCCACAACAAGAGGGCAATATAGACATTGAAAGGATCCAAAGAACACCCTCTACACTGGACCCAGAAAAGTCAACACCCAGGAATATAATAGCCAAATTGAAGAGCTTTCAAGTAAAAGAAAAAATCATACAAGAAGCCAGAAAGAGACAATTCAGATATCAAGGAGCACCAATCAGGATCACACAGGATCTGGCAGCCTCACATTAAAAGACCACAAGGCTTGGAATATGATATTCAGAAAGGCAAGAGAACTGGATCTACAACCAAGGATCACCTATCCATCAAAACTGACTATATACTTCCAGGGGAAAGTTTGGGCATTCAACAAGATAGAAGATGTCCAAGTATTTGCACAGAAAAGACCAGGACTAAATGGAAAGTTTGACACTCAACCACAAATATCAAGAGAAAGATGAAAAAGGTAAATAAGAAACAGAGGGAAAAGAAAGAAAACTCATAGTCTTTTAAGCTTGACTCTTTAAGGGCATAAATAAGATCTAATTATCTGTATTACTAGGTGGAGAAATGCTATGTATAATTCTCTGTAGTGAACTCTATACACTATTATAATATTCACTATTATAGCAACCAGAAGAATAATTCATAGGGAGAGGACAAGATACTAAATGGTCTAAGAAGACATGGGGGGTGGGAAAGAGGGGAGGAATAGTAGGGGACACCAAGAGAAATCTGAGTAAATAAGAAAAATAAGATATTCTATTACACACAAAGAGGGCATGGGAAGGGGAGGGGATGAATAATATCATAAGAAGGAGGGGAAGA
>NC_058135.1:52618559-52658880 GCF_016433145.1 Gracilinanus agilis
AAAATACAGCATCCATTCCTATTGAAAACACTGAAAAGTATAGGAATAGAAGGACCTTTCCTAAAAATAATAAACAGTATATACCTAAAACCATCAACAAGCATTTTATGCAATGGGGATAAATTAGAAGCCTTCCCAATAAGATCAGGAGTGAAACAAGAATGCCCATTATCACCTCTATTGTTCAACATAGTACTAGAAACACTAGCAGTAGCAATTAGAGAAGAAAAAGAAATTGCAGATATCAAAATAGGCAATGAGGAGACTAAGCAGGTGATATGATGGTCTACTTAAAAAATCCTATGCAGGGGTTGAGGTGGACATGATTGGGGATGTTAAGCTTCAATCCAGCATTTATACTCCCCTCTTTCACTTTCATCAAGCGGCTTCTTCATTCTTATTCACTTTCTACTAATTGAATGATATCATCTGCATACCTGAAATTGTTTATATCACTCCCAGTAAACTTGATTCCAGTTTTTGAGTTGTCTAGCCTAGGATTTTCCATGACATAATATACATATAAGTTAAATAAATAAGGTTACAATGTACAGCTTTTTTGTGTACCTTTACTAATCTTACATCAATCAGTTGTTCCATGTTTAATTCTGTTACTTCTTGACCGACATAGAGGATCCTCAGGAAACAATTAAGTTGATATGATACTCCCATCTCTTTGAGGTCTTACCACATTTTGTTATGATCCATAGGCAAAGACTTTGATGAAGTCAATGAAGCAGAAGTAAGATCTTTTTTCTGGAAGTGGCAATTTGGTCTCTAGTTCCTCTACCACTTTGAAAACCAGTATGCTTTCTAATAACTCTGAATTCACATATTTCTGAAGCCTCATTTGCAGAATCTTAAGCATAATGTTGCAAAAGTAGAGAAGTTTTATATCATCAGTCAATACAGGACCTGGAACCGACTGACCTGTGGCTCAGATTAAGAGTTTCTTATCTCATGCAAAATTCAGTCTTAAATTGAAGAAAGTAGGGAAAAAACAATGGTTATAAATGACTAATTTAAATAGCATCCCCTAGGAATCTTAGGACTCAATGTTATTTGAGGTCTTTTCCAGCTGTAAAATTCTCAGTTTGAATTGTAATCAGTCTTTTGGAGCTAAAATATTTGTTATTTTTTCTATGAGCAGAGTAGACATTCAATGCTTTGAGTAAAAATGCTAACTGATGAAATCAATATCTTAAAATTAAGTTGATAATGCTGTGGCAGAATGAATTGTAAGAAGAGTCTAGATGTATGGATGCTAGCTGAAAAGCGATTGCAACAATCTATGTGTGAAATAATGATACTATTAACTATCCTGGTAGCACCAGGACAGATTAGAGACCCACTATACTCTAGTCTGCCAATGGAGCCTTTATTTATCTGTGTGGGTTTGCCCTAAGCCATCTACCTTCAGGGATACTTCACTGACTGTCAAATCTACATAATGTAAAATAATAATAGATTAGTTAGTAGTAATAATAAAATTAGCATCTTAAGGTTTCCAAGGCCCTTAAAAATATTGTCCCATTTGATCTCACAGCAACCCTGAGGGGTAGGGTTAAAATTAGCTCAATTTTATAGATGAGGAAACTGAGGCAGGGAGGTGTTAAGTGACTTGCCCAGGATCACACAACTACTAAGTGTCTGAAATAGGATTTGAACTCAGATTAGTTCTGTGTACTGAACAACCTAGCTTTTCTAATTCACTGGACACCTTTTAATTCTTTAAATGTCTTTTCTATACCAGTGTAATAGTTGACTGATGACTATATAAGAGGATCAAAGAAAAAATGGAGTAACTGGAGGTTGTAGTCTGAGTGAATAGGAAAATTATGGTTCTGTTAATTTGAATAATGAGACCCAATTCTAAATGAATGACATGGAAAAAGAAAAGAGATATAAACATGCTGAACTTGAGAGAAAATTGTGAGATATCAAATTAATTAATTGTATAACATTTCTACAAAGTAGGAAATTAAATTATTATGGCTAGTACTTAAATAATGCTTTACAAATTGCAAAATGTCTAATGTATGTTCTCATTTGATCCTCATAACTTGTGAGATACATACTATTATTTTTTTTATTTTACAGATGAAGAAATTGAGTCTGATAAAGGTCAAGTGACTTGCCTAGGATCTGAGGAAAATTATGAACATGGGTCTTTCTGACTCCATTGTGCCAGCTAATAGCCAATTCGTTGTAAACATAAAGGAAAAAAAACACCAAAAATTCAAAGATTGCAAAATTTTGATGAAAGGAAAGATTCTCATATATAGTATCTGTAGTTTTTAATTCTTATATCTATCAATGTGACCATGTGTCCCAGAAAATATACTTAATCAGACTCTTCTCCAAGATTGAAAGGGCTATCATCTTATTTGCGCTATTTGGGAGCATTTGCAGAATGCAACCAAACAAAATTACATGCATCCTGAAATTGATGTTATTTTCTTACCCATAGCTGCCAATTTCAGTTCCTTAGATCTAACTCATAAATTAATCAAACACAATTTATTATGGTTTTATTATATACAGATACTTTGCTAACAAGTGGTGATGCAAGTATGAAAGATAAAACAATATCTACTCCCAAGAAGCTTACATTGTAATGAGGAAGGAGTGGAATATGACAAGTAAGTATATACAATATCCAGAATGGATACAAAACAGCTAAATACAAGGTAATTTAGGAGGGAGGGCACTGGCACTTGGGGAGATCAGAAGGGACTTGGTGTAGAATGTGGTTCTTCAGCTGATTATTGAAGGAAAAGAGGGATTATATGAAGTGTCACTGAGAAGGAAGGACATTTCAAAATATGGGGCAAGAACCACACAAAGGTACAAAAAGTAGAGAAGGAGTGCTGCATAAAAGAGGAGAGAAGAATAGTATGCCTGGATTGAAGATTGTGGGAAGGATGAAATGTATAATGAGACTGTGAGTCTAAACATCTAGTTTTGAGCAGGGTAATAAAGTAATTTAAACTCTAAATAGAAGAGTTTATGTTTTATTCTGGAGAAAATAAGAAGCCATGGGAGTTGGTTGACTAAGGAATTGGCATTGTCATATCTCCATTTAAGGAAAATCCTTTTGGCAGCAAGAAATGTATAAGAGGGTCTCAAATATGGAGAGATTTGAACCTCTGCGGGCTTGAAGGGAGAAGATTAAGAGGCTGTGGTAATAATCTAATTGAGAGGTCATGAGGACATACATGTGATGGTTGTTCTTCAAACTCAAAAAAGACTAAAATGACATTGCTTGTGATATCTTTTGACTTGTACATGAATTCAATTTAAGTGAGGCAGAGTTGCACAAAGTTACCAACCTCACTCTCTCTTCCAGTCATTCAACTCCAGTACCAAAACAAAAGTCAAAATAACTGTCATTGACTTGAGATGAAATAGATGATCTTGGCTTCTCTGGTGTCTATCAAAGCTCTACTTGCTCCACAGTGCCTGATTCTATCCCCTTTATGACCATTGGAATGAATTTTTCTCATCTGGTCCTTCTGCCAAGTTAAGTATTCACAAATCTGAGATAGACATGACTCTAATTCATAACTGGGTTTGAGTCCTGTCAGTTACCATTAGATAGAGTTAGCTGCCTGCTGAGATATTTTTCATGGATGTGATCACCATACATATTATACCTTCTTGGAGTCCCAGGTGAGAGCTAAGTGGCATGTGCACCTCAAAGAAGGAAAGCAGCCCTGAAAAGGACTCAGAGGGTTAATACCAGAGATATTAGTCTTCCTTGAATCCAATATAAAGCTCAATAGTATAAGTAAAGAGAAAGGATACAGGAGACAGGAGCACTAAAAATGATAAATTTGCCAATTGATTTGGATATGTGAAGTGAGGAAGAGGGGTAGTCAAATATAAAGATAAGGATATATGCCTTGGATCTTGGAAGGCTGATGGGGCCTTTAAGAGCAACAGAAAAGTTTGGAAGAAAGGGGCATTTGTAGGGGAAAATTATGAGATAAATTTGGGGCATGATGATTTTGAGATGTCTCTAGGATACTGTTCAAAATGTCCAATAATCAATTGATGATGTTGAAGTGAAGCTCAAAGGATAATCTAGAGCTAGATCTGAGAGTCATTTGCTTAGAGACAATAATTAAAATCAATTGAATTGATGAGGTTACCAAGCAAGATAGTATAGAGTGAGAAGAGAAGATAGAGCCTTGGGATACACCCAAATTTATGAAGCATAACTTAGATGATAAACAAGCAAAAGAGAGCACAGAAGTCACCAGAATTAATAGAGAGTAGTGGCATGAAAACATAAAATGGAGAGAGTATCCAGGAGGAGAGGATGGTAAACAGCACAATTTATCAGATATGTCAAGAAGAATGAAGGCTAAAAAAAAATCATCGAATTGGGTAACTAAGATACAATTTGGAGACAACAGTTTTAGTTTGAATGAAAAGGTATTAATCAAGGTTACAAAGAGGTGAGAAGTGAGCAAGTAGAGGTGATTTTTTTCAAAGGGTTTAGGTGAAAAAATGAAATAAACAAGTTTTCAAGACCAAAGAGGGTTAAAGTCTTAGGACTCCTCCAATATAGACTAGAAATAGTCTGGCTACTATAGTTAGGAAAGAAGATTGATTTTTCTAATATTTGCCTTTTTCACCAGATCATTTTGCTTATTCCTTCTGCCTAGTTCTGGGTTGGACTATAAAAAATATGGCTTTTTTGTTTTAAAGAATTTGTTCAGTCATACAGCAAGAAGGATCATATTAGGGAATAGAAATTGTAAACTGGTTGACTATAGGTTTCATGAAAAACAAACAAACAGGAAAAAAATAACAAAGTTGATTTCACAAAGTAGAGAGGTATGGTTATCAAGGGCAATACTGATTTAGTGTTTATATTCCACAAATATCAATTAACTTCAGAAATTGTATGGAAGAGTACAGTGGAAGATTAGAAGCAATACTGCCTCATTAAGCAATGAGAATCAAGTGAGGGAAAATAATTGAAAGAAAATTTGACATAAAAGTCAAAGTCATCCATAGGGTTCTTATGAATAAAACTGTGAGGATGACAACTAGGCAAAATGAAAAAAAAAACATTCATGAAGACATTTTGATAACAAATTATTTTTATCATCACAGTCCTACATGTACACACACACACACACAGAAGATGTGAAAAACTACCAGACTAGGACAGAGAAGACAATATCATGAAGTGGAAAGTACAATTCTAAAGTCAAAAGACCTGTATTCAAATATTGCTCATAATTTTTCTGTCTACATTACTTGGAACAAGTTATTTAATTTGCCCCAGTCACATTTTATTTTAATTATAAAATGAAGAAATTAGGCTAAATGCCCTCGAGTTTCTTTCCAGCTCTAGATCTATGATCTTGTAAGTATACAGAGAGGAAGTACATACTTGAAATAGTATAGTTTTCTGACCCTTGAAGAACAGATTCAGATGGAATTTAAAAGAAAGAATATACAAAAGTGTGGGGGAAAAGAAAATACCGACCTTTATTACCTGAAAGAGAATATCAAAAGTTTTTGATCCATCTATTTATTACTTAATTTGAATTAGAAATTTTTATAATAATACTTTATGCCTTCATTAACTGAATTCTTTTTGTGTATATTAGGAATCAGATGGACTCTCACAAGTATTGTTCTATAGTAGATCACCTACTAAAAAGTACTGTAAACAATGAAATAATGTCAATACTAAACACTTATGCACCAAATAGTATAGCATCCAGGGAGAAACTAAAAGAACTTAAGGAGAAATAGTTAAACCATACTAGTGGGGGACTTCAACATTCCTCTATCAGAACTAGAAAAATTGAAACAAAAAAAAAATAAGGAAGAAGTAAGGGAAGTAAATGAAATGTTAGAAAAATCAGAGTTAATAGATATCTGGAGAAAACTGAACAGGGATAAAATAGAATATGCCTTTTTTTCAGCAACTCACTGTACATATACAAAGACTGACCATGAACTAGAACATAAAAAACATTGCAAACAAATGCTGAAAATCAGAAATAATAAATGCAAAATTTTCAGATCATAATGTGATAAAATGATCAAT
The DNA here is from genome assembly GCF_016433145.1 of Gracilinanus agilis. NCBI lineage: Eukaryota > Metazoa > Chordata > Mammalia > Didelphimorphia > Didelphidae > Gracilinanus > Gracilinanus agilis. Next base: position 52,624,636 of record NC_058135.1, read on the forward strand.
TACAAGGGGCAAATTTAAAATTAATTGGAAACTAAATAATCTAGTACTTCAAAACTAGTGGGTCAAAAAACAAGTAATAGAAACAATTACTGACTTCATTGAAGAGAATGACAATGAGGAAACAACATATCAAAATCTATGGGATATGGCCAAAGCAGTACTCAGGGAAAATTGATATCCCTAAGTGCCTATATCAACAAAATAGAGAGGGAGGATATCAATGAATTGGACTTGCAACTTAAAAAAATTAGAAAAAGAACAAATTTTAAATTCCCAGTTAAGAGCTAAATTGGAAATTCTAATATTAAGGGAGAAATTAATAAAATTGAAAGTAAAAGAAGTATTAAACTAATAAATAAGACTAGGAGCCGGTAGTTTGAATAAAACAAATAAAATAAATAAAGTACTGGCAAATCTAATAGAAATAAAGAAGAGAATCAAATTAAGAGTATCAAAAATGAAAAGGGTGAGCTCACATCTAATGAAGTAGAAATTAAGAAATTATTAAGAATTACTTTGCCCAACTATATGGCAATAAATATGACAACCTAGGTGAAATGGGTGAATATTTACAGAAATATAAAATGCCTAGATTAAGAAAAAAGGAAATAGAATACTTAAATAAGACCATCTCAGACAAAGAAATTGAACAAGCCATCAAGGAACTCCCTAAGAAAAAATTCTCAGGGCCAGATGGATTCACAAGTGAATTCTATCAAACATTCAAAGAACAACTAATTCCAATACTATTTGACAAAATAAGCAAAGAAAGGGCCTTACCAAATTATTTTTATGACACAAATATGGTACTGATTTCCAAGCCAGGAATACCAAAAACAGAGAAAGAAAACTACAGACCAATCTCCTTAATGAACATAGATGCAAAAACTTTAAATAAAATACTAACAAAGAGACTACAGAAAGTCATCACAAGGATTATTCACTATGTCCAAGTGGAATATTAGGAATGTAAGGCTGGTTTAACATTAGGAAAACTATCCACATAATTGACCATATCAATAACTAAACTAAAAAAAATCACATGATTATCTCAATAGGTGCAGAAAAAGCCTGTGACAAAATGTAGCACCCATTCCTTTTAAAAACATTATAAATTATAGGAATAGAAGGACCTTTCCTCAAAATAATGAACAGCATATACCTAAAACTGCCAGCAAGTATCATCTGCAATGGGGATGTAAGAGACCTTCCCAATAAGATCAGAAGTAAAGCAAGGATGCCCATTATCCCCACTGTTATTTAATATTGTGTTAGAAATGCTAAAGGTAGCAATTAGAGAGGGAAAAGAAATTGAAGGGATTAAATTAGGCAATGAGGAAACTAATCGATCACTTTTTGCAGATGATATATTGGTATACTTAAGAGAATCCTAGAAAATCAACTATAAAGCTAATAGAAATAATGAATAATTTTAGCAAAGTTGCAGGATACAAAATAAATTCACATAAATCATCAACATTTCTATGTATTTCCAACAAAAATCATCAGCAAGAGTTAGAAAGAGAAACTCCATTTAAAATCACTCTAAACAGAATAAAATATTTGGGAATCTCTCTGCCAAGAAAAACTCAGGAATTATATGAACACAACTACAAAACACTTTTCACACAGATAAAACTAGATCTAAACAATTGGAAAAACATTAATTCCTCATGGCTAGGATGAGCTAATATAATAAAAATTACAATCCTTCCTAAACTAATTTACTTATTCAGTGCCATAACTATAAAACTACCAAAAATCTTTTTTATAGAACTAGAAAAAATTATAACAAACTTCATCTGGTAAAATAGAAGATCAAGAATATCAAGGGAACTTAGGAAAAAATATGTGAAGGATGCCAGACCTTAAATAGTACTATAAAGCAGTGATCATGAAAATAATATGGTACTGACTAAGAGATAGAAAGGTGGATCAGTGGAATAGACTAGAGGTAAATTACCTCACTAAGCTAGTGTTTGATAAACCCAAAGATCCCAGCTTTTGGAACAAGAACACAATATTTGCCAAAAACTGCTGGGAAAATTAGAAAACAGTATGGGAAAAATAGGTTTAGATCAACAGCTTACATCCTATACCAAGATAAATCCAAAATGGGTAAATGACTTAACTATAGAGTGAAATAACAAATAAATTAGGCAAACAGAGTATAGTATCTTTCAGACATATGGAAAAGAAAGGAATTTAAGACCAGGCAAGAGGTACAAAACATTAAAAAATGTAAAATGAATAATTTTGATTATATCAAATTAAAAAGAAGTTTATGTACAAACAAAACCAATGTAACCAAAATTAGAAGGGAGTCAAGAAACTGGGGGAAAACTTTATAACAAAATTCTCTGATAAATATCTAATATCCCAAATATATAAGGAACTGAGACAAATGTACAAGAAATCACTCCATTCCCCAATTGACAAATGTGCAAAAGTTATGAAAAGGCAATTTTCATAGGATGAAATAAAAACTATCAATAATCACATTAAAAAGTGTTCTAAATCCCTCCTAATTAGAGAAATGCACATCAAAACAATTCTGATGTATCACCTTTCACCTAGCAGATTGGCCAATATGAAAGTTAAAGAAAATGATAAATGTTGGAGAGGATGTGGCAAAAGTGGGATACATTCACTGCTGGTGGAGTTGTGAATTGGTTCAACCATTCAGGAAGGCAATTTGGAATTATGCCCAGGGGACTTTAAAAGCATGCATACTCTTTGATCCAGCAATACCTCCACTTGGTTTGCATCCCAAAGAGATAGTAATAAAAATGTTTTTACAAAAATATTTATAACTATGCTTTTTGTGGTGGAAAAAATTGGAAAATGAGGGGTTCTTCCTTGATTGGGGAATGGCTGAACAAATTGTGGCGTATGATGGCGATGGAATACTACTATACAATAAGGAAAGATAAACTGCTTGATTTCCATATGAGCTGGAAATACCTCCATGAACTGATGCAGAATGAAAGGAGTAGAACCAGGAGAACATTGTATACAGAAATTGATACACTGTGGCATAATCAAATTAATGGACTTCTCTACTAGTAGTCATGCAATAATCCAGGACAATCCAGATCCAGAGAAAGAACGGTGGGAGCAGAAACACCAAAGGAAAACATTAGATTTTTCACTTGTTTACATGGGTATTAGATCTGGGGTTTCTGGTTTTAAAAAGTTTATTACAAAAAATGAATAATATGGAAATAAGATTGAATGAAAATACATGTATAACCCAGTGGAATTGCTTATCAGCTCTGGGAGTGGGAAGGGAAAATGGGTAGGGAAAGAGCATGAATCATATAATCATGGGAAAATACTTAAATTTAAAAAAAACTAAAAGAAAAAATATAATAGATCACCTAAAATACAGATTACAAAGTTCCATGGTGGTGGTTTTTTTTTCACTTTAATTTTGAATACTTTCCCATAGTTACATGTTTCATGTTCTTTCCTCCTCCTCCCAAACTCCCCTAACCCCCTCCCTTAGCCGACACACAATTCGATTTAATTTTACATGTATCATTGATTAAGACCTGTAAGATTTTAGGTATTTTATAGATATATATTTAAAGTGTGGCCGCCAGGATTCAATAATTCAGATTGATTCCATAATTAAAATAGACCCAAGTCAGGATAGGGTTTAAGGTAGTTTATTTACAATTAGGAAGGTAAAAAGTAGGGAAATAGAGAGAGGGAGAGGCTAGTCCAGGCCTGCAGAGGCCTGGACAGAGAGAGAGGGGTAAAAGGCCAATTAAACTAGGCTACAAGCCACAAGACCATAGCAATCAGAGAGGTAAATAGCCTACTTAAGGCAGAATTTGGAAATGCCAAGGTAGGCCAAGGAAGTCAGCCTAACTTACCCTCGTGACAATTCAGAGTAGAAGCAGTCTGAGGTCTCAGCTGCGAAGCTTCAGCACCAAGTTCAAAGCGGGAACTCCCCAACAGGAAGTAACCAACATAATTGAAGAGATAGTGTCTCTCATCACTTCCTGAGGGTCCACCTCTAATTCAAGTGGACAAATGGCAGCCTCTACACTGTTTTGGACTGCCCAAAGGGCAGTCCCTTGTTCTTGATTTGTTACTTATTGTCACATGTGGGTAACTCATCTCCCCTCCCATTAAGGGAGGTGGAGATGATATCATCTTGGGTAAGTAGAGTTTTGACTATGAATGGGCTAGAGATAATTCTATTTATATAGACCTAATTCTATATTATTGATAGTTGGACTAGAGTTATCATTTAGTGTCTACCTCCCCAATAATATCCCCATCAGTCCATGTGTTCTAGCAATTTTTCTCTGTTTTTCCTCCCACAGTTTTTCTTCTGAATGTAGCTAGTTTTCTCTCTCATGAGTCTCTCAGCCTTGCTCTGGATTCTTGCATTGCTGCTAGTAGAGAATTCGTTATGTTCAATTGTACCAGTGTATCAGTCTCTGTGTACAATGTTCTCCTGGATCTGCTCCTTTTATTCTGCATCAATTCCTAGAGGTCTTTCCAGTTCACATGGAATTCCTCCAGTTCTTTATTCCTTTGAGCACAATAGTATTCCATCAACAACAGATACCACAATTTCTTTAGCCATCCCCCAATCAAAGAACATTCTCTCATTTTCCAAATTTTTGCTACCACAAAGAGCGAGGCTATAAATATTTTTGTACACGTCTTTTTCCTTGTTATCTCTTTGGGGTATAAACCAAACAGTACTGTGGTGGATCAAAAGGCAGATAGTCCTTTAAAACCCTTTGAGCATAGTTCCAAATTGCCATCCAGAATGGTTCTATCAATTCACAACTCTACCAGCAGTGCATTAATGTCGCAATTTTGCCACATCCCCTCCAACATTATTACTCTTCCCTGCTGTCATTTTAGCCAATCTGCTAGGTGAGAGGTGATACCTCAGAGTTGTTTTGATTTGCATTTCTCTAATTATTAGAGATTTAGAACACTTTCTCATGTGCTTATTGATAGTTTTGATTTCTTTATCTGAAAATTATCTATTCATGTCCCTTGCCCATTTATTGATTGGGGTATGGCTTGATTTTTTTGTATAACTGATTTAGCTCCTTGTATATTTGAGTAATTAGACCTTTATCTGAGTTTTTTGTTATAAAGATTTTCCCCCCAATTTGTTGCTTCCATTCTAATTTTGGTAGCATTGGTTTTGTCTGTACAAAAACTTTTGAGTTTAATGTAATCAAAATTTTGGTTTTTCATATATTACTTTGTAACCAAAAGCTGCTGAAGCCAAATCTCAGATATAATAGTATCGCTTGGCAGAGAGACTCAAACACAGGCCTGTTTCCAAGTCAGAGAGAGTGGACAGAGAGCCTCCTCTGGCAGCTGCTTCTTCCTTCAGGAGAAAACCCTCAGTAAACACATTCTTTCTCAGCTTCGCATGTGTATCTCAACAGTGAAAGTCACTGTCTTAAATAACCAATAGATCCTCTTGGTCTGGGAGGAATGATCCAGCAGCCTGCTCCCAAAGAAGTCAGAAAGACAAAACCCAAAAAGCACAAAAAATTATTTATTTTACATTTTGTAATTTTTCTAACTCTTGCTTGGTTTTAAAATCTTTCCTTTCCCAGAGATCTGACAAGCAGCTTTTGGTTTTTCATATATTACTTTTAGGAATTCATTATAAATTTAAGGTTCATCATCTTGCATAGGTTAGTAAGATAGAATTTAATTTTAGTTTAGTGAGAGTAGTTTAAGGAGGCCAAATCAAGCAAGAAGACATTGCAAAGAAAGCAGTTAGTTTTGGGATTTTTTTATTTAGATATTTTAGAATAAGGCTAAGAGATTTCCTTTCCTATTCCTAACTCCTAGTTTCTATCCTGCTATTTCCTCTCCCTATCTCTTCCCATAGAAGAAAACAAATAAGAGTTGTATCCAACTGTTTTTGGCCTTCCATCCACTGTCTACAAATTAGTTTAACCCTAACAACTTTAGTTTACTCTAACAGTTTTAGCTTATCAATACAAGCTTTAGTTTTTACAATAACAGGGTCCTACTTCTACATTATAAGCAGGAGGAAGTTTCATTTGTTAGTTCTATCAACCATTAGGGGAATGGTTGTGATTGTGAGGGAGGGAAGCATTATCTCTATGTAAAGATCAAGAAGCATATTCCAGAACCATAGCTTTGTGGTGACTCTTTTCTAATGTTTAATTCTACATATAAACTGGCTAGAATAAACTAAGGCATGAGAGAAAAACTAAGGCGAAACAAACAATTCAGTCACTTTTTAACCTACACTACCTTCCAATGAACTAACTATAACTCAGTCTAGCAGCAATCTAAAAAACCCAATGATATACAAGCCTGACCAAAACAGATAAAATATGTACACAAAAGAAAGGCAGTGCAGACTTCTCTCCAAATCATATCACTTTCAAAGTACTAAAAATGTTTAGCCCCCTAGACTGAGGCATGAAAGGAACAAAAGTAAAAAGGTTAGGGACTCCCTTCACCACCCCCACCCCACAGGTGAGTAGAACCTAATACTAACATTATATACAAAGTCATGAAGTAGGAAACATGAGAAAACAAAAATGAACGTGACATAAGAACTTCCTTTGGTGACATGGATACTCAAGGCACAAAGAAGAAGACAATACTTAAAAACATCCATAAGCAAAGCTTTGCAGCAAAAATCAAGATTAGACATAAGACCAACAATTTTTAGAACAATTTAAGAAAGAAAATATAGAAGAGAAAAGAAAATACAAATCAAATAAGAGCCATAAAGGACAAATTGGAGGTGGGAATGAGAGCTATATAATAAAATTATGAAAAGAGAATTAAAAGAATCTTAAATAGGTAAAGAAAATAATTCCTTAAAAATCAGAATTGACCAAATGATTAAAATATGTGTATGCAAAAAAGAAGAAAATATTTGCTTAAAAATTAGAATTTACCAAAAAGAAGCTAATGACTCAGAAATATTAAAAAACAAAGAAAAATGGTTTAAAGCAAAAAAAAAATAGATGTGAAATTCTCACGGAAAAGCAACAGATATGGAAAATAGTTTGAGAACTTGAACAACTGAAAGAAAAGTCAAGAAATAAATGTGAAACAGAGTATTTCTCAGTCTACATTTAGACTCTGTCAGTTCTTTCTCTGGAGATAAATGACAATTTTCATCATGATCTTTTTGACAATTTTCTTGGATCACTGTATTGCTAGGAATAATTAAGTCATTCATAAGTATTCATCATATAATATTGCTGTTATTATGTATAATAGTTCTCCTGGTTCTGTTCATTTCATTTTTCATCATTTAATGCAGGTCTTTCCAGGTCTTCCTTAAACCATCATTCACATAATTTCTATAGCACAGTAGTATTCCATGACAATCATATACTACAGGTTGTTCAGTTATTCCCCGACTATTGGACATCCTCTCAGTTTTCAATTCTTTGCCACCACAAAAATAACTGCTATAAATAGTTTTGCACAAACATATCCTTTCCCCTTTTTAAAGTCTCTTTGGGATAGAGAGCTAGTAGTGGTATTGCTGGGCTCAAGGGTATGCATATATTCAGTTCTTTAGCATAGTTCCAAACTGTTCTCCAGAATAGTTGGATTAGTTCACAACTCTACCACCAGTGCATTAGTGTCCCAATTTTGCCACATCTCCTCCAGCATTAATTATTTTCCTTATTTGTCACATTAACCAATCTGATAGGGTTGTTTCAATTTGCATTTATATAATCAAAATGATTTAGAGCATTTTTTCATGTGATTATATGTAGCCTTGATTTCTTCATCTGAAAACTGTCTAGTCATATCCTTTGACCATTTATCAATTGGGGATTGTTTTGTATTCTTATAGTTTGACTCAATTCTGTATCTACTTGAGAAATAATTCTTTTTATCAAAGATACTTTTGTAATTTCTCCCCTAGCTTTCTCCATTTCTTCAAATCTTGGTTGCATTGGCTTTGTTTATGCTTCTTAGATTAATATAACCAAAGTAATTCATTTTACATCCTCTGATGCTTGCTCTTTCTTTATTTGGTCATAAATTCTGTCTTCATCCATATATTTGACAGATAGACTATTCTATGCTCCTCAAATTTGCTAATGATAGTACCTTTTATGTATAGGATGTGAGATGAATAATTAATTTCAATATAATATGATCTGCTTGAAAAATAAAGAAGGAATTATACTAAATTTCTTCTATAACTCGAGTATTTCTAATATCTACACAGTAGAGAGACAAATCATAAAGAGGAAATTACAGAAAAATTCCCTAAAATTATTGAGGTAAATTTAAAAAAATACATATATTAACAAGGAGATTAGGATATATCACAATGGTAATACACTATATCAGATTGTATTTATGCTAGGAAAATACATTCAATATTAGGAAAATTATAAATAATCAGATCAATAATAAAAACAACAACAATAATGTGATTAATTTTAATACATACAAGAAAAAAATTTTTTGACAACATGCAGCACTCATGCTGGATTTAAATACACAGACACATACACACACACACACACACACACACACACGTACAGGAATAAAAATAGCTTTTCCAGAATGATAAGTAATATCTATGTGAAAACAAGAGTAAGCATTATCTGAAATGGGATGAACTATAAATCCTTACAATGACATCACATGAAAATCAAGTATATTAATTATTATTCAATACTATATCGGAAATTTTATTTATAGCAATAAGAAAAAATAGCATTTTTATATATCACTAACAAAGTATTTCAGGAAGCTGTAGAAAAAGAAATTGTATTTACCATTACTACAGAGAGTATTAAATACTTGAGAACATATTTGCCATGTCACAAAAGAAGCCTATGAAAATAATTGTAAAACACTCCACACAAATGAAGACTAAATAACTGGAGAGAAATATTAATTGTTCATGCTAATATCATAAAAATGGCTGTACTTCCTAATTTGACTTATTCAGTACAATACCAATCAAACTTCCAAAGAATTACTTAGAAGATTTAGAAGACATCATAACATAATTCATTTGAAGGAATAAAAAGTCAAGAATATCAAGAGGATCAATGAAAAAATGAAATTGTAAGAAAGGGCCCTAGCAATACCAAATCTCAGATTATTCTACAAAGATGTAATCACTGAAAAAATTTGTTTGTTATTGTTGTTCAGTCATGTTCAGGTCTTCATGATGCCACTTGGGGTTTTCTTGGCAAAGACACTAGTATGGTTTGCTAGTTCCTTCTCTAGGTCATTTTTACAGATGTGAAACTGAAATAAAAAGGGTTAGGAGATTTGTCCATGGTAACAGAGCTAGTAAGTATCTGAGGCCATATTTGAACTCAGGAAGATGAGTCTTCCTCCCTCCATGATTGGGACTCCATCCTCTGTGCCACCGAGCTTTCTCTAACAATTTTGTACTGGATAAGAAATAGAATGATTGATCAATTGAATAAATAACAAATAATACTGTAAACACAAAAAAATGAGCACAGAAACACAGTACTTTACAAATTCAGAGATTCCAGCTACTGAGGAAAGAACCATTTGTCAAACATTACCTGGTAAACTGGAAAGTAGTCCTGCAGAAAATGAGCATAGATGAACATTTTTATACCATGTAAGCTCAGAATGAATACATGATTTAGACATAAAGTGTTATATCAAAAGCAAATTAGTGGAATATTTAAGAAGTGATTAATCTATGGATAGAGAAAGAGTTCATGGACAAATAAGAGATATAAAAAATATAAATTCATGATAGGCAAAATGAATAATTTTGATTAAATTAAAATTTAAAAGTTTTTTTTGCACAGATGCAGCTTATATAAGTAGTGAAAACCAGGAAATTGAAAAAAATCTTTTCAGCAATTTTTTTTTCTTTCTGAAAAGACAGCCGCTTCTGGCAGGGGAATTCTTCACACAACTGGAGTAAATGCCCCTCTAACTCATCAACAGATTTGAGGCCTGTTAATTACCCTCACCTGGTTTAATCCATCTGCTAAGATAGTAACTAGGATAGGGCCATTGTGCATGTTGCAGTGTCTTGGAGCCATAGGTGAGAGTGATGTTGCAGGTAGACACCAAAGGAGGAAAGAAACCATAAAAAGGGTTCACTTAGCCATCACAACAGAGGTACTAGTCTTTCTGAACATCCCTTACACTCTAATAATAGCTACAATGACACTCTGACTAATAATATCAAATAAATCATAAAAAAGGGTGATATAGCCTCCCCATAGCTGTCATAGAGGGCATCATGTACCAAGTCCAAATCAAGGAGGAATTCTTTGTAGCTGCTGATTTCTCAAGGGGCTCCTTTTTATAGATGACATTGTACTGATTGCATCAACCAATTGAACACTACAGAGCATCTTGGATGAGTTCTCTAATCACTAAAAAGAATTTGGCCTAACTCTCCTCAGGGGAAAAACCATGTGGAAGAAAAAACCTATTATCTACATAAATAGTCTCCAAATGCTTTTGATTGAGTACTCCATTGAGTTAAAAAATGTTGAAAAAGCACCCTTGATGTACATATTTATATGCATGCGCTACTGTACTGATAATTATACAGTAAAACTTACACAGACATAGAAATTTTAAAAGATGAGGTAAAAATGAAATAGTATGTCATCCTAGAATTGAGAGGGAACCAGTGGAGTTTACTAGGAAGTGGAGAGGTTTGGTCAGATCTGTATAGCTAAATGAGAAGTCACTAGTAGAAAGTAATAATAGCAGGAATGGGAAAATTTGAAGGTAGTGGGGTAGTTATATTAGAGAAAAGCCAAAAACTTGAGGGGTGGGATATCAATGACAAAACTCATTTATCTTGTCCATTTTAAGGACAACAGCATGTTTTCTTGCCTACACTGTTTTGGAAACTTCTCTTATAGATTATGATAAAATTTTGGTTCAATAATTTACAGTTTATAGAGTTCATTCTTCAATATTAATTCATTCAACAAGTATTGTTATAAATAAAGGAGAGGGTAAACTGGATACTACCACTCTTAAATGAATGACAGCATGTATCAGGCACTGTACTATATACTGGAGTGAAAAGACAAAAATGAAGAAAGTAACTACCTTCAGACCTTTTATTCTTTTGAGGAAAATAATAAGAATATAGTTCAAAAAATACCAAATTTATATCATTTACGTAATGTTTAGGGATAGGAGGGAGCAGAATTCAGAATATATATCTTGAACAGAAACTACATATGAATTATGAGCTGGGTATGAAATTGAATAAGAGGAAGAGGAAGGACTAGACTGCCTTTGGGTTATTGAAAAGTTTTGCTATTATTTTAATGACTCCAAGCTTCTCCCTGAAAGGTTCATTTAAAAAAAAATCAATATTGTTGACTGCATATGACTATAAGCCATGGAATACTATAATCTCTAAAGAAGACATGAAGTTAAGGCTTACCCAAAGGTCAAAGGAGAGCACTTTGTGAGGTAATAAAAAGCTGAATATTATGAAGGAATTGTGCAAAAAATAGGTCAATCACATAGTAAGAATGAGAGATAACCAATACCTAGCCCATGTATTCTACTGGTATTCATGTGATATTTGGAGAACATAAAGAATTCCTCACCTCCCAAGTCTGTTTACCATGTTGGTTGGACTCCTAGTAGAAAATTTATGAAGGAAGAGGAAAATAATCACATAGAATAGGCAGTCATGAGTGGGCTATGATTGACAATGAAGAATCACATCGATGAGATCACAGACCCATTGGAGTACTGGAACTATTTATTTAGAAGAGTAGTATGGATTTTTATTGGGGGGGGTTCTTTAATAATTCCCAGGGCCATGTCTTCTATTTCATTCCTTTTAACTATCATAGCTGAGGAGAAAAGGAAACCCATTGCCCATCATATCTATAGATAGAGGAGGAATTTATGAATAGGCAAGACATAGATAATCTTGTGAAATATAAAATTAGATACATTTGATTACATCAAATTAAAAAGGTTTTGTACAAATAAAATTTAGCCAAGATTAGATGGAAACCAGAAAGTGGGGGGGGGGAGCAATTTATAGGCATTTTCTTAGATAGATGTCTCATATCTAAACTACAGAGAGAACTTTGCCAAATTTATCAGAGCCATCCCCCAAATGATTAATGGTCAAAAGATATGAACAGATAGTTATTGGAAGGAGAAATCAAAGCCAAATATAAGCATATGAAAAAAATGCTTTAAGTAACTAATGATTAGAGAAATGTAAATCGAACAACTCTGAGATATCTCACACTTTTCTGATTGGCTAAAATGATAAAAAGGGGAAAATGACAAATGTTAGAGGGGACATTTAAAAAGGGGACACTGATATACTGCTTCTTGGGTTTGCAAACTCATCTGACCATTTTGTAGAGGAATTTGGTATTATGCCTGGAGAGTTATAAGACTGTATATACCCTTAGCCAAACAATATCACTGTTTCTCAAAGAGATAAGGGAAAAGAAAAGAAAAGAATCTATATGTTCCAAAATTGTTGTGGCAAAGAATTTGTATTCAGGGTGATATCTATCAATTGGGGAATGGATGATCAAATTGTTGTACATGATTGTGATGGGATACTACTGCATCATAAGAAATGATGAGGGGGGCAGCTGGGTAGCTCAGTGGAGTGAGAGTCAGGCCTAGAGACAGGAGATCCTGGGTTCAAACCCGGCCTCAGCCACTTCCCAGCTGTGTGACCCTAGGCAAGTCACTTGACCCCCATTGCCCACCCTTACCACTCTTCCACCTATGAGATAATACACCGAAGTACAAGGGTTAAAAAAATAATAATTAAAAAAAACTTTGTCTATAAGAAATGATGAGACTAATTAAAAATAAAAACACCTTAGAAAGGCCTACATGAAATAATGATGAGTGAAACAAGTAGAACAAGAGAGCATTATATACAGCTACAGAATTAATATTTAAATAATAAATTGTGAATATATACCACCAGAGAGAATTGATGAATAGAAATATAAAAGTCCCAATTTCTATATACATTTTTTGGTTAATTGATGACTTCTCTGCTGTGGGGAGGGCAGGGAGGGAATGAGATATTTGGGAATTTTAATGTAACCAACAAATTAATTTTAAAAAACTCATCTGAGAGTACTGGTTCTGAAGTCATTAAGAGCTGAGTTCAAATATGACTTTATATGTACTTACCATCTGTGTGATCCTGGGCAAGTCATTTAACCCTTGTCTACCTCAGTTTCCTCAATTGTAACATGGGGGTACCACAAAATGTTACTCTCTACTCCAAAGGACTTAGTACAGTGCCTAGCACATAGTAAGTGCTTAACAAATGCTTGTTCACTCCCCACTTTCATTTAGCACCTGGCACTTAGTAGGTGTATAGTAATTTCTGTGTTTTCTCTTCTTCTCTCTTCATGGTGGCATGAAGTACTTTTATATTTCTTCAGAGTGGCAACCATTAGCAGATCTTGGAATAAATCCTAATTCTCTAAAATCCTTCCTTTATTTACTATATAACCCATAAAGTTTTATCTTTCTTTCTCCATTTCTCCAGGTAAGGATAGTGTTAAACTGTCACAAAGTGAAAGAAAGGAGTTTATGCTGAGGTCTCTAAATCAGTGAATTTACATTTCCCAAGAATACCCTGAGGGAATTTTGGCTACTTTTCTTTAAAGGCTCCTTGAATTCAGGAGAGCCTTGTCCAGCTCCATGTGCTAACATGGTCACATTTCCAGCCTCTCTTTCAGGCACATGTGTGTTGAGGGTGACTGAATTTCTATTGATAATGTATATTGACACATCTCTCTGTTGGTCGAGACCAGAATTCACTAAGGAATCTGATGTTAATTACTTATAATGAGGAACTTAAATTTCTGACCCATACACATGTGACTGAATTCTACCACTGCTTTTAGGTATTTTAGCAGTGTCTATACTCATAAGCTCAAAAAAATAGAATAACACATTTTCTATAGGAATAAAGTAATTATTTTGAGTTCAGTAAAAATCTTTTCCTAAACTACAAAAATAAAAATAGTCTATTGAGCATGTATATGTTAATATAAAAAATGCATGATTTAATGTTGCTTGTGGTCTTTAAAATGTCCTTCTAAAATCCATTTTGCTCTATCTCATCAAATTCTTATTAATTTATTATAAAATTCTTAAAATCACAAATGTGAAAAATATGAACACTTTAAAAATATCATCCCAATAGTTAATGGTGCCAAGAATACACAGGAATGTATATACTGAGTGCTCAAATCCCTTACAAAATTCTTTTTTTCTTCTAAACTGGTCTTTTCCAAAATATCTCAGAGGAGGCTGATGGCCTTTGAATAATAATTTATCTTCCATGGATCTGCCAATAAGACAAAAGAAAACTTTTCCTATTTAATACATCATTTTAATTAAAGTAGCAGCAGCAGCAGCAGCAGTAATAAAATAAATCTTGGAATTACATTAGTTACTTCATACATGGTGCTACATAATGCTCAATAAATATTTTTCCCTAATTTCTGACTGATTATATTTACAATTAAGAATACTCATAGCAAAGCATTTGGTTGTTTTTACAATGCATTCTGCTCTCCTGTTAAGTTATTTAATCATTTTTCATAAAGGATTCATATTAAGATATTTAACTGTTGTGTAATGATATGAGGACATATTTCTGTTGAATTTTGCTTTGTCTTTACTGTGCTGTAAATCTTGCTGTGACCATATGCTATGTTGATTTTTCTTCAAGTTAAGCATATTTCTTTGCTATTGAAATGATTTGATGTTTGGTCTGACTTTTAAAAAAAAGAAGCTACTGCAATACTTTTTGTCCAAGTTTAAAGAGTCACCATTAGCTTTGAAAAAAAATCAAATTTGAAGGTTTGAAAACTCATGGGCATTTTAGAAAAATATATTTATAAATGTCTACTAGCATCTGAATTCTTGCCTCAAGGGATAAAAAGTTACTTAATCTCAACACTTACAAATACATAAAGTTCTTCCCATTCTTGCAATATTGAAAGCAAAATACACATAGAGGAAAAATTGGGTGCTCCATAATTTGTATTATATTCCAAAGTGTATATACAGTGTAGCTAGGAGTTTTAAGAGAATCAGTATAGATACTTAACCTGTTGTGTTAATTTCTTCTAAGAGATTAGAGACTTTTGAATTCATTGTTGTTAAACCTAGTTTTGAAGCCAAAATGAAGGAGTCCAAAGACTTAGAAAATACTAAGGAATGTCAAGGATGCTGTTAAGCAAACTTCTCAATTATCTTTCTTTTCTTGATTGTATTTTGTTCCTAAATTTAGTAACCCATCAAAAATGGAATACAAAGGACTTTACATGACAATATATACTGCTGTATTTACAATGTGTTTAAGATGTACAATGGTTTTTAAAGAAATCAAAGATGTTCTGTTGTATCTGACTATTGTGATCTTTATTCTTTGAGTGTTTTATTTTTAGCTATGATTCCTTTTTATATAGCCATTGGTGTGTATGTTATTCTGATTCTTTTCTTTTCAAACTATATGGCTTCAGATATTTTGAAATATTTATTTTTCTTCTTTATGGTTATATCTCTAAACCACAAATAGTCAAATCTTTAATTATGAGGCACATGGGTTATTTCCAGCTGTTTGCTATTATTAATAAAAGTGAAATTAATATTTTTGAACATGAGTCAATTTTTAAAAATAAGGTTTTCATCAAGAAACACATAGTAACCACATCTTACTAAAAGCACCACTATGTTCCAAACATTGTGACAAATTTTGGGATATAAAAAATAAACCTTGCCCTTTTGTAATATTATATGTCTACATGTGGGATGTATATAGAAAAAGGTTATAAACATGTAAACATATAACTTAAAAAATATTGGCATAGGAAGTGGACTAGTGATTTCATTGTTATTGAAGTATTAGTTGAATACAAGTTGGTATCTCCTCTGCAATTCATGGTCTTAGAGTTTTTTAGACTAAGAAGAGTCAATCATAAAAAATACAAAACCACCAAAGCAATTACAAAGAACAAGTCTAATCATGACAAGGGAGACAGTGCTCTTATGGCCACCACAAAGAGTCATATGCACACACAAAAACATCTCACCAACTTAAGCTCTGTGACTCTAGGAACAATGTCTGAGAAAATGCACCACAAACGGGCAATTCCATCATGGGAATTTCCATCAAACTGAAGAATTTATATACACTTTAAGGAGTATGGGAAAGGAAGGACAACTAATTAGCTACTTGGAGACTAGGGAAGGAGGATTCTAGTCAGGGGCTAGACTATCTGGAGAGTCCTAAATACAATGGGAGAAACTTCTAATACAAAAGAGTCCTTAAGATTAAATTATATCTGCTAATCCTATATAGACTGAGATCAATGGGTACTTGAAGGTTTATTGTTCTGGCTAGGACAATCCTACTAATCCTATTTGGGATGATCCAGGGGTGCTTGAGAGTTTAATAAAACTAGGTTCTAAGAGGTTAAGTGACTTCCTCAGGATACCACAGCCAGGATGTGTCAGAGGTGGGATGTAGAGAGGTGAGAAACAATTTAAAGGCATCAAGTGTAGAAGTAAATTTGAATTGAACTTTCAAGAAGGTAAAAATGAGGAAAGAATATTTTCTAAGCAATGGAGAAAATCTATGCAAAGGCCTAGACGCAAGAAAAATAATGTCATATACAAAAAAGAACCTGAAATCCATTTTGGCTAAAATGTAGATTGGATGAAGGAGAATATATGTAGCAAGCCCAGAAATGACCATATTCAAAGTATGAAAAACTTTTAATTGATAAACAGTAGAGATTATCCTTTATCTCAAATGCATCAAGGAGCTAGTATAGTGGATTTTGGGGGTTTTTTTTAGTTGCAGAATGACTTGTACTTGAGAAATATAATTTTGATGGCCTGGATTGAGTGTATTGGAAAAAAGAATGGAGGGTGTGGAGAGCTGAGACAAGAAAATCAATGAGGATGCTATGGCAATAATACAGGTCAGTGATTTCCAGTGGGAAGGTCATATATCCTGAGTATCATGCAAAAAAAACCTTCTAAAAAGTGGCGGAAAGGCATTGTAGCTAACAGTATGCCTTAACTTGTTCACTGACTTTCTATATGTTGTAATATATATGTAATATCAATTTTGTTTATAGAACCCCCCCAAGTTTGCTCTTATCTCTTGGAAACATGCCTTACTGGAAGTCCCAGACTGACCTTGTCTTAGACTAAAATGGTGATGGCACGCATAGCCATTTTCAATGACACATGACCCAATACAGAGAAGTATGGGGCCTCATGCCAATGATGAAGCATTTGCTATAGTGTAGTATAGACACTCTGTGCACTATAGATGACAATTCTACCTATATTAATTTACCTATTTTGGTTTATTAAATAGTTAATTATTATTATAATACATTTTTGTTATTTAAACTATAAATATTGCAAAATTATGGATTTTTCCTTGAAGTGACACATCACCCAAGTTATGTTTGGTTTTTTGGCAAATTTTGACACACCAAACTCAATAGTTGCCCATTACTGGACTAAACAATAAATCTTAAAGTACCCAATGATACCAACTTAGATAGAATTAGTAGATATAATCAAATCTTAAGTACCCTTTTGACTTAGAAGTTTTTCTCATTATATCAGAGGCCTCTCCCAGGTAGTCCAGTCCTTGGCTAGAATCATCCTTGCCTTTTATCCATTGTAAAGCATCAGCCTCTCCCAGGTAGTACTCCTTCCATTGTGCCCATTGTAAAGTCTAGCAATTGAATTTTCCTGTTCTATATTCTAATCTCAGGTGCATTTTCCAGAGGCATTGTTCCCAGAGACCCAGAGCTTTGTCTTTGTGTGGTATCTAGTGCTTGATCCTTTGTGGTGGCTAATAGATCATTGTCTTCCTTGTCCTGATTAAAGATTTGTTCTTTCTAACTACTTTAGTGGTTCTGTGTTTTTCAAAGTTGCCAGTACATATGACTTTTGCCTAAATTCACCCTCCCAAAGGAGATACAACTTGAATAGGATAAAATCTATCTTTCTTATAAGAAGTGATAATTACCTAAATAGAAATTAGTACTTTCCCTTCCTTTTAGAATATCCCCCCTCTTCTAAAAACAAAAACCTTGGCCTTTCACATTTCAAAGGCCTAGAAGGGTAGAATAGCTCACAATCCATCAAATCTTGTAATCTACAACCCAGTAATTCACTCATCTTTTAACTAGATGTCTAACTCAGTTGTCTTGTACAATCCAGTGATTTACTTATCTTTCTAAGTAATCTACAACTCAGTAATTCATTTATCTTTTAAATATGACAAAGATGACAAAGTCTGACTAGAACAAAATGGAGTAGGTAGGAGGGGGGAAGACTTTCTTTGATTGGAGAACCTATAAATTGAATCTTTAGACTCAATACTTTGACATTCCTTAGGCATGTGAAGCTGGGGAATGTCCCTTTCATGGAATAATAAACTGTTGTCTTCTACTTTTGACTTCTGAGCTCCATGATTGTGAACTTCTTTTGGTGGTAGGGTCCACTGGCTGTGACCCTGTCCCACAGAACTGGAAAATGAATATTTTCTAGAATATGATATAGGCAATTGAATGTCTACCTTGTATAGCTGGTATATCAACAAGTCAATAATATTGGCCATGCATGGTGATAGCCTCCTATAATTCCTGTACTGTGCTTTGAGCTATCAGAAAGAAATCAAAGTATTCTAATACTTGAAGGCTGGAAATGGGATGAAGAACATACTAAAAATTGGGAATAGCCAATGCAAACACAAGAAGATTAGTGAAGAAGTGTCATGTTTGAAGAACATCAAGTAGGTCAATATTGTTGTAGCTTAGGTTTCATGGAGAGGAGTAGAATGTAAGAAGATTGGAAATAAAGGAAAGGGGTAAAGAGTGTTAAAAGCCAAATAAAATGTGTTATATTTGATCCTATAGCTAATAAGGAACCAGAAAATGAGGAATTTTCTGGGAGCAAAAGGAGTATGATATAGATAAACTTTATGAAAACTACTCTGGCAGCTATGTGGAGGATAGATTGGACTGGAGAGAGACTTGAGGAAGAATGGAGATAATGGTAGGAGCAATTTGCCGGAAAATACAGAAGAAGGCGAGATCAAGGGCATACATTAAGAAGCAGGCCTTCACTAGAAGAGACATTTCAACATCAATCTCTGGTATAGTGGAAAATAGTGAGAGAAGATGTCAGTGGAAACTGAGGTGAGGGGGTAGGAAAGAAGTGCTCCCAGTTTATTTTTAATAAAGTAAGTATAAATAAAATGTCTCCTTTGGGAGGGTGAATTTAGGTAAAAGTCATATGTATTGGCAACTTTGAAAAACAAAGAAACAATAAAGTAGTTAGAAAGAACAAGTCTTTGATGAGAGGGTTGAAGTAAGAGTATGATAGGAGAAAATGAAAACTATAAGTTTTGCTAAGGTATCTGGGAGAGGCTTAAATACAATAAGAGAAACTAAGAAACCAAAAAAGGATACTTAAGACCTGCCTACATCCCCTGCTCCTATCTAGGGTGCTCTATGGGTACTTGATGGCTTTTGTTCTGACTGGGACAATGGGTCAATCTGGGAGTTTCTTGAAGGCCATTTCCCAGGGGAGAAGGATAAATGAGGGGTTTCATAAAACAAGATTGTTAATTTCATCATTTTCTATAATTCAGGAATGTTGGAGTCTAGGTTATTAAATTCAAAATGTTTAATTTAAATTTTGGTAACTGCTTTGGTCCAATTAAAATGGAGGAAAATTCCTCATGGCATGAAATGCTATGAGGTAAGAAGTTTTTTGTTTCTGTTTTTGTTTTTTTTTTTGTATGGTTGTAAAATTTTTGTGAAAAAGCTTCTCATAGAATCTTGAGAACTTAAGTTCTGGATTAGTTCTGGATTTTGTCTAAATTGTATTTCTAAAACATTTCTTAAATTAAGGATTCTCTAGAATAACTTTAAATGCTTGCAGTTTAAATGTTAGCCAATAATGTTTGAAGTTGTACTAACTGTTGATTCTCAAAAAAAGTTGAAAATATGAGAACTTGTGATCTGGGTATCAGAATCTCTAGAGGGAGGAAATGGAAAGGTCCAGGATTCATGACATTGTATTTTAGTGTTTTCCTTTACATTTTTGGCATGGTGTAAGGGGTAAAAGGAGTTTTGTTTTTGTGAATATTAAAAAGTTTGGTCACCAGGGAATTGAATAATTATCAATCCCCAATTAAAGAATAACCTAAAATCAAAATGACTTTTATGGAAGTTTATTTACAAATGAGAAGAGGAAGGGAATATAAGAAAATCAGAGATAGGATAGGATAGAATAAATAATCTAATACACTAAGTAATTTGCTCCTGCCCCCTGGTTCAACCCAGACATATCTAACTAGTCCTCAGTTGGAGGAGGCTCAGCCTTGAGCCCAAGGACGGAGGGCCAGAGGGCTGGAGATAAATGAAGCAGAAGTTTGAGTTACAGAATCTCTTTTGAAAGGGGAGTTGCTTTAGAGAAATCCAAGAGGATTTAATCTTTACATTCACCGTGTGTAATTCCAAGGGAGAGATTAAGAGCAGTTTCAACTAGTCCAAGGTCTCAGCCAGGTCCAAGCCACAAACAAGAAGAAGGAAAGAGGTCCAAGCCCTGGAAGTTCTTTCAATTTATCCAGGCCATTTCTTTCATCACTTCCTGTGCCTCCCTTCCAGTTTATGTGTCCAACCATGCTTTGCTTAGGACTGCCCAGAGGGTAGTCAGTCAATTCTGATTTGTCACCCATTCTTGCACACATGGATCACAAACCTCCCGACTTGAGAGTTAAGTGGAGTTGTTTACACTTTTGGTGATTAGATTTAAGAATGGGCAAGGTAAATTTAATCTTATTATCACAATCTCCTCTGTGATCATTTGGGAGACTTGTCTCCCCAGTTGATCATTTGGCATAATCATCTTGTACCCCCTAAAATCTTCTAACTACAATAGTTAGAGATAAGAGGGAAATAGGAGAGAGCAAAACCAATGTTTTGCTAGACACATTGACAAAAAGTCAATTGGGGGCAATTTCCTTTGGTATAAGAGTTTGCAATTCAAAATAATTGTGTTCAATCCCTGCGGGAAGCCATCAGACCTTATGACATTCGCACAGATCATACAAATTCTGAAACCGTGCATAGCAGGTGACAGAAGGATGGAAATTCCACTCAGATTCCCCTATGTGACTCTTTTCTCACTAACATTCACTTTTATTGGATTTATTGTAATTAATATCTCTATTTAGCCTCAGGAACATATAGAGGAACATCATAGGCCATTACTAGAACCCTCACAAGTCCCCTACAAACTCTTAGGAAAAGCCCTACCTTTATATGTTATAATACAGAAATTCCCCTAGAAGTCACTTCACAACAAACCAACAAATAGTGAGTTAATGTTAAAGATTTTAAAGCCCTATCTTTGGCCTCTTACTCTCATTAACAGGTGCCTACAAAAACAGCCCAGAATAGTCTCCAAGTTTCCCCCCTCCTTGATTTGGTACAGTACACATAAAAGAACAATTTATGAAATATGGAGAAATTGTCTCCCATGAAAAAGCCTGTACTTTCCCACCACTGTAGCCCAAGAGATATGTCAAACACACCTAACACGTTGTCTCTAAGAAAAGATGCATGGTGAGAATGGATTTCCATGCCAACTTTATGTGTGATCTCAAAGTGTATAAAATAAACACAGCCCAAAAGCTGACCAGAGCAAACTTTATGATGCCTGGTTCTGGCTGAAACCCTGATTACTCTCATTTGTCTCAATCATATCACCCATGCTGCCCCACCACCACCAAGATTTTCCTGGACGTGTGGGAGTCCTTTACTCCTACAAATCCCCTTAAGTTCAATCAATTGCACCCCAAAGTTCATTCTGGATCATATTGATTCAGTGTGGGTTTCTGCAGGCATATTTTCTGGATTGTCTTAATTCAGTGTAGGTTTCTGCAGACATCTTTCTCCAAATAGTTCCTTTTCTGGATTCAAAGAGTTAGCAGGCTTCTTTTCCCAAAATTTATCTTGAACAAAGGTTTAAATCTTAGATTTTTATGAAAATACAATGGTGAATATGTAAAATATTGTATATCAACAGTAATTAAATTTTTTTATGATACTAGTAATGAGATACATTTTTATTCTAGGTATTAATGCTTCTTATTTGAATGTTACAATTTCAAAAATTTTAAGCTATTGCTTTTTATTCTATAGAACATATGGCTTTTCTGATTGGTTATTGAAAATGTACAAGAAATATTTGGGAAAATACTTTGTCATTAATAGTAAAAGAACCTGAGCATTTTAAATGAACAATCGAAGTGCTTCTTGGAAGTTGGCTTCTGCCTTAGACCAAAAGAGAGATATTTGAGGTGTAACTGATTCAAACACAATCTTTTCTTCGGGCTACTGGAGAGTGGAATAAAAGGGTATGAAATGAGGATGGACAGTCATGGGAATTTAAGTATTTTATTCTGATTTAAAGGTAATCTTAAGCTTTTCCTTTATAATCCTTATGGATATTAATATTTTTGTATAAGTCTTTTTTCCTTTTTATCTCTTTGGGGTATAAACCTAGCAGTGGTATGGCTAGATCAAAAGACAGACAGTCTTTTAAAGGCCTTTGAGTATAATTCCAAATTGACACCCAAAATGGTTTGATCAATTGACAACTCCACCAGCAACACATTAATGTCCGAATTTTGCCATATCCCCTTCAACATTTATTACTTTCCCTTGCTGTCATGTTAGCTAATCTGCTAGGTGTGAGGTGGTACCTCAGAGTTGTTTTGATTTGCATTTCTCTAATTATAAGAGATTTAGGACACTTTTTCATGTGCTTATTGATAGTTTTGATTTCTTTATCTGAAAATTGCCTATTCATGATCCTTGCCCATTTATCAATTGGGGAATGGCTTGATTTTTTGTACTATTGATTTAACTCCTTATAAATCTGAGTAACTAGACCTTTGTCAGAGGTTTTTGTTATAAAAGATTTTTCCCAATTTTTTACTTCCCTCCTAATTATGATTGCATTGATTTGGTTGTACAAAATTTTTTAATTTAATGTAATCAAAATTATTTTTTTATATTTTGCAATATTTTCTAACTCTTTCTTGATCTTAAAATCTTTCCTTTCCCATAGATCTGACAGGTAAACTATTCTATGTTCACCTAATTTACTTATAATTTCCTTCTTTATATTCAAGTCATTGTACAAAAACATTTATAGCTGTGCTCTTTGTGATAGCAAAATAATTGGAAAATGAGGCGATGCCCTTCAATTGGGGAATGGCTAAACAAATTATAGTATCTGTTGGTGATGGAATACTATTATGCTGTAAGGAATAATGAACTTGATGAATTCCATATGAATTGGAACGACCTCCAGGAAGTGATGCAGAATGAAAGGAGCAGAACCAGGAGAACCTTAAACACAGAGGTGGATATACATCCAGAGAAAGAACTGTGGAAGTAGAAAAACCAAAGAAAAACAACTGCTTGATCACATGGGTCAATGGGGACATGACTGGGGATGGAGACTCTAATCGATGCACCCTAATGCAAAAAATAACATGGAAATAGGTCTTGATCAATGACATATATAAAACCCAGTGGAATTACTTGTTGGCTATGGGGGAGGGGCAGGGAGGAAGGGAAATAACATGAATCATGAAACCATGGAAATATATCCTAAATCAATTAATTAAATAAAATTTTTCAATTCAAAAAAATAATCCTTATGGATTCTGATTTTCTCAGAAGAAAAGCCTACACCTTGCAGCCTAATTTTTGAAGTTTTTAATGTAAATTTCCACAGTGCAACAATTACACAGAATATTTTTTGTTTTTAAAGATTATTAAACCCTGATGATTGCCTTTTTGTGATGTATTCCCTTTATCCCTTCCTCTTTATGTCAGATTGATTTTATTCAGCCTCCACCTTTGAGTATTATTTTTCCATGATGAAAATGGATGCTGTTGTTGGAAAGGATTTTTCCACTTGGGAATTCCCAATGAAATCCTGCATCTACCACCCCAGACCTTGTGTGATAGAAATTATTAAAATCTATAAAGATTAATTTTGCTAGATTTCTTGTTGATATTCTTTTTGTTCTATTGCTGAGAATTCATTCAGAACCTCAATCATTTCCTAGGGATCCAAAACCTAGACCAGATTAACCTACAGCCTATACCTGAAGGAGTTCATGTAAGTAGGTATATGTACAAGGAAGCCTTCAGCCAAATGGGAAGGCCTTCAGTTTCCAAAGACTACTGAACTAGGCTAAGTATCCTTTTTGTTCTCTCTTTCATTGCCTTTTAGATTTTTCCCTGAACCAGATACAGAAGCTGGCATTTTTAATTCCTCTGAGAATTCTAGTGGTACAAACCCTGAGCAAGATCCCTTTTAAGACTGGCAAAAAGCTAGTTCTCTTGATATGGGGATGCAGGTTCCCTCCTAGACACCCCAAACTCCAGAAGTGTTCCACGTCAAAACAAACATAGGAAATTCCTTTCTGCTCCCCAAAAGAAACATCTCCCTTTGGCTTTCCCCTAGATCTTCAATTAACATAGATATATACCTCCCAGTTCCACCCTGATAGGCATTGGGTGGTTCCAAATCCAAAAATCCCTTGAATTCCACAAATCATCCCTTATAGCCCCCAACTCAATGAATTACCTCATTCCTGATTCACCCCTCCCCCCTTTCTTATCATGTAACCCCTATTGTCAAAAGGGTATAAAAATCCCAGACCTCATCTCCTCAGGGAGGCAGCTCCCAGTCAGTCATTCAACATTGCCTCCAAATTAATTTATCTTTTTATTTTTAAGCCAAGTTTTGGAGTCTTGCACACTTGCAAAGCAAGCCTTTCCCCAAACTAGAGTTTCACCTCAAAGATCTCCCATAACATTTTGATGCCTAAACCCTGGAGTCCTGAGAAGGTCGATTCTCTACCCAAGATTCATAAGAACACCACTTCTGGGTAGGATAGGACCCTTGTGGCTCCTGAAAACACCTTTTTTTGGCTTTTCTTCATTGGGCTTTCTCTCTCCCATCTGGAAGCCCCAGGGGCTGGTCTGGCCTGGGGTCAGACTCCATATCTAGATTGTTTCCCTTGAATAATGGGAAGACATTCTGATTTAAGGAAACATACCTTAGAATCAGAAATTGGTCTGATCTGAGAAACTTTATGTCAGACACCCTCCTTGGATGGAAGGTTGGCATCTCAAGTTAAGGAAATTGGCTATTTGTTACCTAAAATAATGGGACAGAGACAGAGCAAAACCCCAAGATTCCCCTTTGAGGTACATATTTGAGAATTGGAAAAATTAGGCCTAGACAGCTTGTACCACCCCCACTTGGGTAATGTCTGCATTAGGCTATCTTCCTCCTATCTGAGGAAGCCTCAGGGATTGGAGTGGCTGCTAAACCTGGGAGTCAGACTCTATTTCCTAGAGCAGTGATGGGCAAACTTTCTCAAGAGGTGGCCAAAGGAAAGGAAATGCTCATCTGTCAGTCTGTTTCTAAGGCAACTCTTTCGAAGTCTCATTGTACTATATCCTACTCATTTTATTCATCAGATTAGGAATAATGTTGCATGGTGGATAGAACATTTCAGGGAGCTGCATCTGGCCCACGAGCTGTAGTTTGCCCCTCACTGTACTATAATGTTTCTCCATAGGGACTAGCCACCCCTATCATGAATTGGCCCACCACACATTTTTGTTGGGAAGACAAAGGGAAATGCATTTTCACAGGCCCTCCTATTGGGATGGGATCAGCCTAGAAAGCCTAAATAAGATTTCAAATGGTTTTGCCTTTTTTTTTTATTATTTTTTAGTGTTATACGGCTGAATAACATCCTGGAAAAAAAAAGAGAAAATTGGCTTTTTGATGGCACCTTAAATTCTAATGCCATGCAGCAATTGGATGTATTCTGCAGGGAAGAGAACATATGGACAGATGCCCTTTACATTTTAGCTTTTTAATCCCCTAAGCCAGAAATTGGAGTTACAGCAGTATAGCTGTAGGTGCCTCATGAAGACATTACACTCACCTGTTTCCTTGCCCCCTCACTGGACTTCTAGCTGTCTGAACCCTATCCTCTGCTTTGATCTTTTGGGGCAGTTCCTGACCAAAAATCCAGGCCAAGACAGATGTAGGGAGCTTGAAAATCAAGCAAGGCAGAACAGAATTAGAAAGCAGGGTATCTATCAGAAACTGAAAGGGGAAAAAAAAATATTTGTTCAAATCTCCCTTTATCTTCTGCTGGCCAGGGAGGAGTACAGATTTTGAACAAAACAAGATATTCTCTCTCTCTCAATTTGATACTTCCTAACTGGTGTTTACTTCAAAGTTAGAAAATATATACATGTGGGCTTGCAAGGTAACATCCTAATTTTTAACTATATTTGTTGGACTCTGAAATTTTAGTCTGTATGAAAAAATCATCATTCAGTATTGCAGAAAGGTTTTTAAGAATTGACTAATGTCCCTACAAATTTGTGTGATCTAGGAAGTTCTTATGAGTTATGAGCATTGAGAAAGAGAAACTTTCAAATCTGTCAATTTAAAACAGAACACACATTATGAAAAATGGCTGTGTTATGTGAATTACTATCCAATTTTTTTTTTATTTTTTAAGTTAAGAATGATTTCATCGTTTGAATGTAAGCACATGCTTGGTGCAACCTGCCTGTACCATAGATTTTTTCAATCCAAAGTGGTTAACTCAGTTTACCAATTTGTTCCATACACTAAAATGAATGACTGACATGAATTGGATAAGCAGTGTGCTAAGAGAGAGTGATTAAATGGTACAATCCTTTTAAACCAGGATTCTCTTGGGTTATTGATTAGCAAATGAAATGATACCTAGTACAATGGAGTTTATTTGAATTGTGGTGGTAAAAAGTAAAGTCTAAGAAGGAAAAAGGAATGTTGACTTCAAATCTGAAAGAAAAAGTGATTTTAATCATAGCCCACTTGGGAGTTCAAGTATGGAGAATTGTGAAGGCAAAAGGAAACTTGTATTCTGCTTTAAACAGAGAGTTTGAAGGAAAAATGAGTGCACCAAGAGTATTTTCTTCATTTTCTAGTACTGCAGACAGCTGGGATATGAAGCTATCATCAACTATCTGCAGAGTAATTAACCCTTTTCCTGGCTTAAGGAAAAGGAGAAGGTATATTACAGTTTTAATTTGAATATCTAGGCATTGGATCCTACTTGCTGTAAGGTATAAGAATCTCCTTTCCTCACTACAAGAAAGAGAACTTTTATGAA
Source organism: Gracilinanus agilis (assembly GCF_016433145.1). Taxonomy (NCBI): domain Eukaryota; kingdom Metazoa; phylum Chordata; class Mammalia; order Didelphimorphia; family Didelphidae; genus Gracilinanus; species Gracilinanus agilis. Next base: position 52,651,970 of record NC_058135.1, read on the forward strand.
ATAAAAGAGGGCCCAAGACTCTGATCACTATCAGAAAAGTAAATGAACTGTAATAGCATGAACAAAATCTTTTTAGTTCAAGATCAATTGTAAAGCAATGAGAGTCTGTGGAAATAATAATAATAATATAGAATTGGTATTTACTGTACAGGAAAATTAGAAAATAAATATTTGAAAATATAAACTTGTAAGGTTTTAAGAAATCTTTAGAGTGGGCAAGTGATCAGCCCTGTAGAACAAAAGACTTGTCTAGGGTAGGTAATTTCAAGATAGTAGAATAAGAGTACTGAGAAAGTGAACTTCTCTGAACTGCAAATTAGGAGAATTTGCCATTTGAGGAAAAAGTTGTTGGGATCTCAAGAAATGCCATTTTGAGTTTGGAATTCAGGAATGACTATCTGATGACTGATCCACCATTTCAGGAGAGAATGAGGAAATACTTAGAGAATAAAAGTGAAAATCTATGTCAGTTGGAAAGGTAGTCCTAGGCTCAACTCAGACAGGACCCTCCCAACTTAAGTAAGGATGATGATCCCTGAGTTATGGCATGAAGCATTAATAGCTTGGCACTCTACATGAAGTCAGAGTGTGTCCTCTTAGCCAGCATGGATAGTGTAATTTTCCCCTGCTTTTTCCTTTTTTCCATAATCAACACATAATGCAAATTAAAAAAATGAAAATATGAATTCATGCCCCAAACAACTGAGTAAAGCATTAAAGTGAAGTTTAGAATCTAACCAGTGCTAGGGAACATACGTTAAGACGTAAGTAGGATCTTGGTAAAAAATCAATAACCTGTATTTTGCAGCCTTAATTTACTACAATTGAAGTTTGGATCTTGGACCAGATGAATATGAATATGAATATGAACCAGAGACTTCTGGATTTCCTCCAGAACTGGGGGTAGAAAAACCTACCTGCAAAATATTGATACTTATTAAAGAAGCTAGACTATTCTTTTCAAAAGGGTTTTTAGTAGCAACATCACAAAACATCTCTGCAAGCAACTTATGAATCAAATTCCCTAAGGGTACTCATTCATGTCAGAAGACTGGAGTTTGTTAGCTGTGGGGATTACTTACCCAAATGCTAATTAATTTTAATCTATGTTATCAATTGCTTTTGTACTATTTTTCTATTTATATCTGTAACTCCAGTTTTTGCCCTAGCAGGGGCTTCTACACTTCTGCCTTAGGGACTGACCCTCCCCCTTGTATTCCATCCTAAAATTAGGGTAAAAAAATCACCTGGATACATCCTTCAGATTTCCAAGCCTTCAGGTCCCCACGTACTAGGACCCAGGCATTCACCAAAGACATACTGTGAAGATCTCTGTACTCATAGCCCCTCTCCCTCCCTGTCCCTCTCTCAGGAACAGCTCTATACCCATTACCAGCTTCGAAGGAACTATAGATGATGGACCATTGCCCTTCTCTACCCTAGAATTTAAAGAGGGGATAATAATATGGGGTACAGCGTCCCTCCTAGACACCCCAAATTCCAAAAGTATTCCAGATTGAAACAGACAAAGGAAATTCCTTTCTGCTCCCTGAAAGGAACATCCTCCTTGGACTTTCTCCTAGATTTTCAATTAACAAAGATATGCACTTCCCAGTTCCACCCTGATAGGCATTGGGTCATACCTAATGTGAATATCCCTTGAATTCCACAAATCATCCTTTATAGCCCCCAAACCAATGAATTACCACATTCCTGATTCACCCCATCCTCCTTTTCTTATCCTGTAACCCCTATTGTCAAAGAGGTATAAAAATCCCAGACTCCTTCTCCTAGTGGAGGCAGTGTTCCACCTGCCCACTGTCTACCAGCCATTCAACATTGCTTCCAAATTAATAAATTTATCCTTTCATTTTTAAGTTAAGTTTTGGAGTCTTGCATTCTTGCAAAGGGAATCTGTCCCTAAACTAGGGTTTCACCTCAAACCTCTCCCATAACACTCTCATCTAACTAGAGTAAGAAAATTTCAACTCAGTTGTATTTTATATTATTATGAAGTATAATATAATATCTTTTCATTTGAATATTTTTAACAAACTTTTGAGAGTGCTTTTCTAAATTTGTATAACTTATATGTTCAGTATCTATTTAGAATTATAGAATGTAATTATTTCTCAAGGTGATTTCAGGAGAATTTAAGAAGCAACAGTGGAGCCTGATCATTTTTATGGATATAATCGTTAATAATTATTTATATTCAACCCTAAACATGATTGGAGAGACGTGCCATTGGAGGTTAAATTGTGTAAGAATTTAATTGGAAGAAATGCAAAGGAGACTTTCCAGTTAAGATGGCTGCAGAGTAGTTGCAGAACTCTTACTCTCCCCACCACTTATCTATATGATACATCAAAAGAACAAAAAAACCAAGTTCAGATGAATGAAGGGACTCCGCAATAGGGTGCAGCATCAAAGGTACATGGAATTTGGGCAGTTCCATGCTATAAGGGGGTGAATTAGCTCCCACTAAAACATAAGCTGATCAATCTTCCCCCATCCCACCTAAGGTGTCAGAGTCACAGCCAGCATTCTAGAATTAGAGCATTGTGGGGCAATCTCTAAGTTCTTGGCAGCTAATTATGTGAAAAAGAAAACTGAATCAAGCTTTTGGCACTTCAGTCCACTGAGATGGATTCAGACAGCAGTTGGAATGTGACGGCAGGGGCAGTGACAGTAGGAGTGAGAGAAAAGAATTGTGATAGCGATGGGATGTTTTGTCTTGATGACACAATTTGGCTATATGATTTATAATCTGTGTTTTGTTATACTACCAGATCTGAAACTGAAGTGCAAATAAAAGATACAGAACCAGAACAAATTGTGGCTAATTGTCAGCAAGAGGAGGAGAGCACAGTAATGTACTTCACCACATGCCTAGATTTTCAACTGCATAACATCAATACAGGAGACATGGTCTATGTAAAGAACTTTAACAAAAGAAATAACAAAAATTTTACATGGTCTGGGCCACACAAAGTTCAGTGCATATGACAGGATAGGTATTGAAAGAAGATGCTCTTGGCCACACTACATGAATGTGAAAAAAGTAGATGTGTGTCATGAACATATATTACCTATATTGGGAAACTTGATTTGAATTTGAATTGATTTTCATTTTGTGCTTTTTGTGAAATTTTTGTATTTTCTTAAATGTATTATCGCTTTTATAACTCCATTATTTACCTCATTTGCACTCACACTGTGGATCATGGCTAAGCTAAGAGGAAATGCATCTAAATTCTTGGGTAAGAACCTTTATATTCTACCCCTCCTTAGGTGACATGAATTACAATATGCATATGCATTTTTTTTCTCATTTTCACTGATTATAGGAGATATATTTTTGAAATTTTAGCACATTTTCATAATTGCATGTTCAAAGCATATATTATATAAATTGAAAGAATTTTTGATTATTAGATTAGTGTGGATTTAGTATATCCATTTGTTCTAACTGTAACTACCTACTCAAAAGCCTTAGACTATTGAAACTGCCATTGGTATTTAATTAATATGGGACCTTATGTATGTCTGATTTGAAGAAATGGGAACATCAAAGGAGCACAGATTTCATCAATACAGTGCCAAAGAAGCATGGATATCAATATAGTGCCAAAGAAGCACATACTTAATCTGATTGATGCCAAAATGAACACACAGGTCAAAAAGAGAAACCAATGCTACTAGGATTGCTGAGATTACTATGCCAATAAAAAGGACTTGAATCTAGTGTGAGAATCGAGGTTGCGATGCTTAACATAGGTTAAGATGTAGGACTCCTTGAACCACACTTCTTGTGAAATTAATATGTCAAGTAGTCAAGTACCTAACAATTGGCTGTTCTGGCTCCATATTCTATCCCTGAGAAGAAATGAAGAAAGAGGAAAAGAAGAAACTACGTAATATCAGACCAATAGATACAAATCTAGTCCCTTTTCCTAATTTTCTTACTATAGTGGTTGACTGTGGTCCTGGCTGCTAAGTGGGTAAGTGCATGATATTGGACATGGATTGCTTTAATTAGGCATTATTCAAAGACCTAGTGTGATTTTCCTTGTTTTTTCTTATTTAGAAATTTTTTCATATCAAATTTTAGAATTGGATGTTTATCCCCTATTTATTTGTCCTCTTTGTGCTAAATTTTCTGATGAATTTGATTGGCAGTGATTCATATGCCTCATGCCCCAGCCATGTTATCCCTCTGTGATTTCAGTGTTTTTTTTTTCTATTCTCCTTAGGGAGGAATGTGTTTTTATTTCATATGGAAAATTTAGGTTATTTTAGAAGAGTTTACTGCCTTCTGGAATTGAAATGGAGATGCCCATGAAGATCACATGGAGAACACATGATCCAGGAGCCTAAGAGAGCAACTGAATTTGCAAAAATCTTGAACTCTGGGAGGTTTTAAATTCGTTTGACTGATTTTAAATTCATTTGTCTTTTTAAAATTCATTTGTTTTGTTAAATTCATCTGTTTTGTTTATGCATTTGTTTTATATATACATATATTGTTATGAAAGAAGGAGACTACCCCCTGAATAGTTTTGTAAAAGAAGCGCCATTTGATTTCTTTACATTGTAAAAATTGTTACCATTCTCCCCTTGTATTAATGTATACACCCTTTATTTTGTTGTAATTGTAAATTTATTTATGTTTGTTATGATCCATTGGGGAGATTGGTCTCCCAAAGGATCACAGTGGGTAATGTGTCATTTGAAATTGTTATAAGCCCTGGAAGACTACAACTCACAGGACTCTCTCTGATACAACTTCCCCTGACACCCCTCCCCCCCACTTCCTTTGTGGCAGTGGCAGGGAAAGGAAAAAAGAGAACTGGAGAAATTCCAGAATGACATCCAGGAATTGATACACAGTGAAAAGAGTAGAACCAGGTGAACATTGTATACAGAGACTGATACACTGTGGTACAACAGAACATAATGAATTTCTCTTCTAGCAGCAATGCAAGGATCCAGAACAATGGTGAGGGACTTATGAAAAAGAAAGCTATCTACTTTCAGAGGTAGAACTGTGGGAGTAGAAACACAAAAGAAAAACAACTGCTTAAACACATGGGTTGATGGGGATATTATTGGGGTTGTAGATGGTAAACGATCACCCTAGTGCAACTATCAATAATATGGAAATGGGTCTTGATCAATGATATCTGTAAAAGCCAGTGGAATTGCGCATCAGCTACGGGGGATGGTGGGTGCATTTTGGGGGAGAGGGAAAGAACATGAATAATGTAACCTTGGAGAAATATACTAAAATTTTAAAAAAGAAATTGTATGGAAAAAAATTGGTGATACAAGGAATTTTCAACTGTTTTTATGGAACCCTCAATTTTCCTGTGTCCCTTGGGAACTTGCCTTAAGGGAAGTCCCAGACAGACCTTGTCTTATACTGAACAATAAAACTTCAAGTACCGAGGTTCTGGGTTAAGATGGCGGCAGAGTAAGAAGCAGCTCTTTACCTCTCCTGACCAAAACACACAAAACTCTTCAAGGGGACATAAAAACAAGTCCAGACGAACGGAGGAAACCCCACAACAGGGCACAGCGTGGAAGGTACGTGGAATCGAGGCATTTCCATGCTATAAAGGGGTGAAACAGCCCTCACGAAATCGCGGGCTGAGCAACCACCCCACCCCCATCCCCTCCACACACAACATCTAAAGCGCTGAAGCCAGCTAAAAAGAAATAGAGCAAGTTTGGGGCACCCATCAAGTCATTGGCAGCTCCGGGGCCTGTTCCTAAGAGCAGCAAGACTTAGGACCCCATTAAACCAAAAAATGCAGGCGAAATCTGAGCGAGGGAGCAGGACGAAGGACACAGAGCGCAGGCTGAGAGCGCAGGCACTGCAGAGGCGTGGGTGGAGGCAGACACAACCAGGAACTAAAGCCTAAGTGGGGAAACAGTGTGGACGGGTATACGACTGTGGAAGCAGCGCCCTGAGACTTGTAAAGGAACCTCCAGCAGAGGATCAAGCAAGGGGGTCCACCAGGGGGCTTGACCTTGGAAAAAACCAGAACTCAGACCTCAGGAGCCAATAGACCGCGGACAGACACTGAGCACAAGGATAAACCTGAGAAGCTGCTGGGCTAACGATGGCTACCCAGTCTCAGGAAGCTCAGAAGAGAAAGAATAACAACAAGAAAAAGAAGTCTTTAACACTCGACAGCTTTTACACAGAGAAAATCCAGACAACCGAGCAAACAGAGGAGGAGAACAAACAAGCATCCGGACCCTCCTCAAATAAGGAAAACTCCTCACAAGCTATGGAAGAGTTCAAAACTGAGATTTTGAGGAAAATGGAAGAAATCTGGTAAGAAAATAACTGTTTAAAAGGTAGAATCATGCAATTGGAAAGTGAGGCTCAGAAATTGAACACCAGAAATGACCAGATTGAAAAGGAATACCAGAAGATTATGGCCGAAAACCAGAAGATTATAGCCGAAAATCAATCCCTAAAGGCTAGAATTGAGCAAGTAGAAACTAATGATCTCTCAAGACAACAAGAACAAATAAAACAAAGCCAAAAGACTGAAAAAAACAGAAGGAAACATGAAATATCTCAATGAGAGAGTGACAGACCAAGAAAACCAGTCTAGAAGAGACAATTTGAGAATAATTGGTCTCCCAGAAAAACCAGAAATTAATAGAAACCTGGACTCCATACTAACAGAAATAATTCAGCAAAATTGCCCTGAAGTCCTACAACAAGAGGGCAATATAGACATTGAAAGGATTCATAGAACACCTGCGGTATTCGATCAAGAAAGGAAAACACCAAGAAATATCATTGCAAAATTCAAGAGTTTCCAAGCAAAAGAAAAAATCTTACAAGAAGCCAGAAAGAAACAATTCAAATATCAAGGAGCACCAATCAG
>NC_058135.1:52673879-52691511 GCF_016433145.1 Gracilinanus agilis
CAGACTTGTACGAAAATATTCATAGCTGCGCTTTTTGTGGTGGCAACAAATTGGAAAAGGAGGGTATGTCTTTCAATTGGGGAATGGCTGAACAAACTGTGGTATATGCGGGTGATGGAATACTATTGTGCTAAAAGGAATAATAAACTGGAGGAGTTCCAGGCGAACTGGAGAGTCCTCCGGGAACAGATGCAGCGCGAAAGGAGCAGAGCCAGAAGAACATTGTACACAGAGACTGATATACTATGGTAAAATTGAATGTAATGGACTTCTGTACCAGCAGCAATACAATGACCCAGGACAATTCTGAGGGATTTATGGTAAAGAAAGCTACCCACATTCAGAGGAAGGACTGCAGGAGAGGAAACATATAAGAAAAACAACTGCTTGAACGCATGGGTCGGGGTGGACATGATTGAGGGTGTGGACTTGAAACTACCACACCAATGCAACTACCAACAATTTGGAAATTGGTCTTGATCAAGGACACATGACAAAACTAGTGGAAATGTGCAATGGTCATGGGTGGGGGGAGTGCGGGGGGCGAAGGGGAAAGGAAGAGCATGAATCATGTAACCATGTTAAAAATGAATATTAATAAATGTTTAAAAAAAAAGAATAGAAGGACCTCCTATAAAGTCTTGCCTAATCTCTGAGAGACTTATCCCATTCCATATTTGACAAATCGTGTAAAGGCAAGTTGAGCAAATATATATTAGGGGATTGTTTCATGCCAAACACTACTGCAAGTTCTAGAGACATTAAGAAATGCAAAAATAAACAAATAAACAAAAACAGTACCTGATTTCAAGGAGCTCACAGTTTAATGGAGGAGACAACATACAAACAAGATACATATCGCAATCTAGGAATAATCACAAATGAGAAAGCGCTATTATTGGAAGCAATCAGGAAAAGCTTCAGATGAGATTTTAGGGAGAAATTAAAGTAAATTGTGAAATCAGGAGATGAAGATGGTGATGTAATAACACCCATAACTGCAATTTAGAGTGCCCTTAAAGGCTATAAAATACAGTTGTTATGTATATTTAAATATAGGCATTATATATATATATGTATATGCATATAACATCTATTACACATGTATTATAATTTTTATAACCAATAAATTTAACTTCATAATAGCCCAATGAAATAGGTATGACAGATGTTATTTCATCCCCAATTTAATTATTAGGAATTCGAGTCTCAGAGACGCTAGAGAAATTGTCCAAGATCACATAACTATTAACTGTCAGAAGTCTTTTTGACTTCAAACCTAACATTCTGTTTCTTCATATTTATGGGATGTGGACAATATTAGGCACCCAACCCTCAGATATTTGATAGAAGTTTTTGTGATGGTGACAATGATAAGGAAGCACATGAAGTTAAGATTTTTTGAAAAAGCCTATATTATAAATGTTCAATCAGGTTATGCCTAGAACATTTCCATGAAAGTAAAAAGGAAAAAAGGAAACATGAGTTTGGTATAATTGTTCTAAGTGTGCCTATATTTATTTCTAGTCGTCACTGCTTCCTTTTTGAGATAGAAACAATTTCTTATTTGTTCTAAAATTTTAATAGAAATATATTACAAGTACCATATCTTAAAAAGTAGGATATCAGTTGGTTGTCTTCAATCTTCATATGTTATTTCTCATTTCTCTATGGTGCACCAAAGATTACCAAAATCAGTACAGTCATCATACATGCAAATCATTTAATTTAATTAATCCAGACCAGTAGGACAATCTCCTTTAGGCAATTCTTTTATTTCTCCATCTATATTTTGCCTCAATTGTCTCTTAACTATGTTTGTTTAATACTTTCTAGTGAAAAGATCATTCTTGATATGGAAAATAGAAGCAAAATAGGACTTGTATTGTTTCCTTTTCTCTTTTACATTTATTTTCATCCTACCAATGTACTTCAAGAAGAAAACACATCCCTTCCTTATTCTTCTTCTTGCTTTGAAGACAGCTTTAAAAAAGTTTCTTTGTTGTCCTTACTATTTTTTAATCACAGAAAGGAATTAGATATCCTTTATAAATTAACAAATGACAAATCTGTGTTCCAAATATATAGAAAATTGGCTATACAGGAACCAGGACATTATTTCACAAAGTATTGTTGCTCTTAACTGACATATTACTCCAAAAACATTTAAAGGGACAGCTAGGTGACTCAGTGGCTAGAGAATGGAGTTCCTGGGTTCAAATCTGGCCTCAGACACTTCCCAGCTGTTTGATGTAGGCAAGTCACAATCCCCATTGCTTATACCATAACTATTCTTCTGCCTTGAAACCAATACTTACAGAAAGTAAGGGCTTTAAAAAAAACATTTAAGAACAATTGATTAAAGAGATGTACTGGTACCAAACATTCACAATCTCTAAAGTACATTAAATGAAAAGCTTTCAAAATTTAGAGACTTCTAGTGAAGGGTTACAGCATGGGATATGCATGTCATTCCTTTTGTCTTATCTACTACTGGAATTGTCTCAATTATACTTTCCCCAAGGCTATAGATAGTAAGCTTACAAACCAAAACAGGGTGACTCTGAAGTCTTAGTGCAGTTTAAAGTTAACTATAGAAATTAACTACCACTAGAAAGCATAAGACAGAAAAGGATAAGAAGAATGATAAGAACTATATACCTAAACTACCAGCAAACATCATCTTTAACAGGAATGAGTTAGAAGCCTTCCCTATAAAAGGAGTGAAACAAGGATGCCCATTACCATCAATAGTATTTAATATTTTATTAGAAATGCTAGTAATATCAATAAGAGAAGAAAAATAAATTGAAGTACTCTGAATTGGCAAAAAAGTAATAAAACTATCTCTTTTCACAATTGATATATATGGAAAATCTTGAGATTTAACTAAAAATTAGAAGAAACTATCAATAATTTTAGCAAAATAGCAGCAGGATATAAAACACACCCACACAAATCATCAGCATTTCTATATATTACCAACAAATCCTTGCAAGAAGATAAATCATTCAAAATAACCATAGATAGAATAAAACACCTAGGAGTATACCTGCTGAAACAAAACCTAACCAAGATTAGAAGATTAGAAGCAAAAAATTGAGAACAAAATTTTTATAGACAGTTTCTCAGAATATCTAAGTATATATAGAGAACTTTGTCAAATGTATAAGAATATGAGTTATTACTCAATTGATAAATCTTCAAAATATATAAACAGATCAAAACTGTATATGACTATATGAAAAAATGCTCTAAATCATTATTGATTAGAGAAATGTGAATCAAGACAAATGTTGGAGGGGATTTGGAAAAATGGAGACACTACAGAATACACAATGTATATTGTTGGTGGAACTGGGAAGCGACCCAGTCATTTTGGGGAACAATCTGTAATTATGCCCAAAGAGTTTATAAAACTGTGCACGCCTTATGATCCAGTGTGTTTATTTCCTAAGGTGTTTAGAGAAAAAGGAAAAAAAAATCTATACGTTTTAAAATATTATAAATAAATATAAATAAATAAATGCTATAAGCAGCTTTCTTTGTGGTGGCAAAGAAATGGAAATTGAGGCATTTTCCATCAGTTAGGGAATGGCTAAGTCATGGCACATGATGGTGATGGAATGCTATTGTGCCATAAGAAATGATGAGCAGATTAATTTTTTTTAATGGAAAGACCTAGATGAAAATTTGAAGAGTAAAATGAGCAGAATTAAGAGAACATTATATAAAGCAACAGAATCATTATTTGAAGAATGATTTGTATGTGTATCTTCAGAGAAAGAACTGATAAATAGAAACAAGCAAGACATAGTTTTATATGTTCATATGTCTTTTTGTCAAATGATGCTTTCTTTAGCACAAGGAAAGGAGGAAGGGAAGGAGATACCTGGAAATTTTAATATTACAAACAAATGAAAAAATAATTTTAAAAAAAGTTAACTACATTCAACTACCAAAAAAAGTGTTGCCTTTCCCTGCAAATTGTTCAGTAATCCACAGAACAATAAATATACAAGAATAATAGCAGGATAGTAACTCATCCTTGGATCACTTATATGTGAACTCTATCAAAAAATAGGACAAAATGAAAATGATGATGATGATGATAGCAATGAATTAGGGCAACCAAGGTCAGAACTGCTCTCTTATTTCAACTCTGGGAAGTTTAATCCCAGTTCTTCTTGCCCCTTTTTTATTAGGTAGACCGAAAGTGGAGGGAATAAAGAAGCACTATCTCTCAAAACACTAAGGAGCAGAAAGGATCAGGAGTCTCACTGCTATTTTTTTTACCTTGAAAGGGAATGGGGCCCCTAAATACAAATACTCATGCCCCTCATTTGTCATTAAACCCATCTCTAAGTTGTTCTTCACTTACTGGTGCTTTGGAGAGCACACATTGTAGCCCATTATACCTTGCTCCCTCCAGATGACCAGACTTCCCATAAATGAGCCAACGCAAAGGGGTGATGAACTCGACCAGGGTAAACATTCAATCTCTTAGCAGTAGAGGAGAGGTGGGGAGGGGCTCTGGCATTGCTGCATCTGTTCATTTTTGAATCAGCAAAGGAAGCAACAGCATCCCAAGCAGCAGCAGCAGCAGCAGTAGCAGCAGCAAAGCCTGCTTTGGAGGTGGGGGTAGGGGAAAGCCCAGACTGTAAACATCTCTTCCCTGTTGCCTAGAAGCAGTGGCAGCAAACACTCTAAGGTCTGCTCCTAGATTTTCAAAATTTCCCCTTCTATGTAGGGTTGTGTTTCTTTTTTAAAATATGCAGCCATTTTATAAGGTCAGCAACATGCCAGAGAAGCTTGCATATATATCTTCTTATAATTTCAGCCCCTCCATGAGTAATTGCTATGGAAAATGTTCAACTATTGTTTAACAAAATCCTGTTCATATCAGTACGTCAATACTGAAGTTTTTGCAAGCCTTACTCGTTTAAAATGACTGCTGTGTACTAAAGAAGATGATTTTTAGTAGGAAAAAAATACAACACAATTTATAAAAAAACAGATTATTTGTTGGGAGAATTTCAGAATTGTTCAAAAACAGGTTTCTGGACTAGACTGTGAAGGAGATGTTATGGATTATAAATTGGTTGGAAATAGGATAGCAGTAATGTTATAGTCTGAGCAGAAATGAACTATGAAATATTGCACTGATGAAAAAAAAAGGCAAGTAAAGGCCAGGGTTGTAATAGTGGAAGATTTTAATTACCTCGGCATAGGGCGGGATTACATCAAGTGGAGAAAGCAAGGCTGGATCTGGTGCAGGCTGCTTTCTAATTTAATGTGTACATCAGCCGAAAAGGAAGGGAAGGATGCCAGATTTAGTATTAAGTAATACAGAACAAATGATTTAGGACATAAAGGAAAGAGAGAATATGGGAAGCAGTGATTACAATCTCATTAGGCTTATGATTTAAACCCAAATGGAAGCAAGAGGTGTTTAGAGACAATGAAGGAAATTTTGGAAGGCAGAAGATATAGTGGTGCACGGAATCATGAATTCAGGAGACTAGCCACTGGATTAAGAGCAGGGGGGAGGAAACAAGAAAGCCACCCCAAAGAAGGCTTTCTTTAGTTTCTAAAATATTCCCCAAAGCTAGTTATATTGTTATGGAATAAGTTTGATTGAAATTTTAACAGATAGAGGATTAAGTGTTAAGAGAATGGACAAGCAGGGGAAAAGGGGGGGGGGTTCTTTTAATGGTATAGTTTCAAAATAGTATAGTTAGAAAGGGGGTGGGAAAGCAGACGCTAAATGGACCTGAGGGAAAAAGGCATCCACCCAGCAGGGAGATGACTGAAATAGAGTAAAAATTTTTTACAACATTAAAAGCACCTGGCTAGCAAGGGAATAGTGGGCCATTAAAGGATGAAAGGGGTAGGGGTGTCATTGCTAGATGAAGCTGTTGCCAATAGCCTAGATGATTTCCTTGCCTACATATTTACAAAAGAAACTGGAGTTCATATTTAGAAATGGGGGCTAGATACATTTTCTTGAGGTGGAAGGTGAAAAGCTAAAAAGCCTTTAACGATCATGAGAGGGAAGGCAGGCAATGTGAACTATTAAAAGTTGACAAGGCACAAGATTCAAATTAAATATGGTGCAGGAAACTGAATGAAGGTAAAAAGGGAAGAGGAAATGCCTTGAACTAGTGACTCTTAATAACTCTCTTGGGAGGATGGGGCACAGTCTGGGACTTCTCCCAGGTTGAGATGTATAATGCAAAAGCCATTGAATTCAGAGGTAGGTAGAGTAGGAGAGTTATAGTCAGAGGCCATGGGCTCAAATCCGACCTTTGATGCTTTCTGGGTGACTATGGGCAAGTCATTTGAACTCAGTTTTCTCATGAGCAAAATAGTATAGCTGGATCAGTTGATGCTTAATGCCCCATCATGACCTACCAACAAAGTTAGGTGTGGTTGTAAAAGGAAGTGTCATATTGATTTTCACAATTTGGAGAAATATGTCATCCAATGAACCCAAAATCAATTTGGCTTATGCTCCAAGAAGGTTTAGCATTTGCAGACAGATGGCATTTCCATGTGTACAAATGAAAACTGAAGCTGAATCATGCATCTGAGTTCCAAAAAAATATTTGGTATTGAACCTCTCCAAATTGTTCTGCAGAGCTGGTAGTAGTAGGGAGAGTAAAAGCAGTTAATCTCATGAGGTTCTAAGAACAAAGGCCAGAAAATATAGAAGGGAAGAGAATCTGAGGATTGTTGTCCTCTGTTACCACAATCGTCACTCCAAGTAGCAATCACTAAATAAATTTTCGAAATAGAGAATGTGAGAGCACTTTGATCACATTTAAAAAAAAGTGAAGACATCATTCATGACACTGTACTAATAAGCCTGACACATTGTATGATACATATATGACATGAAAGTAATAAGCGTGAAATCAATAAAGATGCTCTGCAATTTTCAAACCAAAACATCTTCATCATCATCTAGTTGGTAGGCATTGAGCATGCACAATGTACCATCAGCTGGAGATTATCGCCACCTTCAACTGGCTGTCATCGCGATGAGTGATGACCAATATAAATAGGGAAGCATCTTCCCAATGCCAAGAAAATTCTGCTCTTTATTTTCTTACATTAATAGACATAGCGTGCCGTAATGGTTTAGGGTCAGAAAAACACATTTAGTGCAATTCCAACATTTCACAGGCTCAGAAAAGCTTAAGTGAGTTGCCAAAGACAAAGAAGTAAAGCCTCCAACTCCAAATCTAATGCTTCCTCTACTCTGCCATGACTTCAAGACAATAGAGGTCTGAGATAAAATCTTGCATCCAATAATTATTAGGGCATGTTATTTAATTCATTTCAGTCTCAGTTTGTTCATCTGAAAAATAGGAATAATAATACATCTTTTATCTACATTATGGGACTCTCTTAAGGATTAAATGAGGTAAAATAAATGCCAGAGACAGCAATGAGGGGCAAAGTGGATAAAAAGCAAATGCAGAGCAAATGCAAAGAAATGAGAAGAAAGTCGAGGAACTTAGCAAAGCAGCACAATAAAAGCAATTCCAAATATCAGAATGAAATTCCCTTTTCATTAAACTTTATATGAATGTCTAGGAAGAGGCAGAACTCAAAAATGTAGTTTCTATCACTTATTTGTAACAACAACGTACAAAGAGGCAGAAACATCTAAATGGCTGATTAGAATAGGTTCATAGATCCCAAAAGGCACATTTATTTATTTATTTAGTTGGTTAGTTATTTGCTTATTTTTTTTTAAACCCTTACCTTCCGTCTTGGAGTCAATACTCTGTACTGGTTCCAAGGCAGAAGAGCAGTAAGGGCTAAGCAATGGGGGTTAAGTGACTTGCTAGGGGTCACACATCTGGGAAGTGTCTGAGGCCAGCTTTGAACTTAGGACCTCCCTTCTCTAGATGTGGCTCTCAATCCACTGAGCTACCCAGCTGCCCCCAAGGCACATTTATTTAGACGAGAATGTAACCAAAAATCAAGTATAATCCAAGAGAAGAAAAGGAGTATACAATAGCAAATTCACATAAGAATCAGCAAAAAAAATGTTAGAGGGGAAGCATTCTTAGTGATGCACTCACATACTACCTTTATTTCCCAAGTTAAATTAATTTCCTGGAGGTTTACACAAAGCTATTGTATACACAGTGACTGTAGAGTGGGCCACAATCATGTCCAAACTTATTGGACACATTTTCTTAGAGAGATAGCTTCTCAACTGTAAAATTCTCTTACTTCCCATTAATTCCAACCTGGAAATTCCTGTATTTGTCAGAGTCATCATGAATCTATAGAGAAAGATTTCTCAGTCATTTGCAAATGTTAATACATAAGCCTAATTTTAGACAAAGACAGAAAAATGAACACAATTTTTCTTCCGGTCTCCATTCTTCCCTTTCTGCATCACACTTTCCCTGAACCATTACTTCTTCTTTAGATATTAATGTCCTCCATTCCATCTTCTATCTTATTCCACTCCCCATTAGTATCTCAAGAAAGGATTAGATTGTCATTTTGCACTGCAACATGAATGAATTTTGAGTCAATATGCTACCACTTCAAAAATTATTTAAATATTTAGGCCTAATCTCTAATTATTGAAGAATAATCTTTTTTCAAGTAAGAGAAAGTTAATATGTAAGCAGAGGAGCAATTAGGTGAAGGGAGGAAAGACCCTTTCTAGTATATATAAATCATATCATATGAATAAAATCAGCCACATACCTCTCTGTCTAAAAGGTGGAACTTCCTCAAGAGCTTTAAATTCACTTATAGGGATTTTTTTTATGTTTCATATAGCACAATTATCAGGTTTAGGATTGAACAACTCAAGAGTTTCAAAGATGCAAATTCCTTGTGAACTAGAACATTGTCTATCTCTTGTATGCTTTTGGTTATCTAATGGTGGTTGGGTTGATAGAGGAAACACTATTCACAGAATATATTAGAAGACCAAGTTCTAGACCAGGAGTCACTATAGCTGATTTCAAATTTTTCCTATCACTTCTTATTTGAATATAATTCAGACCTTAACATCTATGAACCCAAGTAGCTACATCTATAAAATGAAGATTCAATTTAATTCAAGAAACATGCTAGGGATATAAAGACCCAGTTTTCAATTATACAGAACAGATACAAGCAGAGTGATATAGACAATTTGAGAGATGAGAGATCAATTATAGCTTGGGGAGGCAGAGGTATGTTGGAACCAACTTACCTTAGTACAGAAAGCCAATTGTTAAAGTTTCAATGTGAACATTTACAGTTTAGAAATTTAATATAAATCAAGGTGTCATTTAGTTTTTATTTAATTATCTAGATTTAATAAAGTGATGGAGAAAATGTTAATAATGAAAATAAGATTAAAACAATTATTGGATATATATTTATCCCACAGGTACCCAGTTGTTTAACATTTACAACAAACAAATGGGAGTAGGGGGACGATTGATTAGGATGCCTTCAAGAAGAAGCATTTGAGCTAAGCCTAGAAATAAGAAATGGTTTCAATTGGTGTTAATTCTAGGAATGTGGAACTAGTGACATATGATAATAATCACTACATTACTTCCCTCAGGGTATTTTCATTTTATTTCTCCTTCCCTCACTTTCTTTCTCCTTCTTTCCTTCCTTTCTCTTTGTCCTTTCCTTCATCCCTTGTTCTGTCCCTCTATCCCTCTTTCCTTTTTTTCCTTTTCTTCCATCCTTCCTTCACTTTTTCCTTGCTCCCTCCCTCCCTCCTTTCCTTTCTTCCTTCCTTTTTTCTCTCCCTTCCTCCTTTCATTTTTTCCTTCCTTCCTTTCTCCCTCCCTCCCTCTTTATCTTCCTCCTCTTTATCTTCCTTCTTCCTTTCCTCTATTCAGACAGTAGTATGATTTCATTGATGTAGGGAACTCATATAAAGGAAGCCTCCCTTACCAGCATTGATATTTGATCTCCAAATTGTAGTCTGTAATGATGCTACTCTGAAATCCTGAGATTGTAAGTGTTTTGCCTAATGTTGTATATCTAGTATGTGTCAGAGGCTAGACTTGAAATTAGGTCTTCCTTATTCCAAGATTAACTCTACTTCATCATTTTCTATGGATAAGAATAAAATGAGACAATATATGTCATTTTCCCTATATATAAAGTAAAATCTAAATGAAAACTACTTATTGATTGATTTTCCCCCCACTGGCAATGGATGGCTGACCAAGGACATAGAAACTGATCCTGACTTATAACTGTTAAACCCTTAAAGAGATAAAAAAAAAGACTATGAAAAGTCACCATACATCAATCAGTCAACAGATATTTATGACTTTGAAGTTAGATCATTGACTAGAGGTCAAAAGATTGCTCTAGGCTTGACTCTGTGGTATAGTGCTTTATGATGATAGGTAAGCCAATTACGACCTATCTGTGCCTCAGACTCCCAGCTCTAGGAAGGAATAGAAATGACTCTCTCCTGTAATATCAAGAAAAGGTAACTGGTATTTTGTATTTGGAGAGAAATTATAGAGAAGCGAATTATACTGGCATTACATATTGCACCTAAAAGGTGTTTGATAAATAGTTGTGGATAGGAAAGACCATTTTCAGGAATAATGTTTCAATAGTTCAGAATGTCATTCTCTGTTACATTGATACTTCTTTGATCTAGTCTTAAAAGATCTCTGAACAAAGGGGTTCCATCATCAGAGTTGAATTTTAATTTACTATTGGCATTTTTGTTTTCTTTGGCTTTCCCTTATGACCACCCTTTCCATTTCTATTGAAGAATCTATGGAAAAAAAGATGAGTTTGAAATTAAAGACTTGGATTTTAATCCCAGGTCTGACATTTACCACCTATATGATCTAAGGCAAGAAAGTAAATTCCCTTTTGTCTCAGTTTCCTGATCTGTAAAGTAAAGTTGTACTAAAGAATGTATAAGGTCCCTTCCTGAAATAAGTTCTCCTAGATACAAAACATGTTTTTTCTTTCAACATTTAATACATACCAATGATCTCTTTCTAGTCCTTTTGTATCAAATTATATACCATGAAAAAATAATTTTTTCCATAAAGTCGATTGTCATTAAACATTTTGATGGTATAAAAGTTTTGATCCCTCATTTATAAGACTTGTTATTGGACTTCTGGGAGTGGAGCCAACATGGTGGAGTAGAAGCAGGGAAAGCTCCAACTATTGAGAATCCTTTTCAACCAACTTTAAAATAACACCTCAAAATGAATACTAGAGAAAAAGAACCAGCAAAGAGATAGAGTGAAGCAACTTTCATGCAGAGAATAATTGGAAAGGTAGGCAGAGAGAGTTCATTGAGGTGGAAAAGAGCACAGCCTGCAAGAAGCAAAAGGAGTACTTAGGCAAGTCAACAACAAGCCCTTCCACCCCACAACTACTGTTCCATGTTAAGAACCTGGACTCAAGCCAACACTGAGATCCTGTGATTCTCCCTAAGCCCAACCTCACACACACCCTTTATTGATCTAAGCCTCCAATGAGGTCCTGAATCCTAGCAGAAAGCAATCTGCAGTGTACCTAGTCTGTGTAAACCAAGGAAAATGTCCAGAGCTAGCCCTACACAAAGTCAATATGAAGTTACAGCTATAAGGAAAGGCGGTCTACAGTAGGCCTGACCTGAGCAAGCCCAGAATGAGATCAAAGATAACCTCTCATGGGATAACCCATCCAAACCTGAGGCTAGACTCTGAGGTCCAACACCAAAATAGCCCTCAGTGCTCTGAGTTTTGTAAGCTGTAATTAGTCTCAGGGCATGATGGAATCATAAGTGGAGGTGATTTTCCAATCTCACAGGCCACAGGCCATCATATCACCTTGGAAGAAATGAAACTTGCAAAAGCCCAGAAATAGAGCTAAGGGTGCAACAAAGAAAAACTAACATTTAGGAGAGTCCCCCATCTATGCTGAGAACAGAGACCACCTTTAAAATAAAAATGAAAGTCAAGAAAAATTCTGGTTAAATGAGCAAACACCAAAAACAAATGTTACCATAGAAAATTTTTATGGAAACAAAGAAGAGCAAGGCACAGACACAGAAGGGGACAAACATACACAAAATTTCAATTGGTCTCAGGCTCTGGAAAAGGTAAAAGAGATATCAAAAATGAATTAAGAGAGACAGGGGGAAAATGGGGAGGAGAAATGAAAATAATGCAAGAAGAAAGTTACAACAGAATTGGTCAAATGAAAAGGAGGTTCAAAAGCTCATAGAAGAAAAATCGTTCCTAATTGCCCTAGAATAGGACAACTAGAAGCTAATGACTTGATGAGACATCAAGAAACAATAAAAAGAAATCAAAATAATAAAAAAAGAAGAAAATATGAAATATCTCATTCAAAAATCAACTGAACTAGAAAATAGATCCAGGAAAGAGAATTTAAGAATGTTTAGACTACCTGAAAGTCATGACCAAAAAAAAAAAAAAAGGCAAACCAAAACTGGACATCATAATACAAGAAATTATCAAAGAAAACTGCCCTGATATTCTTTAACAAGAGGATAAAATAGAAATTGAAAGAATCCAAGAATGAAAGGCTCTAATCTAGTATTTTGAAATTTATATTTGTTATAATAGAATAAGTCACAATATTTATAAATTAATTAGTAAATGCTTGGAAAGATATACTCTTGATATCCTTTATAACTGTTGAAGAACAGTGTAGCATAATTAACATGAATTATTTTCTTCTATATTTATCAGATTCTCCACTGTTCTTTTCCCATAGAATTACATGCTCACTTATTTTGGATCACATTTAAGGAATTCAGTTTTCCTATTCCTCTGTGGGCAAAGAGGTTCAGATTGTGAACTATTTCATGAAAACTAATTCTAAGAACTGTTTTCTTTTAATTTTTCAAGTGCTCATTCTTGGCCATGCAAGAAATAATTTAAATAAAATATTTCTTCTAAATATAAGAGGAGTGTGTCAAGAAATTCATTTAAGTATTAAAACCCAAAGACTTCTGTTTTCTTGAAACTGTCTGGTCACCAGAGAGATAATCAGTATCATTTATGGTTGGACTAAATTGGGCAATGGATCATCTTCCTACCTCTAAATTTCATTCTGGCTGGAAAATAATTTCTTGGTTTATCTTGTAATGGTCTTAAGAATTTTACATCTAGCATCACAATATGAATGACCTTTTAAAGAAACTCTAATACATACTATAGGAACTGGAATTATCAGAGCTCTTGGTATCAGATATACCTTCCAATGGATGCTTGTTAAAAGATCACATTTACGGAATTGAGTTCTACAATTCCCCTATTGGAAGAGAGAGCTAGATTATGATATATTTTAACTTTCTACATAAGCATTGTTTTGAGCCATGTATTTTTCAGTCCTGATTAAACTAATGCAAACATCACATATTATTTGTGAACACTGGTATTAAATGTAGAAGAAAATAGTATTGGGAAATGTTAGAGAGCTCTTCAAAAATTTGATGCAGCATCACATAGGAAAAGGAACTAAACTTATTGAATTTGACTCTGTGAAGTCACACTAGCTCCACTATATGAAAAGGGCCAAGAGACAGATTTTGATTTAATATGAAAAAGAAATTTCTATCTAATAGCCAAATCTACCAGCAAATCTAGAAGACAGTTAATTCACCATGAATGAAGGTATCTGAACATAATATAGACAGCGATTTTGGCAGGATGATACAAAAAGACTTTTCTCAGAATGGGAATTATAACTAGATGAACTCTAAGTCTCCTACCAGCTCTATAGCTTTATGGTTCAATTTTTTTTAAAACCCTTACCTTCTGTCTTAGAATCAATACTGTATGTTGGTTTCAAGGCAGAAGAGTAGTAAGGGCTAGGCAATGGGGGTTAAATGACTTGCCCAGCATCACATGGCTTGGAGGAGTCCGAGGCCAGATTTAAATCTAGGACCTCCAGTCTCTAGATTCGAGACTCATCTACCACTGAGCTACCCAGCTATACCCCTGTGGTTCAGTGTTTTAATGAATTGAGTCTTGCCAAATTATAACTTTCTGTTTTCAATGAATAAGAAAGGCAGTTTAAAAAACATTAAAATGTTTATAAAAAGCTATACACAAAAATGTTATTCTATTTGAAGTTCAAAGCATTTTATAACTTGCCTTCAACTTACCTTTCTCATCTCTATGTTCAGTACTACAATTTCCCTATTGGCAGAGAGAGCTAGATTGGGATATATTTTAACCTTTCACATAACCACTGTTTTGAGCCATGTATTTTTCATTCATGATTAAAATAATGCAAACATTACACCCATCCAAATTATGTCCAGAAAAACTGACCTATTTGTTATTCTTCAATATGATGCTATATCTCCTGTCTCTGTGCCTTTGTACTGGCTGACCCCCATGTCTGGAGCTATCCATATTCACTTCTGCCTAGAATCCTTGGTTTCCTTCAAGACTCAGATTAAAGGTCATTTATTGGAGGATTTTTGTGCTTTCTAATGGATTCTAAATCCTCTATGATTTCTGTGTCTCTATTTGTTATGTACCTTGGAAAGTTCTATAAAATATACACACTATCTCTCTTCTTACAATGTATGTTAATGGAGAGCAGGGATGATTTGGCTTTTGACTTTTTGTCCTAGATAGATAGATAGCTAGATAGATAGATAGATAGATAGCTAGATAGATAGATAGCTAGATAGATAGATAGATAGATAGATAGATAGATAGATAGATAGATGATAGATGTAGACATAGATGTAAATGTAATTCATTCTTACTAACTAATTGGTTGGGAAAGACATGACCACTTACCATTCCTATCATTTCACTCATTTAAAAAAAAGTACACTCTGCTGGTTGTGTTGTCTCCTCCTAACAGAATCCTTAAAAGAAGGGATATCTCATGTTTTTCTTTGCATCCTCAGTGACTACAACACAATATGCACTTAATGTCTTCTTATTAATTCATGGAATATAAGCTATATGTTTGTATCATCCAGATCATGGATTTATAGTCCATATAGTCCCAAGCTCTTATGTTACAGATAAGGAAACAGAGATCTAGAAAGGCTAAGTAACTAGGCTATAATCACACAAGTATTAAGTATCAGAGGCAAGTTTTGAACCCACATTCTCTGACTACAGAACTTGTGTGCTTTCTCCTGTTTATCATAATTAAGAGCAAGAATCCAGGCAGTGTTTTTGTATGTGCATACAAATGATGAGGGTGCACTGTTGAAAAACCAACAAGTCTTTCCATGGAAACTACAACAGTGAATAAATAAATAGTTTACATTTATATAGTACTTTAAATGGGTTGGGGCCAGGATTTAAATTTATCACTTCTGACTCAAAGGCCAGCTTGATACAATATCACAATAGGTCTTTTGGGTTACACTGGTAAACTGCTGTTTTCAGGGTTTGTAGCTACTTGTGCTTATGTGTTTTTAGAGCATAAAAATTTAATCAAATTAAGTTTGCCCTTCACTGATTACTAAATGCTAGGTTAGTCTACTACTATTTCCTAGCACGCAGCAACTGATTGTCTACTTAAAGTATCTTCATCTGTCTTTAAGGAATTTTGAATTTGTATTGCTAATGATGCTAATAGTAATTTTACTCTTTGACTTTCAAGTCAGCAACTTTTCAGATTTCCTCTGTCTTACACACTCAGCAGAGGTCCATTCCAGTGGATGTCAATTTTAGTAAGTACTATTCTCCCAAATCTGATTAAATTATTCATAATGGGAAGGAACCTCAAAGTTCATTCACTCCAACCTCCTACACAATGCAGAAATTATCTGTTCTATCACTGACTGATAATCATCCAGGGATTATCTGTAAATATCTCAAGATGAGCTAGATTAAAACTTTGCCAGTCAGTCCATTGATCCTTGGGTAGCATTAATGGTTTGAAAAGTTCTTCCTCCATAGTTTGCCAATGTCTCCTTTGTTGTATCATGTTTATAATGGAGCACAATCCTTCAGATGTGACTATTGTAGAGTCTAATGGAATAATTACCTCTTCTAATCTGGACATTCTAATTATGGACGTCTAAAGTTAAATGAACTTTTTTAAAAAAGCATTTCTTTCTCACTATTTGTTCATATTTAGCCAACAGGAAGCCAGGTATATTACAAATTATGAATTCTCCCCCGTCCCTTTTTGCTTTGTTGGTATTAAACTAATTTTCCAGATTGTAGTTATCAGTTTGAATCTTGGGAAATTTCTAAAGACCACCATCAACTAATGAGAGATGAACAGAAAATCCTTCCATAAATAGCTATGCCAAGTAAAAGGTTCTTTGTGGGTTTTCAAATTGCTGCTCATGTGACTTCACTGAATTGTTTACATTAATAATCAGTTGAGAACAAAATTAACTCAGTCCAATCACATTCAATGAAATGGAATATTAGGGAAAACATCAACAAACATTTCTTCACAGTATCATTGGGAATAGTGGACCCTCAAAGAGAACTCATCTAGAAAGATGCCTATTTAATAAACATAGGATATCAGTCCCTGTGTACAATGTTCTTCTGGCTCTGCTCCTTTTGCTCTGCATCTGTTCCCGGAGGTCTCTCCAGTTCGGCTGGAACTCCTCCAATTTATTATTCCTTTTAGCACAATAGTATTCCATCACCTGCATATACCACAGTTTGTTCAGCCATTCCCCAATTGAAGGACATACCCTCCTTTTCCAATTTTTGCCACCACAAAAAGCGCAGCTATAAATATTTTCGTACAAGTCTGTTTATCTATGATCTCTTTGGGGTACAAACCCAGCAGTGGTATGGCTGGATCAAAGGGCAGGCAGTCTTTTATAGCCCTTTGAGCATGATTCCAAATTGCCAGCCAGAATGGCTGGATCAGTTCACAACTCCACCAGCAATGCATTAATGTCCCAATTTTGCCACATCCCTTCCAACATTCATTACTCTCCCCTTATTTCATTTTAGCCAATCTGCTAGGTGTGAGGTGATACCTCAGAGTTGTTTTGATTTGCATTTCTCTAATTATTAGAGATTTGGAACACTTTCTCATGTGCTTATTGATACTTTTGATTTCTTTACCTGAAAATTGCCTATTCATGTCTCTTGCCTATTTATCAATTGGGGAATGGCTTGATTTTTTATACAATTGCTTTAACTCCTTGTATATTTGAGTAATTAGACCCCTGTCAGAGTTTTTCGTTATAAAGATTTTTTCCCAATTTGTTGTTTCCCTTCTGATTTTGACTACATTGTTTTTGTTTGTACAAAAACTTTTTAGTTTAATATGATCAAAACCATTTGATTTACATTTTGTAATTTTCTTTAACTCTTCCTTGGTTTTAAAGTCTTTCCTTTCCCACAGATCTGGCAAGTAAACTATTCTGTGTTCACTTAACTTGTTTATAGTTTCCCTCTTTATATTCAAGTCCTTCACCCATTCTGAATTGATCTTGGTGTAGGGTGTGAGATGTTGATCTAGACCTAATCTCTCCCATATTGTTTTCCAAATTTCCCAGCAGTTTTTGTCAAATAGTGGATTCATGTCCTAAAAGTTGGGCTCTTTGGGTTTATCATACACTGTCTTGCTGATGTCATTTATCCCAAGTCTATTCCACTGATCCTCCCTTCTATCTCTTAGCCAGTACCATATT
>NC_058135.1:52696506-52710027 GCF_016433145.1 Gracilinanus agilis
CTTAGATTATTTAGTGTTCCACCCTCACCCTGTGAATTATTCTTCTGTTTACTATAATAGTGAATACTATAATAGTGAATAGAGTTCACTACTGAGAATTATACATAACATTTCTCTACATAGGAATACAGATAATTAGATTTCACTGAGGCCCTTAAAAAGGCAAATTTAAAAATTATAAGTTTTCTTTCTTTCCCCTCTGTATCTTATTTACCTTTTCAGGTTTCTCTCGATTTTTGTGGTTGGATATCAAACTTTCCATTTAGCCCTGGTCTTTTCTGTGCAAATACCTGGAATTCTTCAATTTTGTTGAATGCCCATACTTTCCCCTGGAAATATAGAGTCAATTTTGATGGGTAGTTGATCCGTGGTTGCAGGCCCAGCTCTCTTGCCTTTCTGAATATCGTATTCCAAGCCTTGAGATCTTTTAGCGTAGAGGCTGCCAGATCCTGTGTGATTGGTGCTCCTTGATATTTGAATTGTTTCTTTCTGGCTTCTTGTAAGATTTTTTCTTTTGCTTGGAAACTCTTGAACTTGGCAATTATATTTCTGTGTGTTGTCTTTTCTTGATCAAATGTCGCAGGTGTTCTATGAATCCTTTCAATGTCTATATTGCCCTCTTGTTGTAGGACTTCAGGGCAATTTTGCTGAATTATTTCTGTTAGTATGGAGTCCAGGTTTCTATTAATTTTTGGTTTTTCTGGAAGACCAATTATTCTCAAATTGTCTCTTCTAGACCGGTTTTCTTGGTCTGTCACTCTCTCATTGAGATATTTCATGTTTCCTTCTATTTTTTCAGTCTTTTGACTTTGTTTTATTTGTTCTTGTTGTCTTGAGAGATCATTAGCTTCCAATTGCTCATTTCTAGCCTTTTGGGATTGGTTTTCGGCTATAATCTTCTGGTATTCCTTTTCAATCTGGTCATTTCTGTTGTTCAATTTACTTATCAGTTCATTTGGTTTCTGAGCCTCACTTTCTAATTGCAAGATTCTACCTTTTAAACTGTTATTTTCTTGCCAGATCTCTTCCATCTTCCTCAGAATCTCAGTTTTGAACTCTTCCATAGCTTGTGAGTAGTTTTCCTTATTTGAGGAGGGTCCGGATGCTTGTTTGTTCTCCTCCTCTGTTTGCTCGGTTGTCTGGATTTTCTCTGTGTAAAAGTTGTGGAGTGTTAAAGACTTCTTTTTCTTGTTGTTAATCTTTCTCTTCTGAGCTTCCTGAGACTGGGTAGCCATCGTTAGCCCAGCAGCTTCTCAGGTTTATCCTTGTGCTCAGTGTCTGTCCGCGGTCTATTGGCTCCTGAGGTCTGTCTGGTTTTTTCCAGGGTGAAGCCCCATGGTGGGCCCCTTTGCTTGATCCTCTGCTGGAGGTTTCTTTACAAGTCTCAGGGTGCTGCTTCCACAGTCATATGCCTGTCTGCACTGGTTCCCCACTCAGTGTTTCAGAGCTTTAGCTCGTGGCTGTGTCTGCCTCCACCCAGGCCTCCACCCGTGCCTGAGCTCTCAGCCTGCTCTCTGCGCCCTGCGTCCGCTCCCGACGTCCTGCTCCCACGCTCAAATTCCGCGTGCGCTCGCTAGCTTCCTGGGGTCCCAAATCCCGCTGCTCTCAGGAACAGGCCAAGGAGCCGCCAATGACTCAATGGGTGCCCCAAACTTGCTCCACCTCTTCCTAGCTGGCCTCTGCGCTATAGGTGTTGTGTGTGGAGGGGTTGGGGGTGGGGTGATTGTTCAGTCCGCGATTTAGTGAGAGCTGTTTCACCCCTTTATAGCATGGAGATGCCTCGATTCCATGTACCTTCCACGCTGTGCCCTGTTGTGGGGTTCCTCCGTTCTTCTGGACTTATTTTTATGTCCCCTTGAGGAGTTTTGTGTGTTTTGGTCAGGAGAGGTTAAGAGCTGCTTCTTACTCTGCCGCCATCTTAACCTGGAACTTCGTATCTATAGGTTTTGAGAGAAAGTCCAAATGTGAACTTCCCTTGTAAGAGGGAGATTTTAGGTATTTATAGACATATATTTAAAGTGTGGCCGCCAGGAATCAACAATTCAGATTGATTCCATAATTAAAATAGACCCAAGCCAGGATAGGGTTTAAGGTAGTTTATTTACAATTAGGAAGGTAAAAGGTAGGGAAATAGAGAGAGGGAGAGGCTAGTCCAGGCCTGCAGAGGCCTGGATGGAGAGAGAAGGTTAAAAGGCTAAATAATTTAGGCTACAAGCCACAAGGCCTAGCAATCAGATAGGCTAGAGCCTACTTAAAGTAGAGTCTTGGAAAAACGCCAAGGTAGGCCAAGGAAGTCAGCCTAACTTACCCACGTGACCATTCAGAGTAGAAGCTGCCTGAGGTCTCATCCGAGATCCTTTGGCACCAAGTTCAGAGAGGGAACTCCCTTAGCAGGAAGTAACCAACATACTTGAAGAGATAGTGTCTTTGGTCACTTCCTATGGGTCCACTTCTAATTCAAGTGGACAAATGGCAGCCTCTACACTGAATTGGACTGCCCAAAGGGCAGTCCCTTGTTCTTGATTTGTTACTCATTGTCACGTGTGGGTAACTAATCCCCCTCCCTCCTAAGGGAGGTGGGGATGACATCATCTTGGGTAGGTAGAGTTTTGACTATGAATGGGCTAGAGCTAATTCTATTTACATACCCTCAAGGCTCATCACAAGGATTCCCTCTGAAATCTTTATGTATATTAAAGAACCTATTTTATTGTAAATATAAAAGAATATAAGGATAAAAGGAATTACCATGCTAGAGGGATCTATCTCCACCCAAATCCACTGGATCTGCAAGAATCCTCTTCTTTCCTGTTTTCACAGGCTACACTAGTCTCCCTGATATCTAAATAACCCCCCCCCAAATTTCCTTATTCTATGCTACCTATCACTATATCCTTATAAATTGTACTTAGTAACTATAACTTTAGTTATAAAGAGCAGAGATGTAAAATGACTGAGCTGTGATGTTCACTCAGAGTCTAGAGTCAAACAGGATTTCTGTGGTCTTCTCAAGTTGAAACCAATAAACAGCCTCAGTTGATTTATAAGTAGATTCAACTCTAGTGTTTCCCTAAATTGGTAACAGGAAAAACCCAAAATCTTTCAGGATCTATTTTCTTCTTCCTCCAACTCCAGGCAAAACCAGAAAAACTTCAGAAACAGCGGCAGGTTTCTTTGACTCAAGGGAACC
The DNA here is from genome assembly GCF_016433145.1 of Gracilinanus agilis. Lineage (NCBI taxonomy): Eukaryota > Metazoa > Chordata > Mammalia > Didelphimorphia > Didelphidae > Gracilinanus > Gracilinanus agilis. The sequence continues at coordinate 52,699,697 of NC_058135.1, forward strand.
AAGTTAAACTGTCCCTCTCAGTCAAGAAACAAGCCAAACCTGTCCTCACTCAAGGGAATAAGCCAAGTTCACCCTCTCACTCAAGGGAACAAGCCAAATTGTCACAGATTTCAGTTGGTCCTATAGATCTTCTCTCAGCATTCCAGAGAACCTTGGCTCAGATCTCTTCCAAAAATTTAATTTTTTTTTCTGCAAAGAGTTATTTTGCTCTTTAACCCTGAAACTAATGCTATGTAACAACTTTTCAATATCATCCTTAGCATGGAGAGGCAACTCATGCATTTACTTTCAGGGTTGTTGATATCTTCTGATGATACCAAAGTGATATCCTCAATGGATCTTTTCTTTGCTGGTCTTTTGGATTTCCACAGATATCGTTCTGCTGGAGAAACTCCCATAGGATTGTATTCTACAAAGCACCTAGCCTCTCCTGGATTCCGAGTCTCTGCAGATGTTCCTTGGATCTTGTCTCTGTAGCCTTCATCTTCTGGCTCAGAAAACTTAGTCAATAAGCTCTCTATTGGGAATTGTGATAAGTGCTGGAAATTTTAAAATGAAGCAAAAATAATCCTCAATTATTTCTTGCTCAGGGAAGTGAAGGAGATGCAATTGGTGAAGGAGGAGGAACCACTCTTTAAAATTCTTATGTTCCAAAATGTGTATATGGGAAATGGAATCTGGGAAGGTGGGGAGAATAATATGTTATCTGTAGGGCAGATAGTAAAGCCTTATTGCTCTTAGGAAGGAGTAGCTAAGCAGATGGTAATATATCATTCTTAGTATCTTCTTCACTGATAAAACTCAATCTGTTTCTGTTTTGTTGAAAAATGTGACTGCTCTAACTCCTCATCTTCCCTTAGAATTCATGTCTTCCTTCAAGCTTTAGTTCAAGTGCCATTTTAGCAACAATCCATTCATATTCTCCTCAGCTACTATCATCATTTTTTATCTTTGGGATATAGATCTAGTAGTAGTAATACATGCTAGGTGAAAGAGTATACACAGTTCAAAATTGCTCTCCAGTATGACTGGAGCAGTCCACGACTTAGCTATTCTCAGCCATATAATGATGTAAGAGAGTTCCAAAGAACTTATGATGAAAAATGCATTCCATCTCCAGAGAAAGAACTGATAGAATCTGTCTACATATTGAAGCATACTTTTAAAAATTTTATTTATTTTCCTTGTTTTGGGGGGAAACGTTTTATATCACATGGTTAAAAAAAGGAAATATTTCATGACTTCACACATATAACCACTCTCAAATTGATTGCCTTCTCAATGAGGGGAGGAGGTTAGAAAAAAAAAAGAGGAAAAACAGAAGTAGAGAATTTAGAAGTAAAATGTTAAAAAAAACTGAATATTTAAAATATTTTTACATGTAATTGGAAAAATCAAAATATTTTTTAAAAGAAATAATTGATAAGAAACTAAAAGAGAATCAGAAGGCATCCCCTCTGAATGTCCCAAGGCCTTGATTTTTTTGGTGGGAGAAATACAGTGATATTTGAGGTGTCCATCATTCCATGCTTCCTGTAATACAGAAGTACCAATGCAAGTTGGTATATGAATATATAATTATTGGTCTATGGACCAATGTTGATCAATGGCAAATTTTTATTGGTTTGAAAAATGTCTACCAAATTCATTAAACTTTACAATTGCAACAAACTAATTCTATATAAATAGGGTGAATTACATCCTAATTTATCTGGTCACATTTAACTTACCTGCTCTAATAGCTGTAATGAATAAAATTAATCATGAAGACTATATAATAGATTATAATTATTTATTAGTAAAAGTGAGAGAGAGAGAGGAAGAAAAATCACCAGGTCACTCTCACTAAAAAAATAAAAAAAAATCTGTTTTCACACTTCCTGGGATCCAATACCCATGCAAAGTTCAATAGGAGTGTTAAGTTCTCCAGCTCTTGTTCAGGAAGAGTCCCAAGAGCCCATGCTACTGTCATCCTCATTTCTTATAAGGCCAATTCAATCACTTTTATTGGGGCTTTCTGATAGGACAATCTGGGTCACAAGTCCTAACTTCCAAGGAGATTACCCACCATATGAGGACTTCTGTCAGTCTCTTCTGAAAGTCAGGACTCCAGGTCATCCTGTATCCTTTAATCACATGATTTACTCATTAAAATCAAAATCAAAATTCTCATGAAAAGAATACTTTCATATTACATGTTCACACATTGTTTGACATTCAGTATGAACATTTAGGAACTAAACCATTCTCTGAACTTACATGAAGTTCTCGAAAAGTTAATATAAATTATCAATTTTGTTAAGAAAATTTAGTGAACTCATAAATGTAAAAATAAAGTTTCTGGGCCTTTATTTCTTTTTAATAGAGATTTTGAGAGGTTGGAAAAAGTTGTATGATTTGATGACGTAATTGAAATACTTAAGTCAAAGGAATTCTGACAGCTAATATTTTCATGATAAAAACTTATTTGCACATCTTGCCTATTTATATAACATATTTTGGTTTAAAAAATTAAATTTATGTCTCCAAAACACTATCACTACTGTCTTCAACTTGTGGAAATAAACAGATGAATTTAAGATAAAATGAAAGAAAATGGTTGAAGCCCACATGACAGAATACTAACAAAATGTTCCCTTCATTTTCTGCATTCTCAGACTTATGCTTGAAAATCAGGAGAACTATAAGGATCATTTATGAACCTTAGGAAGTAGTTTCTTGAAATTTCATTCATTACCATTTATCAGAATATGTATCATTTAATTTATTTATGGTTATGTAGTTGGTACAGAGGATAGAGCACTGAGTTTGGAGTCAGGAAGACCTGAGTTCAAATCCAGGTACAGTCACTTACTAGCTGTGTGACCCTAATTAAGTCACTCTTGGCTCTATCCATATGTAAAACAATATTTTTTTACTTACACAATATATGCTTTTCTATCTTTTATAGATATATCTCTGATGCCAATCATAGGGAAAATAAGGAGAAAAAAATTACTAATCATTCTCAATTAGTGAATTTTGTATCGTATTTTCCATTAGACAAAAAAATAAAGCATTCTAAATAGAGGATGAAGCCGTCCAGCAGCCAAGGACTAGTGAAAATGGATTACGGGTTAAGGACTAATGGAAAGAGAACAGAAGGCAGAATAAAGACACGCAGACACAGAAAGTTTTGGCATAAGGTAGGCAGACAGCGAGTAAACTCTGATGGTCAAGAGCTTCATGGTTAGCTCTGATGGTTAAGAGCTCTCTTGCCAACTGATGTCTTGTCACTTTTATTGGGGTTACAACAGTATGGGGGGAAGGGGAGAGGCTGGTGGCCTGATACATTAACATTATGAGGTAATCATCATAAAATGCAAACTGCCAAAATCTGAAACAATAGGTAGAGCTAATCAGGATCCAGGGTGGATATGGCCTAAGGCATTTACGGATGTTTGATACCTATGTTAATTGATCATTGTAGGAAAAGTAAGGAGACTGAGATAACTGACTCTCTTCTGGGGTGTAGCCTTAGGGAAGGGCTAGGGATTTGGCAATTTGACTCAAGATTACAGAGATCAATCATTAGCAGTATAAGAGTTAAGTTTTTTTTTTTTAATACTTCTTAAAATAATATCACAATTAATGTATACCTGGATTGCTACAGAGATAAACAAGAAATTTGAATTATGTTTGACAGAAAAAATGAAGACCAAGTTTACATGCAAAATTATGTATTTTAAGTAAATCAACAACCTATTTGGTATTTTTCTCCTTATTCTCTTCAAAATGACACCTTAGTGGTGTTTCCTAACTTTAACATTCCACCTTTTGTTCATGTTTTTGCATAGTCTCTTTTTATAATAGACTCTATAATTCATTTTTAGAAGCTCTTCAAGCCTCAACTCTGGTGACACCTCCTAATCAAAAACTTTTCTAATTCTTTTTTTCTATTTTTATCTCTTTTTTCCTCTTCAAATTATCTTATTTTATTTATCAATGTATGTATTTTATCTAGCACACCTACAATTTCTATCATGCTTATCAGGCAGCTGGCCAATATTATCCACTTAATGAGAGGCATTCCCCTTCTGTGACACATCCTGCCCCTCATTCTTGGTCAAGATGTTATCCTTTTCCATAGATCAGAGCCTACTCTGTCTCTGATATCCTTGTTGGGTGGCCTCTGACTCTCTATTACCTGCCTAGCCCTTTAGGAATCAGATGAAGGCCCAAGTATCCCAAGATGGGCCAAAGGAATATGGGAGGAGTAAGACTAGCCTTTCCTGATCACATTATGAAGAGGATAGAACCTGAACAGCTGATGTCTGAAATAAAATGTGGCTTGCCACCTTAAAAAATATAAGTCTTGTGTGTTGTAGGTGCTTAGTAGATGTTTGTTTAATTGATAGAAATAGAAATTACCGATGTATATAGAAATTATATTTCTTCCATAACCATGCAAATGATATAAAGAATCCATGAAGGATTGAAGTAATGAAAAATGAAATCTATCTAATATATGCTTAGATATTTTTAACTGTTCATAGCAAAGAATTTAGATTTTTTCTAATCTGCAGAAGTTTGAGTTGACAATCATTGATCCACACTATACAAGCTGAGATATTATGACTTATTATAACAGAATCATAAAAACATAGTATTTTATAGCTGTATAGGGTCTCAGATATCATCTAGCACAAACTCATTTTGTATTTTTCAACAAATATTTTGTCACATGGAAATTTATTGGTGTTTTATATGTATTTTTATTCTAAATTTTAAAATGCAAACAGAATTTCCTTATCACTCACCTCTACTCAGTGGAATCTGAATTTTGATATGAATGATGTAATATAAAGTAGTGATAAATCATGATTTAGTAGGGGAAGATGGAAAAGTAGAAGGACTATAAATGAGAAGTTACCATTTGATTTCTTGCATGCTGTATGAAGTCCCAGCTCCCATGTGAGGGACATATCCATTCAGGTCAGATTTTGTTCATATCCAAATCTCTACTCCTTTTCCATTGTGTTTTACAGAATGTTCATTATATTAAGAAATAGCCTTGGAATAAGTCATTTCTGGGGGCAAAGCCATGATGGCAGGATAAACTAGAGCAGCTCCATAGTCACCATAGAAATCCTCTCCAACCAATATTTAAATATCACCACAAAACAAATGGAGGAGTGAATAAACGAACAAGAAGACAGAGTAAGACAACTTTCAAGAAAAGAAAAACCTAAAAGGTAGGCAGAGAACATCTGGGACACTGGGGGAGAAAAGAGCACAATCAGCAAGATTATAGGAAGGAGTGAAGAGCTCAAGCAAAGAGCAAGCCATACACCTTCACCCCACATCTGCTGTCCCAGGTTTGGAACCTAAATCCAAGCTAACATTCAGGTCCTGAGATCCTTCCTGGGCAAATAGTGGTCCAAGCCAACCCACAACCCTTGGAATTTCAAACCTGAGGAGAAGTCTGGAGTCCCAGCTCAGGGTATTCTGGGCTGAAGTGGACTGATCTGTGTGAGCCCAGAGTAAAGCCAGGAGTCCCAGTCTGGGCTTGGAATGAGAACTTAGTTCACAGTTTTGGGTGGCTGATAGTACTAAGAGTGGCCTGAATCTTTTTGCCTAAAGCTCAGGGCAGAGTTCCAGGACAGGGCAATCAAGGGTGTGTCTGATTAGAACAAGTACACAGAAGGCCAAAAACTTACACCTAAGCCCAGGCTACAATTTAAGTAGTTCCTGAGCTCATCAAGATCAAAGTAAGACCAAAAGCTTACAACTAAGCCTAAGACAAGTCTTTAAGCTATCAGGATCTCAAGAGTTAATTGAATCAGCAAAGGAAGGGGGCTGTCAGAGCTCTCAGTCCTCAGACCAACACATCATCCTCGAAAAACTGAAACTGGTAAAAACCCAGAAAATAAGCTGAGAATAACATCAAGGAAGGACTGAACTTTAAGAGGGACCCCAACTCCCCAGAAAACAGAACCTACCTATAATTATATAGGAAAAATACAAACAACAAAAAAGTAACTAACTCTAAATAATTTGTTACGGAGATAGAGCAAGGTACAGATGAAGAAGGGGACAGTGAAAGCAAAGCAAACACATTCAAAGTCCAAAAGAAAACTATGGATTGGACACAGATTTGGGGCGAGCTCAAAAATAAATAGCCTTTCATATTAGACCTCTTCTTATACTCCTTTCAGTTTCTTCAAGTCACAAAGTTTGGCTCTTCTTCTGATGACTGCATACCAGGACAATGTTTCCAATGTTTAATGCATCTTTTCTCATGCTTCCCTCCTTACTGCCATCATCATCCATAGATCCACATACATTTGGCTTGGTGGAAAAGCAGAAATATGTCTTGCTCATCACATCTACTTCTAGACCTATTTTTAATATGTTAAATTAAAAATAATTCTGGGCTAAACAGTTTGGAAACAATTTTTGGAACTTTCCCCCTCCAGAATATATTCTACCACATGACTGCATGAGAACTCTGCAGTGACAGACATCTCATCTTATTCCATCATATTCCAGATGAAGCATTTTGTACTACCTTCATTTCTTCTTTAACTCCCTACCCCTTCATATAGTGATCTCTACTCCTTTGACATTTTCTCTCTGACTCCCTCTCTCTTTTTGTCTCTGTTTGTTTTTCTCTGTCTGTGTCACTCTGTCTCTGTCTCTCTCTGTCTCCTTTTCTCTCTGTCTCTCTCTGTCTCTCTTTCTGTCTGTGAATATAATAATAGAAAGAATGGTTCTCTGTCCGTTCTCAAGAAATTCAATACCTGATTCAATAGGAACACAAAGATTCTCTTTTGCCCCAGTCTCTAATAAATAGCAGAGTCCTTTTCACTCCTAAAGCCAATGTCTCTACTTATGTCACCCATCTTATCAATTTCTTCTCTTAACCTGGATCCCATTCATGCTCTCTGCAAGCATTTTTATTTTTAGTAATTGCTTTTTTTGCCTTAATTTTCAGTCTCTTCCCAGCCACTCTCTTTTAATCTTTTACTTAAATAACATGACTGAGTTTCTCATTCTTAAAAATTCTTCACTTGATGCTACTATTTTCCTTAATCTAATAACTAATGTTTCTAACCCATGGCTGACCATCTACCAAAAAAAAAAAAGATTAGTTGACACATTATGTTTACTTCCTCTTCTTCTCCTCTTTACAACTTCTAAAACATTTACAATGTTTCCCTTCCTTCCCTGTTTATGGAAAATTTTCTCTCCAAATTCATCAACTTATATATTTTTTTTATTTCTGTGTTCAATAATCTTTTCTCCATCTATATCCTTGTTGATTTATCTTCAGCACTTAGTGCTATTGGACACCCCTTCCTATGAATAATATTTACTTTCTGGGTTTTGTGACACATGTTTGTCATGATTAATTTCTTATCACACTCTTCTTTTATGATACCTTTGAGTTTTCATCATGCACATTCCATGCCCTATGCTTACCTATGAACTCTGTCCTGAGTCTTCTGATCTTCTCTCTACACTCTGTTACTGAACTTGTCAGTGCCCAAGGATCTACTCTAATGTCTATTTATATGACTTCCAACTCTACATATATAGCTGATATCTCTGGCTGAGTTCAAGTGTTACTCTAAATATTTAGTGAATTTCTTCATTGGGATGTTCAATGGTATCTCAGATTCAACATGTTCAAAGCAAATCTCATCTTTCCTGCTTAATTTATATTTCCTTATATTTCCTAATGATAGCACCATCATTGTTCAAAATACACAGTTTTCTCAATCTAGGAATCCTCTTAAATTTTTGACTTTAATCATTTAACAAATCTTATTAATTTCTCTTCCTCAACATTTCCCCTTCTCTTCACTCAAATAGCAAAGACCCTTTGCCAAACCCTGACTCATATTTGTCTTCTCTAATCCATGTGACAACAAAATTAATGATCCTCATTTTGGAATTATGCCCCCTGGAATTATGCTCCCAAAATTATAAAATTGTATGTACATTTTGACCCAGTTATACCACTATTAGTTTGTTTCCTAAGGTAATCATAGAAAAAGAATAAGAACCAAAAATTCTAAAGTATTTATAGCAGCTTTCTTTGTGGTGGCATAGAACTAGAAATTGAGTGGATATCCCCTAACTGAGGAATGACTCAACAAGTTGTGGCATATGGTTGTGATTAAATACTATGGCACCATAAGAAATTATGATCAGGTTAAATATTTTTTAAAATGGAGAGATCTATATAAAATTATGAAGAGACTTGAAGAGAGCTATAGAGAAAAAGATGGAAATGAAGAAAATTCTGGGTTGATAGCCTAAACAAAGGTAAAATGTCTTTGTGTTTTATACTCTCCTTGCTTATACTCTGAACTATGAACAACTACAGGCACTCTTTCCTGAATTGGAACTGTGACCAGTGTAGTGAATAAAGTGAACAAATAAATATTTAAAATACTTAAATGCTCTTTTTGGTGTAGTGCATTCCAGAAGGTGAAATATAGGGATCTAGGCAACATAGGTTTTCCATTTGCCCCCAGCCAAACTTTGTTAGCTAAGTATGCAATGTGATGTTTCTTCCCAATTCTTCACTTCCTTTGGGGTGTATGCGTTTTTGAGATCATCTTCCTCCACCAAAGATAAGTTTAGAATTGTAAGTGGTCCATGCCTCACTGAAAATTTGGCTGCAATATATGCATGTTTGTTCCCTGATTCCACTGGCCCAAAGCTGAATCTGAAAAACCCTGGGGCAAACGGGTCCATTGAATGGATTTGCCTTCCCTAAATTGTTTTGGGCTGAAAAGTTGTTTTACTCTTTCCTTTTTGTGGTTATTGCACTCCAGAATTCATTTTGAGATGCTATATCAACTTTGGAGGAGTTACATCAAAGTAGTTTGGTAGTGTTCAGGCAGGGATACCTTCTCTGCTATCTTGGCTCCAACTCCCTCTTTGTTAAAAATATTATTTCTATTCCTAACTTCTGAATGGTTTCATACTTCTTTAGGTATTTGTGCCACTACTTAAATTTTCAGAAAATCTTACGTGTCAATCTCCAAACAGTTTTGACTATGTATATGGTAAGATAACTTTTAAGAAGTCCATGAATTCTATTTTTGTCATAAAATGAATCATAAGGAAAATGTTTGAGATAGCTCTATAAGCTTTTTTTTCACTTGTAATATACTTTTAATTGCCATATGGGATATTAGATTTTTTTTCTGGTCATTTGTAGGAAACAAAAAGACCATTCAACAAATTGCTATTATTACTTACAGAATATATTAGAAAATTTCCCCAGCATTAGAATTCCATATAATAAACAAATCTATCATAAATAATTAGTCTTATTTTATTTCTACTAGAAAGAATATCTGTAACCAAAACACCAGAAACTCAGAATTTGAATGAAGAAAACTCTGATTAAGTTCAGTAGGACCAGATAGTCATGATCTAAAGAAGCAGAGATCCTTCACTTGAGGTAAGCTTTCCATCCTCATATTTTTGTTTAATACTTTTTTTAACATTTATTAATAATCATTTTTAACATGGTTACATGATTCATGCTCCTACTTTCCCCTTCACCCCCCGCACTCCCCCCACCCATGGCCGACGCACATTTCCACTGGTTTTGTCATGTGTCCTTGATCAAGACCAATTTCCAAATTGTTGGTGGTTGCATTGGTGTGGTAATTTCGAGTCCACATCCTCAATCATGTCCACCCCGACCCATACGTTCAAGCAGTTGCTTTACTTATATGTTTCCTCTCCTGCAGTCCTTCCTCTGAATGTGGGTAGCATCTTTACCATAAATCCCTCAGAGCTGTCCTGGGTCATTGCATTGTTGCTGGTACAGAAGCCCATTACATTCGATTTTACCACAGTATATCAGTCTCTGTGTACAATGTTCTTCTGGCTCTGCTTCTTTCGCTCTGCATCAGTTCCCTGAGGTCTCTCCAGTTCGCCAGGAACTTCTCCAGTTTGTTATTCCTTTTAGCACAATAGTATTCCATCACCCGCATATACCACAGTTTGTTCAGCCATTCCCCAATTGAAGGACATACCCTCCTTTTCCAGTTTGTTGCCACCACAAAAAGCGCAGCTATAAATATTTTTGTACAAGTCTGTTTATCTATGATCTCTTTGGGGAACAAACCCAGCAATGGTATGGCTGGATCAAAGGGCAGGCATTCTTTTATAGCCCTTTGAGCATGATTCCAAATTGCCAGCCAAAATGGCTGGATCAGTTCACAACTCCACCAGCAATGCATTAATGTCCCAATTTTGCCACATCCCCTCCAGCATTCATTACTCTCCCCTTATTTCATTTTAGCCAATCTGCTAGGTGT
>NC_058135.1:52715027-52745086 GCF_016433145.1 Gracilinanus agilis
CTGCTCAATTCTAGCCTTTAGGGACTCGTTTTCAGCAATAATCTTTCGGTTTTCGGCTATGATCTTTTGGTTTTCGGCCATAATCTTCTGGTTTTCGGCTATAAGCTTCTCGTATTCCTTTTCAATCTGGTCATTTCTGGTGTTCAATTTGCTTATCAGTTCATTTGGTTTCTGAGCCTCACTTTCCAGTTGCAAGATGCTACCTTTTAAACTGTTATTTTCTTGCCAGATCTCTTCCATTTTCCTCAAAATCTCAGTTTTGAACTCTTCCATAGCTTGTAAGGAGTTTTCCTTATTTGAGGAGGGTCCAGATGCTTGTTTGTTCTCCTCCTCTGTTTGCTCGGTTGTCTGGATTTTCTCTGTGTAAATGTTGTTGAGTGTTAAAGACTTCTTTTTCTTGTTGTTAATCTTTCTCTTCTGAGCTTCCTGAGACTGGGTAGCCATTGTTAGCCCAGCAGCTTCTCAGGTTTATCCTTGCGCTCAGGGTCTGTCCATGGTCAAGCCCCCTGGTGGACCCCCTTGCTTTATCATCTGCCGGAGGTTTTTTTACAAGTCTCACGCGCTGCTTCCACAGTAGTACACCTGTCTGCCTCCACCCACGCCTCCTCGGAGCCTGAGCTCTGAGCCCGCCTGAGCTCTGCTCCCGTGCTCTGCGTCCTAAGCCCATGCTCAGATTTTGGGTGCGTTCTTTGGCTTTTTGGGGTCCCAAATCTTTCTGCTCTCAGGAACAGGCCCCGGAGCTGCCAATGACTCGATGGGTGCCCCAAACTTGCTCTATTTCTTTTTAGCTGGCCTCAGTGCTACAGGTGTTTTGTGTGGAGGGGATGGGGGTGAGGTGGTTGCTCAGCTCGCAATTTAGTGAGAGCTGTTTCACCCCTTTATAGCATGGAAATGCCTCGATTCCACGTACCTTCCACGCTGTGCCCTGTTGTGGAGTTCCTCCGTTCGTCTGGACTTGTTTTTATGTCCCCTTGAGGAGTTTTGTGTGTTTTGGTCAGGAGAGGTTAAGAGCTGCTTCTTACTCTGCTGCCATCTTAACCTGGAACCCCCTTTGTTTAATACTTTTGATGAGATTATCTCTAATTTATTATTTCTGATTATATTTGTTTGCTTAGTTTTGTCTTTATTTGTATCCTGAGGATTTATCAAAATGCCAAATACTTAGTAGGAGTTTAATATATTCTGGCTTTATTGACTTGTTAGTAACACAGGTAGACCTAAGTGATATTATTTGTGATCAAGCTATACATTTAGTTTGAGAACTAAAAAGAGAGGATCATTTCCAAAAGCAAATCAAAATGTGTTCAAAACATGAAATTCTCTTGAAAAGTATTCATTATCATACATATTCTTGACATCTTCATGGAGATCTATAGCTAGATAATCTTTTTACTAGGATTACAGCTCAGAGATATCAAATACTACCATTTGGGTGTGGATATGATTGGGACAATAAAAAACAGAAAAATCCACTACATTAAAAAATGCTGAACTTAAAGGAAAGAATGGATTTGAGGAAAGAAAATTACAACAATTGGCTTATATGGGGGAAAATGTTTTTTTTTTTACCATTATTACACATTAAAAAATAGTTTAAATAAAAATATCAATTAGAGGGATATAACCAGTGTAGACTTTATAACTTTTTCAAAAATTCTAAAATCAAAGAAGAGATATGTATACTTCCTTAAATAAAGGAAATTCTGAATGAAGAGATTTTTAAAAATAAATTTAAAAAGGAGCTGAATGGAGATGTTTTTTTTTAAGTGACCAAAAACATTATGAGAAACTACAAGGCAGTTTTTATCTTACATTTACCAAAAATTTTTACAACACTCTTTTGAAAGCCCTTAGTATTATCGGATATAACATGTCACTCAAGAATCATTTCTTAGATTCAGATGTCCACTTATTCCTGTAAAGCTTAGGTATAATCAGTTATGGGCACAGGGAAGATGCCCATTTAGAAATCACCACCATGAGAGATGGATCCAAGAAGGCAGAGTACAGGAAGCAACCTAGTTGAACTCTCCCGATATTTAATTCTAAATAACTAAAATAAAGCCTCTAATTAAATTTTGGAGTGACAAAGCCAAAAAACAGGTCAGAGTGAGATATTTTTCTGAGATTGGTAGAAGAGGTCTGTGACACCTGGATGGGGACTGGCCTGGAGAGCATGTGGGGCAGCATCAGCATCAGCATCATGAACAGTGAGCCTTAGAGGCTGTTACCAGAGCAATATCTACAGCAGAAACTTTCAGCTAAGAGAGGGTAAAGGGATCAGACAACTAGTCAGATAGATTATAAGGAACATTTTGCTGGTAGATAATGTAATTTTTAGATTGGAAACTCTATTGTCTATGCATAGTTCTGAGTCACATTTCCAGGGCAGAGAGGAGCTTTAGCACAAGGGAGCAGAAGCCCTTCTAGTGTGAAGACCAGAGCACAGATCAGGAGAGCAGTGTGATCACAGCTCACCCTGGACTTAGAGAAGGTGATGAGATTTTTCAAGCCGGAGGTCATTAAAGATCACTTGGAAGTCCATGGCCTGGGCATGGGCCTTTTTAAACTTAATTAGGCTGTTCTGGAAAATATATGCATAACTATTTGTCTAGCCTATACTTCCTGCTTTCAATAAATAAACATATAAAGTGCATTTTAATACATATCTTTCATTGCTGAATTCAAGTACATATTGTCATAAATAAATTTTGATTAAAGATAGATATATATTTGCTATGTAAAATACAAATAAAATATACATTTCATAAATTGAGACTAAAGAATTGTTTTTTTTCTCATTATTTTTCCCTATCTTTGAAATCAAAGATGTGTCTGCAAGACTAAGAATAATGTCTATAGTGAAAGTAAAAAATATTGTTTCACATAAGGATATAGCCAGAAGTGACTTGCTTAGGGTTCCATAGCTAGTATGTGACTGAGGCCAGATATGAATTCAAGCCTCCCTGACTCCAGACCTAATACTCTATCCATTGTATAACCTAGATACCCATACATAAATCAAATAACACATCTGATAGATAATAATGACTGAAGATTTAAGAAACTACTTTCAAAGGTTCATAAATGATTATCATAGTGCTCCTAATATTTTAGTCTAAGTCTGAGAATGCAGAAAATTAAGAGAATATTTTATTATTATTTTCCCATGTGTGTTTCAATCATTTAAAAATTATCTTCAATACATATTTTATTACCATAAGTTGAAAATAGAAGTGATATGAGACAAATTTAAATCTTTTAAAAATAAAATATATTACACAAACAAGCAAGCTTTGCAACTCAATCTTTGTCATGAAAATATTTAGCTCAATCAAAATTCCTTTGACTTAAAATGCAAGTTTTATGTCAGTCACACTTTTTCTAAACTCTCAATATCTTTTAACAGTAAGTAATGAATACCTATACCCTCTACATTCATAAATTCAGTAAAGTTTCTTAGCAAATTTGATGTTCATATTAACTTTTTAAGAACTTCATATAAGTACAGACAACGTTTTGACTGATATATGTTCGTACTGAATAGGAAAAATATATTTAAATATTTAATGTGAAAATATTCCATGCAAGTGGACTTTAATTTTGCTTTAAATGGGTCTGAGCTGTATGAACAAATTGGAAAATCATCTATGCCCACCTCAGTACATGGTCACTCCAATTTTCCATCCCCCAATAAATGGATGTTAGGGCACATTTACAGTGATCAAATTAATTTTGGATATTATTCACCCTGTCTGTCTGAATTGATTTGTTGCTATTGTAAATTTTAATAAATAAGAATATTTAATAACAAATATTTTAGGCTAATTAAAAAATGCCATTGATTAATATTGGCCCATAGACCAGTAATTGGTATAAATGTTTATGATATAACAGGAAACATGGGATGACTGTTACTTTTTAATGTCACTATTTTTCTCCCAACAGAAAATCTAGGTCTTGAACACTGATGCCCTCTTCAGAAGGTCTGCCTTCTGATGCCTCTTTCAATTTCTTATCAATTCTTTCTCAATTAAGTCTTTAAACCTCAGATTTTCTTCAGGGAGAAACCAATGAATTTTGGTATCTCATTCCATCTAAGTTTCCTAACAATAGGGACTACTATGAATGATACAGTATAGCCAAATATAGTATGCAGGGAGAAAAGGGGTATAATAATAGGTGAGAAAGTTAATAGTTTTCAGGCTATAAAGTTTCTTTTAGTTTAATCCTAGTTATCTGTGAGGGATATTTGCGTATTATATTCAGTTTTCCTCCTAAATAGAATTCTTACTTAGGTATGGACATTGATATGAATAATTCCAGTTCCATTGCTAAAGAATTCATTGTCCAGAGCTTCCCTTTACACAGACCTCTATAACATGCCTTTCTAGCCCTAAATATGAGCAAGAAACAACAACAGAAGTTTGACTCTAAAAGAAAATAAAGCTAACTACAGTGGTAGGGAAGACCAAGAAACAAACTCAGAAGATTTTGATTAATTAATATTGCAAAAAACTACAACAGAAGTGACAAAGGCTGGAGGGAATGAAGAAAAATAGATACATTAATGAACTCTTGGTGGAACTGGGAACTACTTTTACTGTTCTGTAGAACGATCTGGAACTAAGCCTAAAGTGTTATAAAATTATGCATGTACCTAGTAATTCCACAACTAGATATATACTCCGAAGACATTAAAGAAAAAGGAAAAAAAAAAACTTCAATTTACCAAAATATTTATAGCAATTCTTTTTGTGGTGGCAAAGAACTAGAAAATGGGGGGGGGGTGCTTTTCAGTTGGGGAATGTCCAAACAAATGGTGGCATAAGATTGTGATGGAGTAGTATTGTTAAAGAAATGATGAGGGAAATGGTTTCAGAAAAAGCAAAAAAACAACAAAAAACCATGGCAAGACCTTTATGAATTAACCAAGAAATCATTGAGCACAATAATAGCCATGCTGAAATGATGATCTACTGTACAACACTCATCTACTCTGATAAACTTAATGATTCAATACAATTCCATGAGGATCCAGGACATACCACCTCCAGAGAGAGAGCTGATGTGATCTGAGTCCAAATGGAAGTATAATTTTCTTACTTTCCTTTTTTTTCCTATCTGGAAAAGATGGAAATATGTTTTTCATTATTTCATATGTATAATTGATGTTACTTGCCTTCTCTTTTGGTGAAGAAGGGTTGAGAGGGAAGGAAAGAATTTTGAACCGAATATTAAAAAAAAGAATGTGAAAAGTTATTTAAAATGAAGAAAAATAATCTCCTTGTAAAAGTAATAGAGTAAATAAAGCACAGCCCTCTGGCTAGCTAAAATTTCATGTTGATGCTGACAGAAGCATGCAGGTAAATGTTTAATACCTTGATGTATAAAAAAAGTGCAAAGAAAAAACTTTTAAGTCTAATTTGTATAATTACTATTTTCTCCATCACTTTCTTAGATCAAAGCAATGAAACAATAAAATCAATCCTTGATTTGTAGTATTGATTAATTTCCAAAATGTAAATGTTCATCCTCAGAACTTATCAGCTTGGAAATCGAATTAGTACAAGGTAATTCTGCCATACTTCTGGATATTCCACAGTTAAAAAACATTAAAGAATTAGCAGTATTTGCATTTTATGTGAATTAAAGAAGCAAATTTTGTTTGGGAAAAATACTTTTTGTATATCAAAAACATTACAACAGTAATAATAGCCTTTTAATAACATTTCAAAGTTTATAAAGCATTTTATAAATGTCATCCAATTTTATTCTCACAATAACCCTGTGAGGTAGGTGTTATTCTCTAATTTTATATTTAAGTGATAAATAAGATGTGACTATATATTGGAGGCTAGCAAAGAAAAAAAATACTATTAGAATAATATTTTTCTAGTGTGTTCATGGAAAGGGGAAGGGACCAAAATTTGATTATTTTGAGTTGATATTGTCTAGTCTGTTTCAATTTGTAAAAAAAAAAAGACTCAAGTTCAGACTACTAGATAGTCGCAGATCTCACTTTCTAACTATGCCTAAATGTGATGGTAAGAAGTAGTTGTATTTGTATGAATTACATGTTTCCAAGATTTTTCTAAATCAATGACTAATTTTGTTGACACTTTCAAAAAATGTTTCCAGTATCTAGTAAATATTTATAATCTAGGTAAAAAAGGCATGTTGTCTAGCAAAAGAAACCATGTGGTCTAATAGATTTGGAATCAAGAAAATTATATTCTGTTAATTTTTTAAAAAGTCATAGACTCCATTATCAAGTAGCTCACTTTAATGGAAGATACAACATGCAAATAATTATGTAAAAATAAGACATATGCAGGGTAAATTAGATATCATCTTACAGGGAAGGCACTGAGAGTAAGCAGGATAGGAAAAGGTTTCTTGTGGGATTTTAGCTGAGACTTGAAAGAAGCAAGGAAGCACAAATGAGGAAAGAGAAAGTTCCAGACTTGGAGAATAGCGAATGCAAATGTCCAGAGTTGGGAAATGTTGTGTGACTGACATGGTCAGTCTATATTACAGGAATTTGATAGCTGAAAGGAAAATGCATTAGAGTGGGGAGAAATTTGAGGCGGGGAAACCCAACCAAATGACCACAGTAGGTCACTGCAATAGTGAAGGTATGAGGTGATGAAGACTTCAACCAGGGTTTTGGCAGTGTCAGAAGAAAGATGGAGGATATATAAGAGATGTTACAAAGGCAGAAATTATAAGATTTGACAACTTATTGGATGTAGAAATAAGGTGACGGAGAATGAGGATTAAAGGTATAATGACTAGGTTGTGAGCCTGGATGACAGGGAAGGTGATGGTATCCTCCATAGTAATAGGAAAGTTAGGAAGGGAGAGTTTTGTGAGAAATAGAATTAAATTTAGTTTTGGCTTTATTGGAAGTTCTCTATGAGACATTCAATTTGAAATGTCCAATAGATAGTTGGAAACGTGAATGTAGAGACCAGAGGAGAGGTTAGGGCTGGAAAAATAAAACTTAGAACCACTTGAACCAAAACAAAACAGTATAGATGGAGAAGAAAAAAAGGATCCAAGAGAAAACCTTGTGGTACCATTGTGGTTTGTGGGTATGATATCAGTGAGGATCTAACAGAGCAGACTGAGAAGAAGCAGTTAGACAAGTAGGAAGAATATCAGGGAAGATTAGGGTCACAAAAACCTAAAGAACCTTTTCCCATCAGGAAGAAGAAGGTGATTAGTATCAGAGCTCTTTGGTTTGAAAGAGACCTATATTCTAGTCCCTAATCTTCCTCTAAACTCCCTGCACAACCTCGTACAAGTCACTTAAGAACTCCATTTAATTTTCTCATTTATAAAAAGAAGAGTTTGGACTAGGTGATGTCTTTTGTCTTTCATGATTTTACACAAAGCTAACTTTCCATTATGATGCTAATTTCTTTAGTATTAGGTATATCATAGATAATTTCCTCATGGATATCACAGTGTTTCAAAATAAAGGGAAAGTGGAGTGAAGGGCTGGGCATTGGGACAATGAAAAATAGTGTGTATAAGTGAATAAAGAGTCAATCAATCTTGAACTGGGAAGACCTGGGTTCAAATCACTCTTCTCACATACATTGACTATTACCAATCACTACCTGTCAGTGTTCTAGGCCAGAGGTGTCAAATTTGATGCCCAGCAACTATATATGCCCTACAATGCTCCTGAGTACCTTGGAACCAGAGTGAAATGGAATTGTAAAATATTTAATAAAATTTTTTAAAAATAGATAATGATAATATATGGTTTCTAAGTCCACGAGAACTCAGCAAATATCCTCATGTGATTCCCATTTCTACTTGAATACCACTACTCTGGGCAATAGTCTAAGACTATAATTTAGAGAAAAAAAGTGCTGACCTGTCTTGTTCTTTTGCCAATGAAATCACAGATTCTATCCTATCCCAATCAGAATATTTGCTCCCAAATAAAAATTGTAGCAGAAATAGATATACAGGCGTCTTAAGGAATAATATTGAAATTTGCCAAGCAAGAACTTTCTAACTAATCTTAAATGTAAATATTAACTAATAATGCAGAATTATATAAGAATTATATAATTTCTGACACCTTTGGTCATATTGTAGACAAATGGACTTAAGGATATTGACACATTAAGTGTGTTCTCTCTATAAGGTTGTTCATGGGGACTGGAGAACTAGGTATATTTTAGGGAGGAACTTGCTATAATGGGAGAGTTTATGGTAAGATTTACTGCCTCTCCCATTAGAAGTGAAATTCATACTTTTCACTACATTGATGTTAAATGTATCCACTTACAGAGTATGAGCTAAAAGTAGTGCATAGGCCTCATTTTAAAAATTTCAATAGTAGACAGTACATAGGAACTCATATAAAATGGCCAGTTCTCAATTAACTATTATACTAAGAAATGAAACAATTGTAAGAGACCTTGATAGCATGGGTAATAGAAGTACAGTTAATTCTTTGAAATAATTTCAGTCGCTAGTCTTGACTTTCCTGAAAAGCCATCTAAATAAAAAAATCAAAAGGAAACATTGCTTTTGATATTCTCTCTTCTGAATTGACTGCAGCTCTTAAAAATATCTCAATTAATTCTAGGATATCAGACACAGTTTCATGCCAATGTTTTCATTTAAATACTTCCTGAATTAGTGTGACCAGAAGAATGCAAAACCACTTTCTGGAATAAAAACACAATTTCCTTCATTAAAATATCTTTTATGGCTAGATAACTCAGATGAATACTTTGTGAATGACACATTCCTCTAGCAGTTTATTCTTTACCACCAATGCTGCTAACACTCCAGTTCAGATACTACCAATTCTTTAGCCTGGATGATTTAGTCACCTTGAAAAGTTGAGACATGATGATCCTGTATCCAAATTTCTAGATAATATAGGACAATATAGAGCTGTTACAAG
This sequence comes from Gracilinanus agilis, assembly GCF_016433145.1. Classification (NCBI taxonomy): domain Eukaryota; kingdom Metazoa; phylum Chordata; class Mammalia; order Didelphimorphia; family Didelphidae; genus Gracilinanus; species Gracilinanus agilis. The sequence goes on from NC_058135.1 coordinate 52,723,966, forward strand.
AATAAAATGAAATAATATATTTAAAGTACTTTTAATCTTTTATTGTATATTAGGGTAAAAGAATAAGATGGACAAATCCCTGTTTGACCAAAGGTTATTGATGCCTTTCTGTTCTTCTGCTGTTCCAGTTATCAGGGCATATCAAAGATGTCTTAATTCCTCAATTGAAGACCAACCCATACATAGATGGTAGACTGCAAACTATATATCTTAGCAGATATATCTTAGAAAGTTATCTAAGGCTCAGTGGCTTGCCCATGCTAAGAAAACTAAGACATATCAAGAGTTTGATTGCAATCTGAAGTATTCCCAATTCCAGGTCTAGCATATGAAAGTCTAAAAAGTCAGAACTTAAGAAGGTAGTGAAAAATTCTGAGAACAATTAAGCTGAAGGTGCTTAACTTAGAATGAATCTCAACAAATGATGAGTGTTGCCTTGTCAAGCATTAACCATCAGATGCTGATCTTGGCTCAGGTCAAGATTTTGAAAGATCATATTCTACAAAGGCAACAGGTAGTTGATAACCCCATACACTGAATATGGTAACTATGTAAGTGGTTTCCCAACAGTACAGTTTTATTCAACATAAAGTTTCAGTTGGCTATCTGGTTTTAGTATTGTTGAAAATAAATGGAGGCTGATGTGGTAATATGAAAGGCTGCTAAGCTCCACTTGGGCCTGACAGGCTCTATAATCTGATTCTGCCAAGCTGGCTCAAAGATCCTCAGGTGGTAGATGGATCTAGGCTAAGTGGGAGATGAGGTTGCCCAAGTGATCACCAAATGTGCTAGTAATCCCCAGGCTTATAGTTCAGTTTAGCCAAGCCTATGCCTCTTCAACAGTGCCTAAGCCAAAGTATCAAGTGGGAGTTGTTGTGTGTTTAACAACTCCTTTAGTCCCTTGGCTTGGGGTTGGATTTGATGGTTAAAGGTTGGCTTGGGTTGGTGTTGACGTGCTTTTCTGAGGGTGGTTTGATAAATACCTTTCCCTACAGCTGTAGATGTTTACTGATCAGGAAAGGAATACCAATATTCTCTTGGATTGAACTTTAAGAGGATTTATTGCTTATCTAAAGGGTTAAGGATAGAGGTTTGGGAATGCTAAACTAATCTAATTGAATTAAAGTAATCTAAATCTATATATGATGAGTTAATTATAGGCTGGAGTTTCTTCTCCCTCTCTCAATCCCTGGCTTGACCCTGCCGTGGTACAAACCAAAGGATAGGGAAGGCTAATGGTGTTCTTCTTAATAGGTATGGTGTTGTTCTCTCTCAGTTCTATTAATAGCAGATAGAATAATTTCCTATGCACTCAGGTATGGATGCTGGATTGCAGGGCTATGGCCCACCCTCCCTTCAACAACCCGCCTCCCAGGATTCTCAAAACCAGGTGTGCTGTAGTCCCAGGGTATTTATAGGGGTGGTTCCAACAGTCTTTTGGCCCTGTGCCACCTGAGTACATTCCAAAGTCTTTAACCAATGATCCTGTCACTCAAGATATTCTCCATTTTGTCCCAGAAGTTCCTTATCACAGTATCAGTGTAATTATCACAGTCCAATGTAGATACGTTGCTAAATATGCAGTTTAAAAATCTCTTTCTACTTAGAACAAGAAACACATTTCCATCTTTAAATTATGAATGATTTAATAAATGAATGAATGAATGAATGAATGAATGAATGAATGAATGAAAAGAAATGATGAAGGACTTACAATTTCCAAGGACTGGGTTATGTTCTGGGATTACCAGTCTAAAAAATAAGACAGTTCTTACCCGAAAGTAGGCTGCCTTTTATTGATAGAAGATAATAGATCCATGAGATCTAGAAATATGAGCTGGAGGAAAGTGAAGGGTTTACCCTAGCATGATCTGGAAATGGTGCAGAAGTGACACAAAGGTCTGGTTCAAGGCAACATGAAGTGAAAGTTCTTTGCTCCTCCTTCTGAATCCTCTATTTTCTTGGTGAAAATCCTGAGAAACATATTGACAGTTCTCTATAGCCAAGCCATCCTAATGGAATGAAGGCTTTAGTGGGAGGAACTAGTTCCTCTCTAATTGGCTTTTATATCACTTATTTTAAAAGATGAGTGAAAATGCTTCTTCATGAAGGAATTATACTAAGAAGTCATTTACAATGCAACTTCCTGCTGCATACACTGGGTGATCAGTATAATCTTGAAGAATGAATGGTAACCTCAGCAATTTTTGCTTTGCAAATTGATATTGTGGAAGATAATTTTAATGATTATTGGAATACCACAACTCGAATTGATTTCCATAGTGCACTCAAGACCTTTTATCATTGCTGTTTGGAATTTCATGAAGTTCAAAATATCTTTTAACTGACTTACTGTGTGGTATATAACTTTGGTCTTACAATCATGTGACTAATTAAGATTACCCAGAGCTAAGTGATATGAAGTGTTCAATAGCATTTAAAGTAGTTATTCATTCATTCACTCTCTCTCTCCTCCCCCCCTCAATTCTTCCTCCCTTAATTTATGCACAGTGTACCTGTATAGCTCTTTATAATTTGAGCAGGACTTTTTTCTTAATTGATTATAATGCCATATAGTGAGATAGAACACCTGCAGCTCATGTATAATGACTAGGTCATTGTTAGATCAGAACAAGAAATATGCATTTTAAGATTAAAACATTTGAACAAAAATTATATATAGGAAAGAAATAAAGAACAATCTCATATTCCATTCAAAGGGTTATAAACAAAACAAATGAATTAAGCGGCAGTAGGGACAAATGACTGGAAAACTCTAATTTTATTTATTTTTTTTTTGCTTTGAAGAGGGATTTGCAGTGTCTCTCTTACATTCCTTAACTAAAGGTTAGAAAGATTTACCCTAAAGCATCTCTTGCATTTTACTTCTTCAGTGACAGTGGAAGATATTATCTCTATCTGCTTTCCTTAGTTCCATTTACAAGCAGGAAAGATGCAGAACCATCCAATTCATTCCAGAATGAGGCTCTTGATTCCTGCACATGCCTTCATTTTTTTCTAGTCTCCAGAATCCTAAAATAGTGAATGTAGCATTCAATAAAGGCAGTTCACTTAAGCAACCCATGTCTCTTTGCTTCATACTATTACTATTACTGTTTAGAGACACACAAAGATTCTCTGGGCAACATGTTCAGTAGCTTCTCTGTCTCCTTTCTCTCTGTTAAATTTTACCTTTACCTAAGCATCCTTTTATCATTCTAATCAAGTCTTATCCCCATTCTTTAGACTTAGAGTTAATATAGTGCTCCTAATCAGATGAACCACTACCAGTTAATCAATCAAAAAATATGAGTTTAGTGTCTAAAATATTCTGAGTACTTTGTAGGCACTATGAGGGATGCAAAATTATAATATGGTGCAAGTATTGAAATAATAACCAAACAAGTTGGGTAGATAAGACAAACACATAAAAGAGATTCAAACATTATAAGAGAGCAATGGCACAAGGTATTACAACTATTTTATAGAAGACTGAAGAGTAAGAAACTGACATAATGAAATAGGCCCAACAGCATGAAGACTAGTCCAACAGAGTGAATTAGAAGAAGACTGAATTTTATTGAAGCGGTTTTGGAAATCCAGATATAAAATGTTGAAGTTCTCATCTAAGATTATAACAGCTGGAAAAAAGACACTTCAGAGGGGAAAAAAAGATGTAATTAAAGAATTCATTATTCATGTATGTGAGGGGACAGTATGATGAAATAGATATTTTAATTTAATTTTTAGTAATGTATTTTGTTGCTTATATAGGAAATATTCCCTCTGTTTATCTCCTAGGAGTACTCTTCCCTACAACAATACCTGCAACAAAATATATTAATGAGAACATTCCAATTACAGTAGGGAACATGAATGTAATTACCTCTCTTTAAAGAAAAATTAAATATATTGTCAATCTGCTGAAATTAATGTTGACCAATTACCGCACTAATTGTGCAAATGTTCCCTTCAAGTGGAGTATCCTGGGTAGCTGGGTAGCTCAGTGGATTGAGAGTCAGGCCTAGAGATGGGAGGTCCTAGGTTCAAAGCCAGCCTCAGACACTTCCCAGCTGTGTGACCCTGGACAAGTCACTTCACCCCCATTGCCCACCCTTACCACTTTTCCACCTACGAGCCAATACACAGAAGTTAAGGGTTTAAAAAAGAACAAATGGAGTATCCTTTACCACATTTATCTCCTTTTTTCCTTCTTCACCTTTTCTGTAACCTTACATAGTCTCAAATATCTTGAGTTTATTTCTATTGTTATTTTCTTCCTATCTTTTATATAGTGTTATTTTTAAAAATGATGAGGGCCGAGATCAAAAGGAAGAATGGTATTTTAATAAAAGCCATGCTGATAGAGATAAACTGACCACGCACCTGTAAGAAACCTCTTCCAACCTCAGCTCTGCCATTTACCTTTCCTCTCTCTGCAAGCTCAGGTAGCTCCAGAGGAAACTCCAAGTCACTTCCCCCTAATTTAAAAAAACTGTCCCTCACCTTGAATACATAATCCAAAACAGGAAACCCATTAGGGATCACGGGAAATGTAGTTCCAAGTATCCCAAGTGATTTTAAATGACACATAACCCCCCTGAGATCCGTTGAAAAAGACTGGTCTTTTTCAGTGGATCTTAAACCAAAAGAAAAGAGGACAAAAGCTAGCTGCATTGACAAAAGCCAATTTTTGGGGCAGTATCCCACTGGCATAAGAGTGTCCATTCAAAATAAATGCATTCAATTCGTTCAACCCCCATAGTTCAGATCAACTACACCCCAAAGTTCAAATTTGGGTCTTCATGATCCAGTGAAGGCTCTTCAGGCATCTTTTGGTGCCTCCACCAAACAGGTTCGTCATCTGGATTCTGGGGGGATGGTACAATCCTTATCCTCAAATTTCTCTCAAAGAATTTAAACTTTACATTATAGGTTACAAAACATACATTTTCTTCTGAGAATTAACATTACCCCCCCCCGAAGTTACTTCTAAAGGAGTAAAAATTGACTTGCAATATAGATTATAGTTCAGACATTATGATTATAAAAACTTAACACACACCCCCCTGAGGAAAATTTTAAATAACACATAACTCCCCTGAAAAGGTCAGCCAAGGATGCATGGCTGAGTGAGTCATGGGGGTGCATGAAATCAATTGGCAAAGGAAATAATAAAAAAAAATAAAAAGAATAAAATTCAAAAAAAAAAAGAGAAAAAATTAACTTGTGAATGAAATGTAAAATGTGCAAAAAATGTAGGGGAAATAAACAGGCCTTTGATTCAAGGCCCAATGAAAGTGATTTAAGCAGTATGCTATAACCCATTTAGAGCCAGGACTACAGAAAATTTGCCATTTACTCTATATATATAGAGGAATAAGGGAAATGCCTTTCTTTGATCCGATTTGTCCTTGCACCTTCTCAGGGAATGAGCCATTAAATGATAGCCAATCTTAGGTGCTTCACTAGGAATTTAAGTTGAGGGGACCCACGTCCTCTAAAGTTTTAGAAAAGACTGGGACTCCAGGACTCAAACCCCAATTTCCAAGCCCTAAAGTATTGGCATAGAACTCTGCAATCCATGCATATCTTTTAATCAAGTCTCTGACCATGTGGCTCAGCACTTCTCCTGGAATCAGAGAGGCATTAAATCACAATCCCATAGTCTCAAGGCTCTTTAAGTGTTTGCATAAAGCTTATATCACTGTAAAATAAAAAAAAAGATAAATAATGATTATATATGTACTTCCAGTACAAGATGAGAAAAAGGAAAAATCAATTGCTCTATAAAAATGTTTTAAAAATAAAAAAAAAAAAATATATATATATATATATAGCTTAGAACTAGAAGGGTTCTGTTACCCAAAAATGAGATTTTCTATGAGAGAAAGTAGGTTTTACAAAATAGCAGATTCACAATGCACATTCAAATAGAGTACCCATATTTCTAATAACACATTTTAAAACAATAAACAATGATGTTAAAAAAAATCATATACTTGTTACAACTTTTAAACCTTGGCTAAGGGTTTCTCAACAAATTCTGTTACTGCTTCCATATAAAAACCTGATATTTAAAAAAAAACAAAAAACCTTCTGGTCTAAATTATCCTCAAGAAGTCTAGGCCCTTCTGATAAAAGAGGCTAAAACATAGACTAATATTAAAAAATATATATAAGACAACAATTCTTCACAATAAAATATATAAAGCTTATCTTTAAGTCAACAATTCTTTAAAATAAATACATAAAAACCTTATCATTTATACAGAAGGGTACTAAGCATCTAAAGTAAATTTTTAAAAGACCTCTCACAAAATTACAATTTAAATCTCAAGGCAGGCATCAAACTCTCCAAGGTTGAACAAAATTAAGGCAATTTATAATGTGTAATTTTCAAATGGTACTAGAACATAGCATTGTTGTTGATTACAGTAAAAATGAAACCTGAAATAAATTAGGAAATATAATGAGTATCAGATAACAAGCTGGTCAAAACCTCTTACCAGTTCTAATATTTTTTTTTCATCATTTGGGAGTTACAATAAAATCACAAACAGAATTAATCTAGCAGCCACAAACTTCATTAACTTAAAATGATTCAGTGCAATAGGAAAATCAACAAAATAAGCAAGATTAATTTACAAAACTAATTAGCAAAATACAGTAAGATAGTCTCTTTAAAAGTCATTCAGTTCTGAAAGTTTTTTTTAAGGTTTTTTTTTATAATCAGTCTTTGCTCTCAGTTCAAAGTTCTGAGCAGGTACGGGGTGAATATTCTTCCCCTAAGTTCAGTTTTTAATAATCTCAAAAGTTTGAATAGGCCATGTGCCCGAGAGGTTCAGATGCTAGGTCCACGTGGGCTTGGGGTTAGAGAATAGCTTTGGTCAGTTTTGTAGAAAATCCCACGTGTAGAGCTTGTGTGGGTGGGGGTTGCCTAAATTAGGTCTTTAGAGAAACACGTGGAGGGCTAGAAATAGGGAGAAAGGGGAATATACTTTCCAAATTCTTTAGCGGCAGAGCTGAAGCAGTTTCTGAAAATCGAGATCTCGGCAAAGGCAGCAGCTGGGGGTCATTGCTGTTGGGGCTCAGGGTTCTGGGCTCATAACAGGATTAGCAGCACCAATATGAGTCTGCTCTGGTGGGTCAGCAAAAGTGGCGGAGATCATAGGCACTGGAACGCTTGCAGGCTTGTAGTCAGGAATCGGTAGGAATGGAGATCAGGTCTGGAGTCAGGAGATCAGTGGCAGAGGCACACTGGCTGGGCTCTGGCATTTTAGTTTTAAAGCCAAAAGCCACAATCGGCTGGCCTGACCTCCCAAGGTGGTTTTGGCTGGACTAGCTGGCTGAGTCCTGCCTGAGGCAAAAACGTGCTGTTGCTTTTAGCAAAAGCATGGTGAGGAAAACCACTTTCCTTTTTTAAAAAATTGCCCAAGAAAGCTGAGCAAGACGGCCAAAAAACAGGCATGGCTCTCTTTAGGCTATCTGGAAAATTGAGAGTTCGAAATTCGACCTTCTGGTTTGCCAAACTGTTATGATTAAAAATGAGGATGGTCGAAATCGAAAGGAAGAATAGTATTTTAATAAAAGCCATGCTGATAGAGATAAACTGACCACGAGCCTGTAAGAAACCTCTTCCAACCTCAGCTCCGCCATTTACCTTTCCTCTCTCTGCAAGCCCAGGTAGCTCCAGAGGAAACTCCAAGTCACTTCCCCCTAATTTAAAAAAACTGTCCCTCACCTTGAATACGTAATCCAAAACAGGAAACCCATTAGGGATCATGGGAAATGTAGTTCCAAGTATCCCAAGTGATTTTAAATGACACATAACACACTGCTACAAGAGATCCAGAGTGAATTTCAAGACATGGCGAATTTGAACTTGGGGGGGGGGTTTGAATGTATTTTGAATGGACACTTTATGCCAGAAAAAAGGGGACTGCCCCTAAATGGCTTATTGTCAATGCATCAAACATTGGTTTTGTTCTTTCTCCCTTTTATTTCCCTTTTATCTCTGAATTATTGTAAACTTTAATTTGATTGTTTTCATGATCCATTGGGGAGACTTGTCTCCCAAAGGATCACAGGGGGGAATGTAAAGTTGAAAATACCTTGTACTCCCTTTAAAACTACATTACCCATAATTCCTTAAGCCTTTTTCCTATTGGTTGTGAGTTAAAACTACATTACCCAAACTCCTTTTCACCATACCCACAAGGCCTTTAGCCTTTTCCTATTGGTTGTGGGTTTCACGGGCTGTTTTTGAGATGGTAATGGTGGGCGTGTTGTCGGGGCTTTTTGGAGAGAAGGCGCTATGGTGAAGGGTGAGTGAGGTTTTTCCCCAGGGCTTTTTAAATAAAATCCTTATAAATATCATACTTTGGAGGCATTGAATATTAATTTCAATCTTTACAATAGTATAATATAGAACTCTTCTTGCCTTCCCAATTACCTTAGTTTGAGTAACATTTATTGGTAGTACTCCTTTACAAGAAGTGTTGTACCATTCAGCTCCTCACTTAACCTTTTTTCTCTCCTATGATACCTCAGTTTTAAGTCTTTTTATTCTGTTAGTGTTTTTTCCTTTAATTTTGTACAGTAAAATGGAATTTTGTGTAGTTTCTATCTAAATATTTTAGTCATCTTGAAGTCCTACTCCTCCTTTATCTGTTACTTATTCCAATATGACAAAGAAAATTTTGGTAATGAAAGAGGGATCTGGATACCACTGAAAAGCACTTCTTTAAGTATTTGCAGTCAGGAGTCATGCTTACCACAACAAATGAGTGATAAGACATGTATTTTAGAAAGCAGCAATCAAAAAGATTGAACCTGTGGAACACAAGGACCAAGCCAAATTGATTCACTTGGCTCCAATACGAAATGCCATAGTAGCAACCATTTTTTGTCACTATCTCCCTATCTTACCTAGACTAGAAGTGCAATGGCCACTAAGGGGTCCAATTCCAATCCCAATATGTATGGAAGCTATTAGCTCCATTTCTCTAACATGGGCCAGTTTGACCCTCCTTAAGCAGCCTTGTGGCCCTCTATTCCCCAAATCCTCATCATTGATCCTGGACTTAGTGTAGAAACCTAATCATCTTTAATACCACTGTAGCTTAGAATTTCAGAATTTAAGACATGTGCAAGCTCAGTTTTGCCCAACGGCAGGGATTATAGATGTTCACTGCTCATGGTCATTGCCTCCATGACACTATCTATTTATCTTCCCCTGGGTCATCTTCTTCCTTTGTTTCAATTTTCCCCATCATCAGAGTCTATTCCAATGAATCTTGTTTTCTTGCTATGTGACCAAAGTATTTAAACTTCAGCTTTAATATTTATCCTTTCAAAGAATAGTATGAATTAATTTCTTTAAGTATTGACTAATTTGATCTAATTGACTAATTTGATTGTTGTCCAAGGGACTCTGAGAAGTCTTTTCCAAAACCATAATTCAAAAGAATCAGTTCTGTAATGCTCAGCCTTCCTTAGAGTCCACCTCTCATAGTCATACATTACTACTAGGGAAAAAAGCCCACAGCTTTAACTATACAGACTTTTGTTGGCAAGATGATGTCTCTGCTTTTGAGCATGCTGTCCAGATATAGCTTTCTTTTGTTACAATTAAAAATAATAAAGACTGATATAAATATAGAAATTAGTATTTTAATTAAAGCCATGCTGATAGAGATAAATTAATTAGACCACGGGCCAGTAAAAATTCAAAACTGCTGCCTCCTCCATTATTATTACCTCTCCTCTCTTCTCTGCCTGCTAGCCAAAGAGGGCGAGACTACTTTCGATTCTATCATTTAAACTGTCTCTGCGTGGTGACACAGGCATTCCCACGCCCAAAGAACCAGAAACGGAAATCCGTTGGACCACGGGAAATGTAGTTTGATAATTCCCATGTGTCCATAGAAAATATATATACTTTTAGATGGCATCTCCCAAATTCCAATTTAACACTTTCCAAGTAGCAAGTATCTTTTAATATCATGTCTACAGTTGCTGTCTGCAGTGATCTTTGAGGCCAAAAATATAAGATCTGTTGCTGCTTCCATTGATATCTCTAATTTTCTTGAAGATATTATCTTTCTCAATCTATTGATTTTTTCTATTACTTTGCATTGCTAATTTAAGAAAACTTTCTTATAATAAAGGTTGATACCTTTAATTATGAGAACACAGAAAAGTTTACCAGTGTAAGGATGGGATTCATGCAAAGGGGATGGGACAAAAGGAGCCAGAGAAGGAGTTGCTGACAGTTGCTGACAGTTGAGACCAGAGAGAATCCTGAGAGATTCTCTGGAGGAAGGAGGAGGAGAGGTCTTTGGGTGGAGGACTGGGAGGAGAGAGAAGGAGGACAACCCAGCTTGGATCCAGTCCTGAGGGCTTCCTGAGAATCTTTATTTGGAAATTGAAACCCTGATTCCCTGATCGAAGCCATTCCATCACATCTCACCCATCATGACTTCAACCATCGAGTGAGAAAAGTTTTTGGACTCCATTTTGGGAGCAATCTCTTAGTCTCCTTCTCCCATTACCCAATCTTGCTGAGAGGCCCCCTTTCAGTCAAAACTTATAATTATAGAAAAGGATAGAAACAGAAAAACAGAAGGAGAAGGAGTGAGGGAAGAAGCTTGGGTGAGGGAACCACTAGGGATCCCACCCAAGTGATGAGCCCCATAGGAATAAAGAAGAGGGCACCCCAAAATCCCTCTGCCCTTTACCCCTTTCCCCAATCCCTGAATTGCAAGTAATAAAAGCCATTCATCAGTCAGATAGCATTCCAGAGTTCCTGAGAGACAACAAGGGAAAGGGGAACCACAGCTTGGTCTGGCTGCCTCCATCTTGAAGCTGGACCACCCTCTGTGAATTTAAGTGATGGGGGCAGGTTTGTGTAAAGACTATCCTTATTCAGAATCAGATTGGGTCACCACATACCTCATCTTACAGGGAAGCCTCACCCCCAAGTGCTGTAGAGCAGCATGACCATCCAGGTCACCCAGTTTCAGGGTGACACCCCATTAAAGTCTTCTAGTGTATAGTCAGCCCCAGGGGAGAGCTAGAAGAGAGACTCACCAATAGACTTTCTCTATCTCCCCTCTGTCAAACATCCCTAACTGACTCCTTTATTATTGCACCAGTCAGACTTAAAGAAAAGGGAAGAATTTATAATCAAACAAGATGTAGATAAAAACAAAAAATGAAATAGATAATTGTGATTACACCAAATTAAAAAAGTTTTGTACAAACAAAACCAATGCAACCAAAATTAGAATGTTAACAAGAAATTGGGAGGAAAATTATAGCAAGTATCTCTGAAAAAGGCTTCATTTTAAATATATAGAGAATTGAGTCAAATTTATAGGAATACAAAGCATTTCACAATTCATCAATGATCAAAGGATATGAATAGGTAGTTCTCAGATGAAGAAATTAAAACTATAGAGAGTCATGGGAAAATTCTCCAAATTATTATTGATTAGAGAAATGTAAATTAACCTCCCCCCCCCCCGCACATACGCACACCTATCAGTTTGACTAATGTGATCAAAAAGGAAAATGATAGATGTTGTAGAGGATGTGGGAAAACTAGGACATTAAGTTCACTTGGTGGAACTGTGAACTGATACAACCAGGCTGAAGAGCAAACTGGAATGATTCCCAAAGGGCCATAAAACTATGCATACCCTTTGACCCATCAATAGTATTACTTAGTTTATATCCCTAAGACATCAAAGATAGAGAAAAAGGACCCATTTTCAAAAAAATAGTTTTAGTAAATTTCTTTGTAGTGGCAAAGAACTGGAAACTAAGGGGGTGTCCATATGAACTGATGCAAAGCAAAGGGAGCAGAACCAGGAGAACAGTAGATACATTAACATAAATATTATGTGATGATCAATTGTGAAGGACTAAATTATTATTAGTAAAACAAGGTCCAAATAAAATTAAAATATAAAAAGTCAATACTATTCATAACCAAAAAATGGACTATTGGAATCTTATTATAGATCAAAGCATAATATATTTCCCTTCTTCTCTCATGAGTTTTTCATTGTATGTTTGATATGTATCTTTTGTCATGTCATGGGAAAAATAGAAATATGTTTTGCAGAAAATCAATGGTATAAGTCAGTCCATTTACCTCCTTGTAAAGGGGAAGAGAGTGAGGGAGGGGATCTGAATTGCAAAATTGCAGAAAACAATTATAAAAAATTCTTTCTACGTGTAATTGAAAAAAAATGAAAGAAAGGCAGGGGGAAAAAAGAAACTATTTCTTCTTGCTTGTCTCTGGAATTCTACATTGAATTGGGTACATCTTTTCCTTTCTCCTTCACCTTTGTTTTCCATTTTTTCTTTTTTTAAAACTCTTACCTTCTGTCTTAGAATCATTACTGTATATTAGTTCCAAGGCAGAAGAATTGTAAAGGCTAGACAGTAAGGGTTAAGTGGCTTGCCCAGAGTCACAGAGCTAGGAAGTGTCAGAGACCACATTTGAACCTAGTACCTTCTATCTCTGGGCCTGGCTTTCAATCCACTGAATAGCCATCTAGCTGCCCTTTATATTTTCTTTCTTTCTTTCCTCTATCATCCATTTTGCATTCTTCTCTTCTTTTTCTGTTGTTGTCTTCTATACAATATTAAGAATCGATGTCCATAGTTCTTCAGGCACTCTAGCAGGTGGAAGAACAAAATGGGAATCTATTTGCTGGGAGCACTTGGTGACTTTTTTTAAATACTAGGTCTCCCCATCTTGCTAAGTTTGAAAGAATAGTGGATATTCAATTGTCCAATCATACTACCAATTGGCATGGAAGAATGATCTTTTCCATCTTCATCTTAGGCAATTGACTCCTCCTTAGGCAACTTGGTGGAACTATAGCATTTATTAGAATTAATAGAAATTATTCATGGTATCAGTATAGCACTATAAGCAGCCAATTCACTTGAAGCCAAAGCAGCAGACAAAAATGTGAAGATCCTACCAAACTCCCTCTAAATCTTCTCTGAATAACTTTAAAACAATACTTTAAGAAAATCTGGAGTGGCAGAATTCACAAAAGAATGGGGTGAAACAATTTTCCAAATCAAGACAACTTAAAAGGTAAGCAGAAAAAGCCTATCACACTGGACTGAAAATCTAGCACAAGTGATACCCCAATGAGCCAGCAGCAAGGCCCTGTTCCTTCAAGCAATGGCAACAGCAGATCTCAGGGCCAGCTGAATGTGCAGTGGCAAATCTGGTAACTCTCTATCCATAGAGGGTGAGGGGACAGATAACTGTTCAGGAGACTAAAGGGGTCCATTTGCTGACACTGGGTATAAGACTCTGTTGAATTATCCATACATGGATTTGAGTTATATTCTGGATTACAGACCCAGAGAAAGGAAGAATACAAGGTATATCAGAGCTTATAGCTTTAGAGGACTGGTGACCTTAGTCATAGCTCCAGGATGAAAAAGAGAGCTTGTGATTCCTCACAGACAAGAGTACAGATCAGGAGAGTAGAAAACATAGTTCTCTTTACATTATACCACCTTGGAAGAAGTTAAAACTTACAGAACTCCAGAACTAGCTCTGAAAAACCCTGAAATAAAAACCTGAAGCTTAAGATAGTGCCCTCTCCACACTACAAAGCGAGTTCAACTTTAACACTTTGAAAAATCAAGAAATAGTCTGTGAAAATGAGCAAATAGCAACAAAAAGAGCCTGATAATACAATATTACTATGGTGATAGGGAAGATCAAAACACAAATTCAGAAAAAGGCAACAAAGTTAAAACTTCTACATCCAAAACATCAGAGGAAAATGTAAAATGGCCTCAAGCTCAAAAATATTTCCTGGAAAAGCTTAAAAAGGATTTTAAAAATAAAATAAGAAAGGTAGAGGGAAAATTGAAAAAAAAAACAACAAAAGGAGAATTATACAGGAAAATCACGGAAAAAAAGAGTTAACAGCTCGATAAAGGAGGCAATAAAAATACTGAAAAAATAACACCTTAAAAATAAGATTAGAACTTCTTGGGACAGAACCAAGATGGCAGAGTAAAGCAGAGAAGCTCCAAGTCATCACAAGAATCTTCTCCAACCAATATTAAAATATTGCCACAAAATGAATACAGGAGTAAAAGAACAAACAAGGAGACAGAGTGAAACAAATTTCAAGAAAAGAAAAACCCAAAAGGTAGGCAGAAAATATCTGAGTCACTAGATGAGAGGATAGTACAATCAGCAAGATTATAGCAAAGAGTGAAGAGCAAGTCAAGAGCAAGCTACACATCTTTAGCCCACATCTGTTGTCCCAGTTTCGGATACGAAGTCCAAACTAACGTTCATATGCTGAGATCCTGCCTAGGCAAATAGTGGTCCTGGCCAATCCACACGCCTTGAAATTTCAAACCTGAGGAGAGATCTGGAGTCCCAAGCCAGGGCAATCTAGATTGAAGTGGGCTGATCTTTGTGGGCCCAGAGAAAAGCCAGGAGTCCAAGTCTGGGCTTGGAATGAGGACATAGTTCACAGTTTGGGTTGACTGATAGTACTAAGAGAGGCCTATATCTTTTAGCCTAAATCTCAGGGCAGAGTTCCAGGACAGGGCAATCAAGAGTGTGCCTGATTAGAACAATTACAAAGAAGGCCAAAACCTTACACCTAAGCCCAGACTATAATTTAAGTAGTTTCTAAATTCATCAATATCAAAGTAAGACCAAAAGCTTACAACCAAGCTAAAGGCAAGTCTTTGAACTATCAGGACATAGGTCTCAAGGGTTAATTGAATCAGCAAAAGAAAGGGGCTCTCACAGCTCTCAGCCCTCAGACCAACACATCATCCTCCAAGAAGTGAAACTGGTAAAATCCCAGAAAATAAGCTGAGAATAGCATCAAGGAAGGACTGAAATTGAAGAGGGTACCTCAAACACCCAGAAAACGGAGCCTACCTATAATTAGAAAGGAAAAATGAACAAAGAAACAAAAAAAAACTTTTTTATGGAGACAAAGCGCATGGTACAGATGCAGAAGGAGACAATGAAAGCAAAGAAAACACACGCAAAGTCCAAAAGAATAATATTGGTTGGGCACAGATTCTGGAAGAGCTCAAATAAGACTTCAAAAACCAATGAGGAGGGGCAGCTGGGTAGCTCAGTGGATTGAGAGCCAGGCCTAGAGACAGGAGGTCCTAGGTTCAAATCTGGCCTCAGACACTTCCCACCTGTGTGACCCTGGGCAAATCACTTGACCCCCATTGCCTACCCTTACCAATCTTCCACCTATAAGTCAATACACAGAAGTTAAGGGTTTAAAATTAAAAAAAAAAACAATGAGGAAAGGTAGAAGAAAAATGGGGAAGAGAAATGAAAGGATTGCAAGAAGAAATGAAAAAGGAGAACCAAATACTAATGGAGGAAAACCAGGCCTTAAAATTAGAATTGAGCAAATAGAAATGAATGATTTCATGAGAAATCAAGAAACAATAAAGCAGAATCAAAGAAATAAAAAAGAACAGAGGAAAACATGAAATATTTTATTGAAAAAAACAACAAACCTAGAAAATAGATCTAGGAAAGACAATTTGAGAATCATTGAACTACCTGAAAGCCACAATTAAGAAAAAAACTTGGACACTATAATACAAGAAGTTATCAAAGAAAACTTCCCAGATATCCTCAAACAAGAAAATATAATTAGAATTGAAGGAATTTACAGATCCTCTCCAGAAAGATATCCTCAAATGACAACTTCCAGGAATATAATAGCTAAATTGAAGAACTACCAAGCTAAGGAGAAAATACTTCAAACAGCCAGAAAGAAACAATTCAAATATCATGGAGCTACAATTAGGATCACACAGGACCTAAATGCTTCTACAGTAAAAGATTGAAAGGCATGGAATATGATATTCAGAAAGGCAAAAAAATCTGGATTTATAACTCAGAGTCATCTATCCAGCAAAAGTGAGTATATTCTTTCTGATGAAAAATAGATATTCAATAAGATAGATTTCCAAACATTCCTGAGGAATAAGCCAGACCTACACAAAAAATTTGAAGTCCAAATACAAGAGAAGCCCAAAAAGGTAAATGAGAAAGAGATAATTTAAGGGACTCATTAAGGTCAAAATGTTTATATGTCTACATGGAAAGAGGATATCTGTAATTCTCAAAAACTAATCTTAATAGTAGAGAAGATAGAAGGAATTTATTTAGAAAGAGGAGGGGAAGTAAGCTGATTATGATGATGTGATGTATATGATGATATATGATGCATATGTGAATGTGATGATATGAAATAATATGTATGCATGATATGGTATATATGCATATGATATGATATGTTAAAAATCAAGGGGTGAAAGAGAGGGTCGCACTTAGAGAAAAGGGAAGAGAGAGATAGATTGGGAAAAATAACATAAAGAGTCATGAAAAATCATCATAGAGAGCAGAGAATAAGGGTCCTGACAGGTAATGCTTAAACTTTACTTTCATAAATGGCTCAAAGAGGGAAAAACAAATATACTCAGTGGGGTATGGAATTTTATATTACAATACAGAGAAGTAGAAAGGGAATAAGACAAGGAAAGGGGGAGGTAATTGGAGTGAGGGGAAAGTGCAAGTAACAAAAAGCAAAATACTTGTGAGGAGGATCAGAGTGAAAGGGAATAGTGCAGGATCTAAAGGGGATAAGAAGATGGAGGGCAATACATAGTAATCATAACACTGAATATGAATGAGATGAACTCACCCATAAAATGGAAGCATATAACAGAGTAGATTAAAAACCAGAATTCTACTATATGTCATTTATAAGAAACACATGTGAGGCAGGGTGACACACAGAAATTAAAGGTAAAAGGCTAGAGCAGAATTTTTATGCATCATCTAAAGAAAAAAGATCAGGAGTAGCAATCATGATACCAGACAAAGTCAAAGTAGAAATTGATCTAATTAAAAGAGATTAAGAAATCAGATTTTGCTAAAAGGTAATATAAACAATGAATTAATATAATTACTAAATATTTGTGCACCAAATGGTATAGCATCCAGATTTCTAAAGAAGAAATTAAAGGAGCTTAAAAAGGAAATATATTGCAGAATCATGCTAGTGGGGGACCTCAACCTTCCCATTTCAGAACTAGATAAATCAAACCAAAAAATAAATAAGAAAGAAGTAAGAGAAGTAAATGAAATGCTAGAAAAATTAGAGTTAATAGATATCTGGAGAAAACTGAACAAGGATAAAAAGGAATCTATCTTCTTCTCAGCAGTACATGGTACATATACAAAGATTGACTATGTACTAGGGCATAGAAATATTGTAAACAAATGGAGTAAAGCTGAAATAATATATGCCAGTTTTTCAGATCAAAATGGGGTAAAAATTATAATTAACAAAGGTCTATGGAAAGGAAAATTTAAAATTAGTTGAAAATTAAATAATCTAATTCTTCAAAATTGGTCAATCAAAAAACAAATCAGAAACAATTACAGACTTCATTAAAGAGGATGATGATGAGGAGACAACATATCAAAATCTATGAGATTTTGAGAAAGAGAGCCAAAGCAGTACTCAGGGGAAGATTCCTATCTCTGAGTGCCTTTATAAACAAAATGGAGAGGGAAGAGATCAGTGGATTGGTCTTAAAAATAAAGAAAATTAGAAAAAGAACAAATTAAATGTCCCCAGATAAAAACTAAATGGAAAATCCTAAAAACCACAGGAGAAATTAATAAAATTTAAAGTTAAAATAACTATTGAAATTATAAATAAAACCAGGAACTGGTAATTTGAAAAAAAACATATAAAATGGATAAGAATAACTTATCTGAATACTACACAAACTATGAAAAAAATAAGCAAGAAGGAACAAAGTCATTTTATGATACAAATATGGTACCAATTCCCAAGTCAGGAAGACCAAAAACAGAGAAAGAAAACTAAAGAAGCTTCCTTAATGAACACAGATGCAAAAACTTAAATAAAATAGTAGGAAAGAAAGTATAACAAGTCATCACATGGATTATCTATTATGATTAGGTGGGATTTATACCAGGAATGCATGGCTGGCTCAACATTAGGAAAACCATCCACGTAATTGGCCATTTCAATGACCAGCCTAAAAGAGCATGATTATCTCAATAGATGCAGAAAAATCCTTTGAAAAAATACAACACTGATTCCTATTACAAGCACTAGAAAAGATAAGAATAGAAGAGCCTTTCCTCAAAATAATAACCACTATTTATTTAAAGCCATTAGCAAGTATTATCTGCAATGGAGATAAATTAAGAGCTTTCCCAATAAGATCAACAGTGATGTCTGTAATATCATTTTCTGATAAGAAAATGGAGAGCAAGTTGAGTGACAACCAACAGTTTGCAACTTGGAACCTTACCCAGATGCCATGAGCCAAGAGACAAGAGACAGTTGCTGCCAACACTATAAAAAGGCATGAGCTGAGGCAAACAGTCTCTCAGTTTTGAGAAAGGGACCCCAGGTGGCTGGATGGGTAGGCCAAGCAACCTGCTCAAGTTACATGTATCCTGCTTAATTGATTACCACATTACCAACTACTGAATAGAGCTGTGAGATAGATACCACTTACCTGATTAACAAGAAGAACATAATCAATCCTCAGGTCATTGGTCAGGGCCAAGGTGCCTGGCCTGACCAGGGCCAGAGAGGGAGAGCCATCTCTCCAGCCAACCAACACAACCAATTGATCATCCATCTCTATCATCTATAGTCTAGCATAGATTCCCAACACCTCATTCCTCAACCTTTATCTTTCCCCTGAGTTATTAAAATTAAATTCTTAAAGCTCATTTAGGTGAAGGCTGATTTTATCCTAGAGATCAGTTTAATATTCTGACATCTAGGGGAAGGGAATACTTTAGCTAAGTTGCAGTTAACCGCATCATCATGCATCATCAACATTGATCTTCATCATTAACATTTATCCAATCAACCCCTAACATTTATCTATCAACTTAACCCCAAAACAAGCAGCCAGACAAGCTGTGTGATTCCATTCACAGCTTCTCACTGGATCACTTAGTTCTGGGCACTGTAGGTAGGAATTGGTGTTTGACAGAGCTGCAATCAGTTGGGAACTAGTGTTCACTGTCTCAAGCGTGGTGTTCATTTAGGTTCCTCATCCTTAATCAGCTTAGGTTCTTGAACCATCTGAGGACCTTGGGCCACCTCTCTATCAGGCCCAATCCAGAAGCACCATACTCCCCATAACACGTCAGGATGCTCATTATCACCATAATTATTTAATATTGTACTAGAAATGCTAGCTATAGGAATTAGAGAAGAAAAAAATTGAAGGGATTAAAGTAGACAGTGAGAAAACTAAACTATCACTCTTTGCAAATAATATGATAGTATACTTGGAGAACCCGAGAAAATCAACTAAAATGCAAGTGGAAATAATTCATAATTTTAGCAAAATTGCAGAATACAAAATAAATCCACATAAATAATCAGCATTTCTATATATTCCCAATAAAAATAAGCAGCAAGAATTAGAAAGAGCAACTCCATTTAAAATCACTCTAGATAATATAAAATATTTGGGAATCTGTCTAGACAAATTCAGGAATTATATGAACACAATACAAGACACTTTTCACACAAATAAAACTAGATCTAAACAACTGGAAAATCATGAGTAGTGTAATGGGGAGATTAAGCAGTAGCTCTCAGGCTGTGTCTAAAAACCTGAGGGTTCCATAATGGAATGAAGCTGGGATTTTGAAAAGAGGAGTGGGAGTTTGTCCAAACTAGAGGAAAGGAGGAGTGATGGCTGTGTGGTCTAGGTTTTGCCATATACCCAAGGAGCTGCCAGTGTGTGATACCACCGAGAAGGAGATTTTTCAAGGAAAACATCGTGACCAAGGTTGAGGATTGGGCTGGGTTAACTGTTGGTGGACAACAGGTTAATCTACCTTACTCCCTGCAGTCTGTTTTGGATTAACTGGCTGCTTTGAATTTGTTCCTGTTACATCTGTAACCAGTTTGGAGCATCTCTGAACCTGTACTGTGAGAACGCCTCTCCAGCCCCTATTAGTTAGTTAGAGACCAGCTTAGTTAGTTAAACTATTAGGTTAATTCTTTAGAATAGAATACCCCTCTCCCTACTTCCCTCAGTCTTTACCATTAACACAATTTTGTTAGCACTTCCTGCCTCCTCTTAATTATAAGAATCTATTACATTGGTTTTTTTCCCCCTGGTTGGCAGTTTATCAGTTACAAGTCAACTGACATTCCTGAAAGTCACATCCCCATTTGGTTTACCTGTGTTCCCCTGTCTGTTCTTCCCTTGGGAGGAGTGAGTGTGTCCTTGGTTATTATTAATTTCCCATTCCTAATATTATCTTTTTTTCAGTAGGAATAGCTAATATAATAAAAATAACAATTCTACCTAAACTAATTTACTTATTCAGTGCCATGCCTATTAAATACCAAAACTTTTTTTAACATTTATTAATATTCATTTTTAACATGGTTACATGATTCATGCTCCTCCTTTCCTCTTCACCCCCCCCCCCCGCAATCCCCCCAACCATGGCCAATGCGCATTTCCACTAGTTTTGTCATGTGTCCTTGATCAAGACCAATTTCCAAATTGTTGGTAGTTGCATTGGTGTGGTAGTTTCGAGTCCACACCCTCAATCATGTCCACCACGACCCATGCATTCAAGCAGTTGTTTTTCTTATATGTTTCCTCTCCTGCAGTCCTTCCTCTGAATGTGGGTAGCGTTCTTTACCATAAATCCCTCAGAATTGTCCTGGGTCATTGTATTGCTGCTGGTACAGAGGTCCATTACATTCAATTTTACCACAGTATATCAGTCTCTGTGTACAGAGTTCTTCTGGCTCTGCTCTTTTCGCTCTGCATCTGTTCCCGGAAGTCTCTCCAGTTCGCCTGGAACTCCTCCTGTTTATTATTCCTTTTAGCACAATAGTATTCCATCACCCGCATATACCACAGTTTGTTCAGCCATTCCCCAATTGAAGGACATACCCTCCTTTTCCAATTTGTTGCCACCACAAAAAGCGCAGCTATGAATATTTTCGTACAAGTCTGTTTATCTATGATC
>NC_058135.1:52745486-52787740 GCF_016433145.1 Gracilinanus agilis
ATTGTCTCTTCTAGACCGGTTTTCTTGGTCTGTCACTCTCTCATTGAGATATTTCATGTTTCCTTCTATTTTTTCAGTCTTTTGACTTTGTTTTATTTGTTCTTATTGTCTTGAGAGATCATTAGCTTCTACTTGCTCAATTCTAGCCTTTAGAGATTGATTTTCGGCTATAATCTTTCGGTTTTCGGCCATAATCTTCTGGTTTTCGGCCATAATCTTCTGGTATTCCTTTTCAATCTGGTCATTTCTGGTGTTCAATTGCAAGATTCTACCTTTTAAACAGTCATTTTCTTGCCAGATCTCTTCCATTTTCCTCAAAATCTCAGTTTTGAACTCTTCCATAGCTTGTGAGGAGTTTTCCTTATTTGAGGAGGGTCCGGATGCTTGTTTGTTCTCCTTCTCTGCTCGGTTGTCTGGATTTTCTCTGTGTAAAAGTTGTTGAGTGTTAAAGACTTCTTTTTCTTGTTGTTAATCTTTCTCTTCTGAGCTTCCTGACACTTGGTAGCCATTGTTAGCCCAGCAGCTTCTCAGGTTTATCGAGTTTACTAATGAAAAAAAAAAATGTGAAGGATGGGGACCTAGCAGTACCAGATCTTAAACTACTATAAAGCCATGGTCATCAAAACAGTATTGTATTGGCTAAGACAGTGATGGAAAAACTATGGCCTGCCAGCCAGATGCAGCCCCCTGAAATGTTCTATCCGGTTGCGAGACATTTTTCCTAATCTGACAAATACAGTAAGTAGGATACAATACAATGAAACTTCGAAAGAGTTGCCTTAGAAAGAGACTGACAGATGAGCATTTCATTTTCTTTGGCCCCCTCTTTAAAAAGTTGGCCATCACTGGGCTAAGAGACAGAAGGGAGGATTGGTGGAATAGACTAGGAGTAAATGACCTCAGCAAGATATTGTACAATAAAAGAGCCCAGATTTTGGGACAATAATCCACTTTTTGAAAAAAAAACTTCTGGAAAAATTGGAAAATAGTATAGGAGAGATTAGGGTGAGATTAACATTTCACAACCTATACCAAGATAAATTCAGAAAGGGTAAATAACTTAAATATAAAGAGAGAAATTATAAATAATTTAGGTAAACATAGAATAATATACCTGTCAGATCTATGGGAAAGAAAAGAATTTAAGACCAAGCAAGAGATAGAGAATATTACAAAATACAAAATGAATAATTTTGATTATGTTAAATTAAAAAGATTTCATACAAACAAATCTAATGCAACCAAAATTAGAAGGGAAGTAACAAATTGGGAAAAAATCTTTATAACAAAAACCTCTGACAAAGGTCTTTTTTTTTTAAAAGTTCATATTGAGCTAAGTCAATTGTATAAAAAATTAGTCTATTCCCCAATTGACAAGTGGTCAAGGGATATGAAAAGGCAGTTTTCAGATAAAGAAATTGAAACTATCAATAAGTACATGAAAAAGTGTTCTAAGTCTCTCATAATTAGAGAAATGCAAATCAAAACAGCTCTGAGATACCACCTCACAATTAATAGATTGCCCAATATGGCAGTAAAGGAAAATGATGAATTTTGGAGATGATATGGCAAAATTGGGACACTAATGCATTGCTAGTGGAGTTGTAAATTGATCCAACCATTCCAGAAGACAATTTCAAACTATGTGCGCAAAGATCTTTAAAAGAATGCATACCCTTAGATCCAACAATACCAGTACTAGGTTTGTACCCTAAAGAGATAATAATGAAATATGTTTGTACAAAAATATTTATAATTGCACTCTTTAAGGTAGCAAAAAATTGGAAAATGAGGGGGGTGTTCATCAATTATGGAATGGCTAAACAAATTGTGGTATGTGATGTTGATGCAATACTATTGTGCTGTAAAGAATGATGAATTGGAGGATTTCCATATGAACTGTAACTGATATCTCCAGGAACTGATGTAGAGTGAAATGAGTAGAACCAAGAGAACATTATAAACAGAAAGTGAAACATTGTGGAACAATCCACGGTAATGGACTTTGCTAATACAAGACAATCCCAAGGGACTTATGAGAAAGAATGCTATCCAACATTGAGAGAAAGAACTGTTGGAGTAGAAACACAGAAGAAAAACAAATGACCATTTTTTAAATAGATATTTGTGTATTAGATTTCCATTTCACATTCATATTGTATAAAATGACAGAAAAGGAAAATGACAAATGTTTGAAGGGTTGTGAGAAAATTGTGACACTAATGCACTATAGGTAGAGCTCTGAACTGTTTTATCCATTCTGGAAACAATTTGGAAAGATGCCCAAAAGTCTATATAACTGGTTCCGGGTTAAGATGGCAGCAGAGTAAAAAGCAGCTCTTAACCTCTCCTGACTGAAACACACAAGACTCCTCAAGGGGACATAAAAACAAATCCAGACGAACAGAGGAACACCACAACAGGGTGCAGCGTGGAAGGTACGTGGAATCGGGATATTTCCATGCTATAAAGGGGTGAAACAGCTCTCACTAAATCGTGGGCTGAGCAACCACCCCACCCCCACCCCCTCCACACACACCACCTATAGGGCCAAAGCCAGCTAAAAAGAAATAGAGCAAGTTTGGGGCACCCATTGAGTCATTGGCAGCTCCGGGACCTGTTCCTGAGAGCAGCAAGATTTAGGTCCCCAAAAAGCTAAAGAGCGCACACGAACTCTGAGCGCGGGCGCAGAGCGAGGGCGCAGATAACAGGTACAGGCGGAGGCGCGGGTGGGGGCAGATACAACTACAAGCTAAGGCTCTGAAACCCTGAGTGGGGAACCAGTGCAGATGGGTATACGACTGTGGAAGCAGCACCCTGAGACTTGTAAAGAAACCTCCGGCAGAGGATCAAGCAAGAAGGTCCACCAGGGGGCTTGACCTTGGAAAAAACCAGACCTCAGACCTCAGGAGCCAAAAGACCACAGACAGTTGCTGAGACATTGCTTCCACCAAAACCTCTCTACACATTTCAGATCTGCCATGTTGGCATGGGACGATAACTCTAAGTCTTGATGTTGTTCTGGCCAAGAGGTTAGGTTGGGGTTGCTCCTAGTCTCGGCTATAAACTTTGCTTTCTCTCTAGGGATGTATAGTTCTGACAGAAGCAACCTCATGTCTTCGAAGGTGGGATTATACAGATGGATAGCTCTTTTGAATTCTTTAATCAGCTTATGTGAATTTATGTAATATTGAAGAAACCTCCTTTTGAAAATTTCCAAATTACCCCCAGAGAATGGTTTATATCCCTTCACATTCACGATCCCTGAATCTGACTGAACCACAGTCCTATTCATGATGGGTAAAATAGTGACAGGAGCTGCTTCAGCCCCTGTAACTTGTTGTTCAGTGTTGGTTGTCTCATTGACCTTTTGTTTGCTGTCTTCCTTATATGTTAAAACTGTTGCCTCAATTACTTCTAGCTGCATGATGGTCCTTGCATCTAGCTCCTTGCCTTCCCTTATCTGTTTGTTTATTTCTATTAACACCTTCATTTGTTCTATTAAAGTTTCCATAGCCGGGTTAGTAACTTCTGCCTTCCCAAAAGTAAAACTTAAAAACTTCCCCAGTAGCATAAAAGCCCCATAGAATGATACTGTCATAGCCATTCCTGATGGAATATAGGCCAGAGCTTCTCCCAGGGGTATGGTCAGCCATTGGCATGAGTCATACACCCTGAAAACTTCCATAAAAAATTGAGGGGGGAATGTATATTGAATGACTGAACTCTTATCTAAGCTCCAAAATAATCTTCCTTCTAAAACCTAAATAGCTAAACTGAAGGTAGACAATGATCTTGCTTGAAAGTCTATCTTTGAGGTTAGCTATCAAAGTAAAGCAGCCCCCTGGCTGTCAGAAACTGAATGTCTCAGCCCTTGAAGCTACACACAGTGTGTGTGCCCAGAGCCAAGAGCCCAAGAGTCCAAGACCCTTGCAAGAGGGGTGACCTGTCTTTTATACTAGGACTCCAACTGCCCTTAATTGCCCCCTTCCCTTGGAGTTCTGGGGGGCACTATGGAATTCTGTGATGCAGCTTGAATCCCTCTCAGAAACATGGATGTCACAATATGAGTAATGAAAACTGTTATATCACTGTGGAAGAGGGAGATAAGGAAAAGAAAGACTTGTCTTTCATTCAGAAGTCTTCCAATTTAGGCATACATCCCAAGTGATTTCTGGGATCCTTGCCACTCTTAAGATGTAAATGGAAAAAAATATATTTAATGATTTTGAAGAATTCAACTGTTGTTTTGTCAGGATAATCTCATATTCAAAAATTCATGAAAGGTCAATGAACTTTTAAATTGGCTAGATGTCTTTGGTTTAAAGCTATCAATCAGCAATCATGAGACTGAAGAGTCCCTGAAAAATACACTGGTCACATTGTTTCAGTGAGGAATGGATCCAGAGAAGCAAATATTTTTCAATTTATATGAAATGTTTTATTTGATCATCACACTGACCCTTTATAATTTATCATTATATCATTTTCTCCTCCATCATATGGAGGAGAAAAAAGAATGTAAAGGGTACTTGATCCCTTCTCTATACACTACTGTGGGCTCAATGTGAATGAAGGCCAACAGCAGATTTTGAGTCAATAGGGGTCATAAACAGCAACATTCAGCACAGATCATCCCTAGTTATATATAGGATATATATATATATATATATATATACACATATATATATATAGATGAGAAAGGTGATACTCAAATGTTAAGTGACTTGTCCATTACTGCATAGATGATAAATGTCTAAAGCTGGATTAAATCAAAGTTTCTTTCCTCCAAGTTTAGCATTCTGGTCATTATACTATACTATCTTCAGGTAAGATGAAAACATCTGACCACATCCAAAGAATTATCAAAAGTTAAAGTCTTTTCTTAGATTCAATGGATATCATAAATTTTTGAGGACCTATGCCATTACTATAAAGTCTCTTCTCCATCTTCCACATGCCTTTGTGGATGAAAAGAACCCAAAGTACAAAAGCTAAAAGTGACAATCTAACCCAAATCCTCTGAAACCATTTGGTGGTGTTTGGAACCAGGAATGTCCCAGCTTCTTAAAAACCTGCTTCTATATATATAACATTCTGACTTTTGTCAAGCCAATCTATACCAGTCTATGCCAGTCTAGATGAATTAGAAGCATTTTGTACCTAGAGACAAATGTCCATTATATATGGGTTTATATATTGGTTATACGTGTGATGCATTAATAGTGAAACTAATTAGGCCATGCACGAATTGGTATTCTTAACTTGCAAGTGGTTTATTACTGATAAGTTCTGAAACTACATACAGATCAGCTTTATTTATGATTCCCTAGAAATGCTTAAAACTTAAATCAAATCATTCCATACATGAGGCTTTTTCTAATTCCCTCAATTGTTAATGCTCCATACCCCTAAATTAGCTTGTATTTAAGGTGTTACTGATGAAAAGCTGGTTCCATTCAGTTTATGTAAGAAGATTCTAGTTTAAGAATCAGATGAAGAAAAAGTCATATGATAGAACCCTCTTGGGGATGAGGATATCTTGTCAATATTTCTCTGGACTGAGGCCCAAACATCTGGCAAAATGGAGGAGAAAAAAGAATGTAAAGGCTACTTGATCCCTTCTCTATACACTACTGTGGTTTCAATGTGAATGAAGGCCAACATCAGGTTTTGAGTCAACAGGGGTCATAAACAGCAACATTCAGCACAGATCATCCCCAGTTTTAAGATTGGGAATATAGGTCCATGGGTCTGAGATCAAGTCTGAAGATGTGACAGCAGTCATTTAGCCAGTCAAACAACAATCATTTCTTCACTACTTATTTTGTGTTGAGCACTGTGCACTGGAGTTAAAAGATACTACTATCTTTAAGGAGCTTATATGGTAATAAGAGACATAACAAGTACATATCTCTGCCCTATCAGATTGGATGGTGCCCTGAAAGATAGCCTAATGACCATGCTACGTGCTGCATTTGTGTAGAAACATGATATTTTGAGCAGATAATGAGCTTGTGATGATATAAACCTTTATGAAGAGAAGTTTGCTTAGGTGGTTAGAAGAATCTGTGATGGATGTTTAGAGACAAATTTGGACTTTTTGAATTGCAGAGAAAATATGGAACTGCAGACATGTGTTAAGGTGACTATCAACATGTTATTTGACTCTAGTGAGTACAACCTTAAAGTCTACTAAGACTGTCCTTGGTAAAACCATTCTCCCTCCTTGGGAACTGAGATCTTATATCACTTCTGAAGAGTTGTATATTATTTTATCTCTTCTAGTTCATATAACTTCCTAGACTTCTGTTTAGACTTGACTTTGATAAATAAATAAGCTATTGAAATAATCAGATTCATTAAAAATAATTTTTATTTGTTCTATTTACAGTTAATTTATTTTTTTCTATAACTAAAGTATGGTTCTTTGTTTTTGAAAGTAGTGCAGAAATTCAGTTGGCATGTAATAAGTAAAGTTTAGAAAGATAGTTCTCCTAATAGTCACTGATATTTTTTTGCTTCAAGGAACTCTATAATCCTTATGGATAATAATATTGGGAATGCTGGTGGACAGCAGGGAGTCTGGTCTAGTATTTTTATACCACCAAGTTATCCTTTAAGGATGTCTAGTTTGACATACAAAGAAATCTGATCCATTATCTCTAAACTTGTAGGTGGATTGTCACAGGAATTAAGGAGGGAATTGATGCTACGTCCTCATACACAACTTTCAACCAATAATATTGTTCCCCATGCCTCCGTTTTGTAACCAATCATATTGACTTCACTATTCATGATATTGAGCATTTTTTAACCAATCATAACTTATTCCCTGTGCTCTTTGTTCATATTTCCCAAAACTGTAAAAGAGCTGCCCTCATTGTTTGAGGTCCTAGCTTTGCTGGGAAAGTTGAGATTCTATTTATTGATACATTCATGTGCATATTACCTTTGTTTACATTTTTAACTGGTACACTATACGTCATTTATAATGATGTTATACATAATCAACATATGGTGAGGAGTTATGCTGGCAATAGTAAGCTAAGTATCATCTTCCCTTTATGAGTGATAAAGGAAGTAACATTTATCCTACGCCTCAAAGCATTGTACCTCTACACTACCAAAATTTTGGGCATGATAGATGGATATAATTCTAGCTCAATTTCCTACTTTGAAATAAGTAAAGGGAGGGTAAGCACTTGGTTACATCCTTTCCATTTATTCTTCATAAAGGCAAAGATCATATTCTAACTTGGAGATGGAGAGAGGCAGATCCTAAATAATCTATCTAGCTATACTATACTCAGGCTAATTTCACCTTATATTGCATTATTCTCTGGATCAGCCTCCTTTTTTTCTCAAATCTCTGTTCACTGCAAACCATTTTACATAACAACCACCAAAATGCTTTTCCTAAATCTTATATCTAGTCTAATTTCCCCTACTCCCCTTTTCAACCAACTCTAGAGTTTTTAACATGCCAGTATTCTCAATCACCAACGATCCCTTTGTCCTCTGGCTGCTCATATATTACTAACCCCTAATTCTGATTTAGTTATGTCCATCATCTGATCCCATCTCTAAATAAATAACTTCTGTTGGAGATAGTTATAAAACTGTGTTGATGGGGCATAGTAAAAACTCAACTTATCTAATCTCATCTGTGATACTTAGGAGTCTTTTAGATGCCTCATATTGACTGCCCATAAAATTTCAAAACTGTCTGTCTTTTCTCAAGCCTCCAACCTTCATCTCTACTTCTCTTCCTACTCACTCAGTGAGAACATGGCCTCCATCTACTGTGAACTCACTCATTTAGCCTCCCCAAAAACTTATGAATCTCTCCATGTCTTCTCTAATTCTCTCATCTTTTCCTTTGTACCAGAGCATAAGGTAGACACAGTAGCATGATGTAGTGGAAATGGCATTGGATTTGTAAAGAGAATCTAGGTTAAATCCTGGCTCTACCACTTATTGACTTTTTTCTTTTTTTTTTTTTAATTTAATTTGGAAAGTGTTGTTAATAAAAATGATGAGGGCCAAGATAAAAAGGGAGAATAGTATTTTAATAAAAGCCATGCTGATAGAGACAAATCATAGACCACGTGCCTGTAAGTATTTAAACTGCCGCCTCAGCCATTTTTTTTACCTTTCGTACCTTCCTGCGCCCAGTAGCCAAAGAGGAATTTCAAACTCACTTCCCCCTATTTTAACACAGTCCCTCACCTTGAATACATAATCCAAAACAGGAAACCCATTGGGAATCACGGGAAATGTAGTTCCAAATATCCCGAGTGATTTTAAATAACACAAAAGTCACTTCATTACTCTGGGCAATTTTCTTTTCATTCCTAATTCCTATGATTATATAATTGCTGGCATCAAGATAGGTTTCCTTTGAGGGCAGCTGGGTAGCTCAGTGGAGTGAGAGTCAGGCCTAGAGACAGGAGGTCCTAGGTTCAAACCTGGCCTCAGCCACTTCCCAGCTGTGTGACCCTGGACAAGTCACTTGACCCCCATTGCCCACCCTTACCAATCTCCCACCTATGAGACAATACACCGAAGTACAAAGGGTTTAAAAAAAAATCTAAAAAAAAAAAGATAGGTTTCCTTTGAGCAAAAGAGTTGGAAATTGAATGAAGGATGTTATAAAAAGTAAGTAATCTGAGTGGGTCTCAAAGGCAATTTGGGTGTGAGGAAGGATAAAGGGGATATAGGTGATTATAAGGAGATTGGAGGAGGAATGAAGGTATGGGAAGGTATATAGGAGATAAAGGAAATGGGGTATGTAGGAGAGGGCAGCTCAAACAGGTTTGTTCACAGAGGCTAGAGACAGAGGATATTGGGGAAGATAGGTTGAACCCTTCCAGGCAAAGAAAGGTATCGCTATAGGTACAAAGGAGTTGGGCCAGTAAGAAATGTTTTAACTCAGGCTGGAGTGCTTCTTTAGTCAGTTTCCAAAGTTCTTTGAAGGAGGAGTCAAAGGGGCTCCTCCCTGCCAGAGAAACTGTTAGTAGGAGGAAGTCTCCGTTAACCACTTCCTGCAAAGATGGATGCCCACCATCTTGCTCAAGAAAATAACAGAAAATGATTCCTTCCCTTTCAGCCCTTGTCTTAATTTTGACACAATGGTTCACCGGAGGGTTTGAATAGGTAACAAGGGGATTTATTAATACCAGGGTCAGTCAGAAGAGGAGAGGGGTTCAGGGTTTTCTAAATGCTGCTAGGAAGAGGGGTGAGGGTGGGGGATGGGTCTCAGGAGAGTTTAGACTGAGAGAGCCTGCTGTCCTCATCTGGAAGATTTGACTGCCTTTTAAGTAAAGTCTTTAACAAATCACTAAAACTAGGGGTAACATTTGAGGATACTCTACTTGTCTATAGAAACTAAACCCACAATGTCCAATCACCAAGCCCTCCTTTCACCCAGGGCCCAAAGGAAAATCAAGGAAGGGGAGGGATGGAGATGGAGAGATCAGGGAGAGGTCCAGAGAAATGAGATAGGTCTAAATTTCTCCAAGACAAGATAAGCACAGGCCAAGGCCGAAGCAATTAGGCCAAAGCCAAGCCAAAGCAAAAGCCTCCAGCCTTTTTAGTTTCAAGTTCTAACTGACTTTCTGAAAATTCTGACACTTCTAACTGACTTTTTGTGACTGTTAGAAATTACAGAAGCAAAAAGTTTCTGTTAGCCACCTAGCATTACAAGGACAAGAAGGGAGAAGAACAAGAGAGATGGTTATGATAGATAATGAGGCAGTCCACGGAAGGAAAATATTGCTCCTATGAACATATCTTGACTTTGATATATCAATGATACATGTGGATACAACAATGGGAAAATCTCACGCAACATATTACTGTCCATTACTGTCAAGACAATGGGACCTAATTTTGTCTGAGAGATCTAATGCTAAGATGAAGATTGAACTGAATATATTAGTAACAAAACATGCGGTAGTAGTCCTCCACTATGCTACCTCATTTGAGAATGAACCTGTAACTGTGGGAGAAAGTTTGCACCTGACTATTGTTGTGAGGATTATTTAGGTATTAGTTTATATATAGTTAATGTGGACCTAGCAGAAAGGGCTGGAGAATTCCAAGATGGAATGAAGAAATAGGAAGTGTGTTTCTTGCTCACTGAGAGAGACTCCATGGTGGATGGAGCAAACAGCAACTGACAACTAAGAGACACCAGATTTACCAGTGATCCTGTGGAAAGACTATCACCTACTTGTGGGAGATTTTGGTAGAGACTGCTAAATCCCAACCTGAGTTGCAGAACAACTTGGGCTGGGTCAGCTCCCAGAATCTACCCACCTGGAAGAGTGTAGCTGGTGGTCTGGGAGGAGCTGACTCATCAGTGGAGTGAGGCTGAACACTACTGTTGTGAGGATATTCATTCCTGTCCTGCTTTTCCCTGGGCCCTGTTTTGCTTAGGTCTTAATTTAGTGTAGTCAAGACCTTCCCCTCTCCCTGTGGTTTGCCCTTAGCTTGTAAGTTTGGAATCCCAATTCCCATCCTTTATCTTGTAGTCCCTGATTAAAAACTGTTATAAACCTTTGCCTTTTTCCCGCTGGTTCCATAAGTCCTTGCCTAGGTGGGCTGAGAGACTATTGGAGCCTAACTGCCATTTCCAGTAACTGTAACCTCCTAGTAGTTAAACTTGGTCTCCCTACCTTGTTGGGTCCTGTTCATCTGTCATTCCTGTCTCTCTCACCCCAGTGTGAACCCACAAATAATAATAATTAACATCCCTGGAAACCCTCCATTACACTATCAAACCTTTTTCTTTTCTACAAATTAATTAATTTTGATGAGGCAAATGGATCTACCCTTACTGGCTGGATGACCAGACCTAATCATCTGGCTATGGGTTCTTTTTTTCTATGAATACCTTGAGAGCCAGAAATATATCTTTTCCATATTACAGCAAGATATATCAAATGAATACTCAGGCAATGTTTGTTGAATGAATTAATAAATAAATCAGTGCTACTTTGGGAGCCTTCATTGATGGTTTTCTAGGCGATCCTTTCATTTTGCATTGTCCCTAGATAGGATGTCCAACTCTGTAACACCCACCCAGTAGTGTTTTCAGGGTTTCAGAACAAAGAGAATAGAAATATACTCTCCTAAGACCATATAGGATCCAAGGCTTCAGTGCTTTAAAGAAAAGTACATTGGATCTAGGAAAATTAAATGAAAATGGAAAATGATAAACCACATTATGAACAGGCTAAAATGCTGAGGTAGTTTAATTACCTCTTGCCTAGGGATGGAAGTCAAGTGGAAGCTTTGTTGCAGAAGTAAAGTTAAGTCAAGTATAAAAATGGATTTTCAAACAAAAATAAATAGCAATTTACCCCAAAGCACTATCTACACATACAAAAAATACCCGCTTGATTAGAATTCTAATATTTGACTATAATATCTTTGTTATTGTTCAGTCATTTTAGTCATGCCCAAATCTTTATGAACTCATTTGAATTTTCTTGCAAAGATACTTGAGTGGTTTGCCATTTCCTTCTCCAGTTCATTTTACAGATGAGGAATTTGGGGAAATAGTGTTAAGTGACTTTCCTAGTGTCATACAGCTAGCCAGTCTGAGGCCAGATTTGAACTCAGGAAAATGAAGGTTTCTGACTCTAGGCTTGACACTGTATCCACTGTACCACTTAGCTACCCATTTGTGATACCTGGCTGAATCATAAAAGAAAAAACTAAAGTATATGTAGGAGAAGCCCAAAAGAAAAGCTAAAGTATTTTAAGTTTACTTAATTCTTAAAAAGCTAGAGGAAAGAAGATTAATAGGACAGTGGAACTTGGATTAGAAAGTCTGAGTTCAAATGTTGATTTGAGTCTTTACTATCTTTGTGATGCTGGGCATGTTATTTTGTCTATTATCTTCTCATTTCTCTAGTGAGGGATTGGAACTTGAAATAATGAAGTCCTTTTAGGTGCTCCTATCCAGCTCTACAGAGTTGCCAAAATATTCATCCTATAAGTTTAATCATATTACTTCTTTCCTCTCAAAATTCTTCTTTAATTCCCTAATGCCACTATGCAAAAATCCAAACTCTGCTTCAAATAATCTATCTTCCATTCATTTTGGATTATTTATACTAGCTCTTTCCTGAACTTGACATTCTGTCTATTGTCTCTAAGCATTTTCATAAAATGTTCCCCTATCCCTGGAATATATACCTCCTTTCTCATTCCCCTCCCTTTTTTTAAAACCTTTACCTTCTGTGTGGGAATCAATACTGTGTATTGGCTTCAAGGCAGAAGAGTGGTAAGGGTAGGCAATGGGGGTTAAGTGACTTGCCCAGGGTCACATAGCTGGGAAGTGTCTGAGGCCAGATTTGAACCTAGGACTTCCCATCTCTAGGCTGGCTTTCAATCCACTGAGTCACCCAGCTACCCTTTCTCATTTCCCCTTTTAAGAAATCTTTTCTTCCTTATAGGCTCAACTCAGGTGCTTCATCCCACTTGTTCATATGACATCTCTCCAAGTTTTTCACCCTCTCTTTATCCACTAAAACATCTCTCTGGCTATCTATCCATCTATTTATATTCATCTAGCTGAATACCTATTAATAGATATAATTTAATAAATATAAATATACACATAAAAAACATAAGGTAATGTACATGCATATGTGTATTGTGGCATTTGTGGCCCTGAGAGGGGAGGGGGCAGTATGGAATTCTGTGGTCCAGCTTCATCCCTTCTCAGGGCAGTGAATGCCACAGTATATGTATACACACTATATATATATATATATATATATATATATATATATGCATTTTAATGCCTTGATGGCATAAATCTGCTCAAAAAATTTTAGGATACCCTTTATACCTTTTTCTCAATTCCTGCTGCAGACCCTAGCATCATGCCTTATTCATAATTTTTTTTATCGGCAATGCTTCTGTTCCCTAGCCCTCCACCTCTTCGAAGAGTTAAGACATTTCTCTTAGAACTTTTGTCTTCAGCCTCCTAAATCACAATATCCTCTTCCTTGTGGCCTCTCAAAATGCCTTTGCACAGAGTCATTCTCTTCCCACTGCTCACAGATGTATAGAATCAATCTTTCTATAGCCCCTCATCTCACTTGATGGGATTTGACTGTGATCAGGAAAGATGGCCATGCAGGAAAGAGCTAAAAAGAAATTTTCTGTTGTTCTTTTTAATCAGAAGAGAAAATGATGTTAGTCAAGGACTTGTTGTGACACCACCACCAAAGCAATTAATTCTTGTCTAAATCTACATCCTTCTTGACTTCAGACATATTATTCTTTCTTTCAGAGAAACAGGCTAAACAAGAGGTTAAGGATCACCCTCCCCTCCCCAAAACGTCATTGATTCATTGAAAATTCAACTGAGGGTCAGTCAGATAAAGCAAATTGGTGTGTGTATGGTTTTTTCCAAGAAATATAAACTGTTAATCTAATGTGTTTTATATATATTTAAATGGAAAATATAACACCTTTGTTATATATAACAGAAAATGAGCAGCTGATAAAGATCTGGGCTCAGAGTTAGAAAAAGCTGCCTTTTATATAGCCTGTCTATGTGACCCTGGAACTCTCAGTGTCTTGAGCAATTAATTCTAATCCTATAAATATCAGAACAGGGTCTGTACAGAATATATATTCTGTACTGGTAGAAGGAAGCTCCTTATTTGGACTCCCCTATACTAATGAAATCACAGATTACTCCCACTTCACTCCCCAAAAGACACATACTGCAACTAAGACTAGCTGTAGAGAAGGTGCTGACCTTCATTGGTTCAGTGAGTAGACAAGTGCTTGTATAATAAAACCTAAAATACTGTTATATATAAATTATTTTTACCTATTTAAATGAAAATGAAAAACACATAGAATCCTAATATTACTAAAAGAAATAAAGTGGAAGCAAGGAAGAGAAATAGCAAAAATAAAACAAAGACAAAAAAGGAAAGAGAAGAAAGATACATAAAGTTGCTGAGAGAGGAAAGGGAAGGGAGAGAGTACAGAGGGGAAGAGACAGATGGAGGAAAAAGGAGGGAAAGGGAGTAGGGAGACAAATGGAGAGAGTGTAGGCAAGTCAGTGAGTTTTGACATTTCTTGTTGATCACATCACACTCTAACCATTGTTCACAGAGCTTCATATACACTGATGCTTAAGTTTAGAGCTTGTCTTTTTTTTTTGGATAACCAGAAAATGAAATCCACTGGAGTATTTTTCAATTTCTTGCAGATGCAGAAATAACCAGAAATATCACCTTGAGTCCAAGTGATGTCAAATCAAAGATTGCCTGGTTTCCAGGTAAGAGGTTTACTATTTTTGGATTTAGGGAATAATTATATTTAACACACAAACACACACATTCACTCACACACACACAAACTGATTTACAGCAACTTTCTTCTTGCTTTTCCACTTGACAAGGAGGAATAGGATCCTTTTATTGTGGAATACAAACTGTAAGACTGATTCCAAGGATCTTATTCACAAGGTGAGGCCCTATATGTACACAGAAGTAATCTTTATAAGGGAGATAGACACCACTGATGTAATTATTTTAATTCTCTCTCTTCACTTCTGCATCAGAGAATCCCTGTTTTCCTTCCAGGGTTGCCTTTTATTCAAAGTTCCTCTGATTCTCCCAAGTACTAGTGCATTCTCCTGCCCCTACTTCCCCCATAACAAAATTCCTTTTAATTCTTTGTTTATATATGTGTTTATTTGTATGCCTGTTATTTCCCCCAATAGAATATAAGGTCATTGAGGCAGGGGTTGTTTCCTTTTTGCCTTTGTATCACCATCCCCTAGCATGTAATAAGCACATCTTGTGTGTTTAATAAATACAGGTGATTAAATGATTGGGTGATGGCACCATGGAATGAGCTTCAGAACACAGGCTGCAGTGGCTATGCTGTGTCCTGGCTGGGTTGTTGCTGCCCACTGGACATTACTTTCCATTCTTTGAATGCTGTATTCTCTGCTCTGTTCACCAATCCCCATGGGTATATTCTTTGGGATCAGAGTTGCCTTCATCCAACTGGTGCATTCATAACAAAGGTACTACATATTCCAAGAGGCCCAGGAGAAAATGTTTTCTCAAGAGACATTCAGGATTTTTAAAATCTCAGTACTTGAAATAACATACTGAAATCTTGGATGAGCCTCACATGCATTGCTTTTCACTGTGGACAGAGGTTTCCTTCATCACTTCTGACAGCCCCCTAGCCCAGTCCAGCCTACATGGAAGGATGCTTATGCAGCCACGAGTGGCACAGAGAACTGGGAGAATTACAAATAGATGGCTGGCTCCCTTTCATTGCCCTTTCAGGTTCTAGTGGCCACCCATTGTTAGTGTTACTGCTGACAGTGTAATTAACTGGCAGACTCTTTGTTTTTAAATTGGTCCCCCTCAAAGGGCCACTGCACTGGGGTCTTGTACTAATCACTAGCCTGTCAGAATTCTACTCCAGAGGCAGAGCGCTGGCAGAGTGAGCCATTGTGGGGTCATCAGGCTGCTTCTGGAAAGAAACCCCAGGCTCTCCCTTTTCCCTTGAAGTCATTAACATGTTTCTCCATTCCCGAGATATTCACTATATTTTTTCAGAGGGATTTTCAAGGAATTTGCAAATAAGATGAATGGAAGAATAACGGTTTTCCCTTTTGTTTCATTATTTTTTCAAACAAAGACTCATAAGTAGGAAAGAAACAAATATTTATCAAGAACCTACTATCCAGACTTCTGTTTCCTGGTTAAGATGGTGGCAGAGTAAAAAGCAGCTGCTTAACCTCTCCTAACCAAAACATATAGGACTCCTCAAGAAGACATAAAAACAAATCCAGAGGAGTGAAGGGACCCCACAACAGGGTGCAGCATTGGAGGTATGTGGAATTGGAGCATTTCCAAGCTATAAAAGGATGAAACAGCTCTCACTAAAATGCAAGCTGAGCAACCCCCTCCCCCACCCCACAGCACCTACAGTGCCAAAGCCAGAACGCAAGAGTTTCAGCAAGTATGGGGCACGCATTAAGTCCTTGGCAGCTACCTGGGGGTAACCAGGGCCTGCTCCTGAGAGCAGCAAGACTTACGACCCCAAGAGGCTAAAGAACAAGCACGGGCTTTGAACACAGACCCTGAAGGCAGGCACGAGTGCTGGCTCTGGCAAGCCTAGACACGAATCCTGAGATCAGGCAAGGACTTAGATCTTGAGTGCAGGTGCGGACCTTGAGTGGGGACCCAGTGCAGAAGGGGTGCACATCTGTGGACTCAACACCCTGAGACTGTTAAAGGAACCTTGGGCAGAGGAACAAGCAAGGGGACCACCAGGAGGCTTGACCCTGAGAACAACTGAGACCTCAGGAGCCTAAAGAGCACAGACAGTTCTTGACTGTGAGGATAAACCTGAGAGAGGGTGCAGGGCTAACAATGTCAAGCCAGAGACAAGAACAACAAAAGAGAAAGATCATCAAGAAGAAATCTGTAACACTCGACAACTTTTACACAGATAAAATCCAGACAACAGAGCAAATAGCAGAGGAGAACAAACAACTAATCATATCCAAACCTTCCCAAAATAATGAAAACTGGCCACAAGCTATTGAAGATTTCAAATCTGAGATGATGAGAAAGATGGAAGAGATCTGGCAAGAAAATAACAGTTTAAAAGGCAGAATTTTGCAATTGGAAAGTGAGGCTCAGAAATCAAAAGAACTGATAAGCAAATTGAACACCAGAAATGACCAGATTGAAAAGGAAAATCAAAAGATTATAACCTAAAACCAGTCCCTAAAGGCTAGAATTGAGCAATTAGAAGCTAATGATCTCTCAAGAAAGCAAGAACAAATAAAACAAAGTCAAAAGACTGAAAAAATAGAAGGAAACATGAAATATCTCAATGAGAAAGTGACAGACCAAGAAAACAGGTCTAGAAGAGACAATCTGAGAATCATTGGTCTTCCAGAAAAAGCAGAAATTAATAGAAATTTGGACTCCATACTAAAAGAAATTATTCAGCAAAATTTCCCTGAAGTTCTACAACAAGAGGGCAATATAGACATTGTAAGGATTCAAAGATCACCTTCTACACTAGACCCAGAAAAGACAACCCCCAGGAATACAATAGCCAAATTCAAGAGCTTCCAAGTAAAAGAAAAAAATATACAAGAAGCCAGAAAGAGACAATTCAAATATCAAGGAGCACCAATCAGGATCACAGTTTTAGTGTGGACACTAAAAGACCGCAAGGCTTGGAATATGATATTTAGAAAGGCAAGAGAACTGGATCTACAACCAAGGATCACCTACCCATCAAAACTGACTATATACTTCCGGGGAAAGTTTGAGCATTCAACAAGATAGAAGATTTCCAAGTATTTTCCCAGAAAAGACCAGGACTAAATGGAAAGTTTGATATCCAACCACAAAAATCAAGAGAAACATGAAAAGGTAAATAAGAAACAGAGGGAAAGAAAGAAAACTTGTATTTTTTAAATTTGCCTCTTTAAGGGCTTCAGTATGATCTAATTATTGGTATTTCTATGTAGAGAAATGTTAAGTATAATTCTCTGTAAGGAACTCTATTCACTATTATAGTATTCACTATTATAGTAATCAGAAGAATTATTCATAGGGAGAGGTTGGAATACTAAATGGTCTAAGATGATATGGGGGTGGGAAAGAGGGAGGTGAATAGTAGAGGACACCAAGAGAAACTTGAAGGAATAAGAAAAATAGGATATTCTATTACACACAAAGAGGGCATAGGAAGGGGAGGGGATGAATACTATTATAAGAAGGAGAGGAAGAGAGCTTTAAGAGGTAATATTTAAACCTTACTCTCAGCGGAATTAACCCTGAGAGAGAAGAGTAGCTTTATCCATTGGGATATAACACTCTATCTAACCCTACTGAGAAAGTCAGAAGGGATAAACCAAGGGGAGCAGGGGAGTGGGGAGGTCAAAAAAGAGAGGGGAGAAGAAGGGGGAGGGAATTCATTAGGCCTTAAATGTTTTAAAAAAAAGAGAGACTTTGTATATCCTTTGATTCATCCATACCACTGCTGGGTTTATACCCCAACGAGATCATAAGGAAAAAGACTTGTACAAAAATATTTATAGCTGCACTCTTTGTGGTGGCAAAAAATTGGAAAATGAGGGGATGCCCTTCGATTGGGGAATGGCTGAACAAATTGTGGTATCTGCTGGTGATGGAATACTATTTTGCTGAAAGGAATGGTGAACTGGAGGAATTCCATGTGAACTAGAATGACTTCCAGGAATTGATGCAGAATGAAAAGAGTGGAACCTGGAGAACATTGTACACAGAGACAGATACACTGTGGCACAATTGAATATAATGGACTTCTCTAGTAGCAGCAATGCAATGATCCAGGACAATTCTGAGGGAGTTATGAGAAAGAATACTATCCACAGCCAGAGAAAGAACTGTGGGAGCAGAAACCCAGAAGAAAAACAACTGCTTGATCACATGGGGTCAATGGGGATATGTTTGGGGATGTAGACTCTAAAAGATCACCCGAGTGCAAATATCAATAATATGGAAATAGGTTTTGATCAATGACATATATAAAAAGCAGTGGAACTACATATAGGCTATAGAGGAGGTTGGAAGGAGGGGTGGGGAAGACCATGAGTCATGTAACCATAGAAAATTTTTCTTAATTAACAAATAAAAAAATTTTTAAAAAAAGAACCTACTATCCATATTTCCTAAGAACTTTATAAATATTCTCTTATTTGAACCTCACCACTAATCCTGAGTGGTAGGTACTATTTTGAATCTCATTTTACAGTGAAGAAAACTGAGGAAGACAGAGATTAAATGACTTCCCCTGGGTCACAGAACTCAAAAGCAACTGTGGCTAGATTTGAACTCAGGTTTACTCATTTAAAGTTTGGCATTTTGTTCACTGGGCCACCTAACTTCCTTATTTTTAACCTGATTACACTTTGAGTCTTATGTTAACTTAGAAGTTCTAACACCTGTAACAAATATGTCATAATGATCAAATGTAAAGAAGTGGATTTGACATTAGAGGGCCTATAGTTAAATCTCACATTTGTTGCTTATTCTTGTGTGACTTGAGTCAAGTGACTTGAACTTTCAGAATCAATTTCTTCATCTATAAAATGGGGATAGCAATAGTATCTACCTCATAGAGTTATTATAAAGATCTAATAACAAATGTGCTTTACAAACATTAAGGTCCCATTTTAAAGCTCTTATTACTAATTATCCTTTGGATTCAGACTATCATATTAAAGTAGAAAGATTCCTAGTTTTATCATTAAAAAAACCTGAGTTCAAACTTTATCTTTGTTACTCCTTGTGTGACTTTGGATAAGGTACTTAAGCTCTCTGGGCCTCAGTTTTCTCATTTGTAAAATGAGGTTTGGACTCAATTATCAATAAATTGAAAAAAAAATTATTAAACACTTACTATATGCCAGGGACATGCTAAGCACTGGGGATACAGGGAAAGGTAAAAATATAGTCCTTTTCCTCAAGGCCATTTCAGATTTTAATGGAGGAGATTACATGCAGGCAAGACACTCCATAGCTCTAGATATTTTCTCTGCTGTCCTATATGACCCAAATGTCCTCCCTCCTCTGCTCTAACTACTGGCTACCCTGGTTTCCTTTAAATAATTACTAAAATCATATTTTTATAGGAAGCCTTTCCTAGCCTCTCTTAATTCTAATGATTTCTTTTTTAAAATTTTAAATTATTTACCATTTATCCTAGATAGCTTATTTGTACATATTCATTTGCTTGTCATTTCCCCCATTTGATTGTGAGCTCCCTGACAGAAAAGAATGTCTTTGGTCTGTGTATTTTTTTTTTGTATTTCTAATGTTCAGAACAGTGACTTTTATATAGAAGGCAATTAATAAATGTTTACTGTTTAATAGACTAATCTTAGTCTATTAAAATGGATATGAAATGGATAAATGGATAATTATATGTGTGTACATATGTTTATATACATACGTATATATGTGAATGTACATATGTGTGTGGGGTGTGTGTATATGCTCTCTGTGTGTATATAAATATATCTGTATATACGCATACAGAGAGGGAGAGAGAGAGTGAGAAAGAGAGAAAGAGAGAGAGAGCAAGAAAGAGAGGGAGGGGGGGATCTTGGAGGGATGGTGGAAAGTACTGGTATGAGAGTTACCAAAAAAGACCTCTTATAGAAGGTAATAGTTTAGTTTTAAATGTATATGTAAGAGATTAGTGTGGTACATATATAATATATGGATCTAACCATACACATATACTTATGAGAGTCATGTGCATACAAACATACATAGATACATAAATGTGTTTCTACACCCATGTGTGCATGCATATATATATATGGGCATATATGCATAATACACACACATATATCAGACAGAAGGTACTGGTGAGGTAAAATTTTAGCTAAGACTTTATTGAAAATTAACATTTAATTGGGATATTTTTATGAAATAATTTTCCTTTTTGTCTCCACACTAACCCAAGAATTGCCTGATTTTAAATTGTGGCTACATCCAGCTTCTCCTCCAGGCTATGAAAATGGATTGATATCTTCTGTCTTTGTTAAAGACAAAAGGGTCGTCCAGGGTTGATCAGTCATGTTGAACCCTAATTATGAGTGTTCTGGTGCAATTCTGGACTGACCTAGCTACTTGGTGGGGAGGAAAGGGCATGTTGGCCAACACATTCTATGGACAAAGACCTACCTTTTTTGAGGGAGGAGTTGAGGTCTCTAAGTCTACCTTCTCGATGACTATTAACCAATCACAGATGTCTTGGGATGTTCAGGGGAGAGATTGAATGATGAGCTCTTTAGGGGTATATATTGCCCTGCTAGAAAGGAGTTTAGTCCCTTTTGCTCTACTCTTCTGTGCCTTTAGATTGTAGAGAGAGTCAACTGGCCAGAGTAAGATGCTGGTAAATTTATAAATTAACTTAAAATCAAGAGATACTCCCTCTTGAGAATATCAGTCATTACTGTCTTGAAAGAAGACAAAAATCTAAGAGGTAGATGTAAGGAGGTAGAACATTTTAGACATAAAGGACAGTCATGAAAAGACACAGGTTTGAGATTTGGAATTTCTTGGGTAAGGACCAACAACAAGTAGGTGTTTTGGGATTAGAATGTAAATAGAGGGGGCAGCTGGGTAGCTCAGTGGATTGAGAGTCAGGCCTAGAGATGGTAGGTTCTAGGTTCAAATCAGGCCTCAGACACTTCCCAGCTGTGTGACCCTGGGTAAGTCACTTGACCCCCATTGCCCACCCTTACCACTCTTCCACCTAGGAGCCAATACACAAAAGTTAAGAGTTAAAAAAAAAGAAAGTAAATGGAGAAGAGTAAGATATAAAAAGACTGGAAAAGACAGAAAGGTCCAGCATGTGAAAAGAAAAGTTTGAAAAGAAAGTGAAGATTTCTATTTGATCCTAGAGGTCATAGGGAGCCATTAGAATTTATTTAGGAGTATTGTAACATGGCCAGACCTGTGTTTTAGAAAGGTCATTTTAATAGATGAGTAGAGGATGAGCTCAAATGAGGGGAGAGAATTTTCTCTTCTATGATTGTATGATAAAATGAATGAGTGGATCAGACAACTTCAGAGGTCCTTTGCAGTTCTAAATCTGGGTTTTCATGAACCTTTAAGTTGGACTATGACTTCATCCACTATCAATACCAATAACCAAGATCTTCCATTCCCAGGATACTAAATAGTAATAGAGTGATTCTACAACTCATACACACAGAATCGAGAGGTAACATTTGTCGTTATCAACTGAAACATTTGATACTGAAAGAAGACATTTGATTAGGAATCAGATGACTTACACTTTCATCCTGTTTTGATCTTTGTTTCATAGAATGACTCCAGGATAATAGGAAGAGCCTTTGGCTAGAGATCCAGAGACCTTGGCTCAACATGTCACAGCAGTATGTTATTAGGCAAGTCACTCTGCCCCCTTTCTCCTCTATCAAAGGAGAAGTTTGAACTAAATCACCTTGGGCCGTCTATGAAGCACTAAAGTTCCTTCCAACTTAAAAACTCTGTTGCACTTAGGGAAGCCACTCATATATTCTGACACAGTTTTCACCTATGTAGAAAGAAGCAATAAATGTAATTTATCTCTCTAGAATGAGATCTCAATATTTCTCAATTCATCTCACAGGGCTGCAAAATGTACCAGTAACAAACAAAATCTTTTATGGCTCATGAACAAAAAGGCATGTGTTTTAAATTCAAAGAGCTAGGAATATTGTACAGAGAATAAAGCAATTACTACCCACAATGGCATTCCTCCTCATCATCCATGAATGGGGAAATCTGGCTTGTGACTCTATCTCAGCTAGGGAAGAGTCTTACTGTATAACCTTGGGCAAGTCAATTCTCCCTTTCTTTAGGCTTTAGTTTCTCATCTTCTATAATATAGGGAACACGGACTTCATCATATCTAATATTTCTCCCAACTCCAACAGCCTATTAATCTAAATTCTTGAATCTAGAATGGCTTACTGAATCCCCTAAGCTACATTGGTACTGTGCTTTCATTACTTCCAAAAGAATGAGAGTACATGTCCCATTAGAATGTAATAATAACAACAGAAATAGCTAACATCGACATAGGACCTGCTATGTTCTAGGTACTATGCTAAGTGCTTTATAGTTAGTTATTTTCTCATTCTATCCTCACAATAGCCCCTTTGTGAGAGATAGGAGCAATTATTATCCATTTTACAATTGAGAAAGCTGAGATAATGAGTGGTTAACTGACTTGATCAGGATCATACAACTAATGGCCTGAGGTCAGACTTGAATCCAGGTCTTTCTGAAGAAGAGCTTCAGTTGAAGAGGGCGTCTGGTAATGGACCTCTTCTGGTTCGTGAAGGAGTGTTGGAACGCTGAGACCCTGGTGAGACTGCTTTAAATATCTTCTTTGAATTCCACGTGGTGAGTTTAAAGACTGACTGAATCTTCTTGAACTTCTCTTA
This sequence comes from Gracilinanus agilis, assembly GCF_016433145.1. Classification (NCBI taxonomy): domain Eukaryota; kingdom Metazoa; phylum Chordata; class Mammalia; order Didelphimorphia; family Didelphidae; genus Gracilinanus; species Gracilinanus agilis. Next base: position 52,768,531 of record NC_058135.1, read on the forward strand.
AGAAATTTCTTTTAGTAGACTCTGTGAATGAAGTTTTGCTCCATTCACCTCTGGGCCTCTGGCCCTCTAATTCTCAGCTGAGAGTTAAGATCTACCTGGATTAATTAGAGGATCATAATGAATTACCTACTGGGTTAGATACTTATTTCCTAATTTCCTCTCTCTCTTCTTAATTGTAAATAAAGTTTCATAAAAGTCCATTTTGACTTGAGATTATTCTTAATTGAGGACCGATAATAGTTCAATCCTCTGGTGATTATCTTTTAATATATTGAACCCATAAAACCCCCTTTCCCCCCTTACATTATTGTTTACATTATTGTTTATATCTTTCGCTAGGAGAGAGAGAGAGAGAGAGAGAGAGAGAGAGAGAGAGAGAGAGAGAGAAGTTTTCTTGAGGCCAGGTCCAACACTTTATCCACTGTTCCATTAGTTCATGTATAAGTCCACTACTAGTCCATATGTGAAACTACACTCAGCAATCCTTCCTATATTGTACAAAAATAAACAAATTGTCTGTACCAACTTCAAAGAGGGTCATGGGGTTTCTTTTAAGCAAAACTAATTGGCAGCAGTGACCGTATCAGATCTCAAATGAAACACAATACTATACCTACCTCTTCAAAGAAAGGAGAGAGTTCCATTTACTCAATTCTTTTTAGTTGCTCAACTTGGTCATTATACTTATGTGCCATTAAACTTTGTTTTGTTGTTCTTTTCACAGAACTTGATAAGCATTTATTATATTTCATTCTCATTAACATTGTTAGTATGTAGGTTGTTTTCCTAGTTCTGCTGACTTGTCTCTGTAACAACTCATAAAAATCTTCTCCAGTTTCCCTGAATTCCTTATATCTATCCATCACTTGTTATAACATTGTTATATTCTGTCACATTTCTTTGCCACAGTTTTTTAGCCACTCTCCCAGTGATGGGTTCCTACACTTTTTTAGCTCTTTGCTACCACAAACAATGTGACTATGACTATTTTAGTATGTATAGTGTCACAGACCTTCTTAGGGTATATGTTCCATAATATCATCACTACCTTTTTTTTTTTTCCTTTAGGAAAATAGGAGATCTGAGGCAAAATTTTTCTTTTAATTACTGGATATATTTTTGTGCCTCCAGTGTTCAATGGAAAGCCTTGTGGTATTTCAGCATAATGGTGGGAGATATCATCAAGGTAGAGATACTTGAGAATGAAATAGCAGTAAATCATGAATTCAACAAAATGCTGCAGTTCTTTGGTAGAATGGAACTTCCTCATTGAAGCCTTTAAGGGTACACGTGAACTCCCCATTAACCTATTATTTTCTGAGGAATCCCAACTCTTTCTTATTTTCTAATTGGCATTTCCCCAATAATGGTGCTGGTATTGGCTCATTGCCTGAAGAAACAGCTTGGCCCAGTTTAGTGTGCTTTGCAGGGACCCAGGAATAAATGAGGGTGTTACTGGAAGAAAAAAAAAAGAGAACAGGCCTTAAATGACTGAATTCTTGCATTACTGAAAGACCACAAGAGTTCTGTATAACAGAAATATCATAATCTAGTAGGCCCATACAAATCTCAATGTTACTTCTATTTAAAACCTCTTCATATTTTATTCTTATTTTCTTCATAGAGGTTCATTTTCATGTAATTATGACCCTTTCTAATTGGTTGATTAAGAAGGATATTCAGGGCAAGAAATTTCTGTCCCAGAGGATTTGGATATCTAAGTCTCTAAAGGGATGGTCAGGTCATAATTCCCTAACTTTTATTAGCATAATAGCATAGTAGGGGTAGAAGAAGTAGAGATAATAGAAAAGAATTTCTTAGTGGAACATCGCAGAAATCAAAGTCTTAAGTAGAGAACATTTTGAGGTGGTAGTGAAGGCTAATATATAACTAGTCTTGGGAATGTTGGTGGAAGTAAAAAGAATTGAGGAGGTCAAATACCTTACTAGCCAGGATGTTGGAAGAGCTACCAATATAAAAATATTTGCTATCTCAAATATTATAGCATAGATTGGAGTGAAGAGAAATCTATGAACTCTTTGAGGAAAGAGGGAGAGGGACCAAGAAATAGCAAAAACTGTAGAGGTGTACCAAAAATTTGTGGAATTTAGAGGAGGAAATGTTGCTGAGTGACAGCAGGAGAGAAAGGATGTGAAAATGGCAGTGAGGTACTAGGAAAATACTTACCTTTCTTGACTTCCTGAGGAAGAACCACAAGACAGCAAGTCACTTTAGAAGAGCAAGTTTTTTCTATGAGATAACAAGGAATGAACAATCTGGAGGATAAATCGAGTTTTCAGGTGTTATCAGAAATGTAGAAATGTCAGGGGAAGAAATCAAGAATTAACCAGAATTTGTTAATGCAATCTCTGTCAATGATAGCTATTCATGTCCTTGAATTATTTTCTCCTGCATGTATAGTGATATTTTATATGGAGAAAAAGAGATCATGACTAATTTTTGAGAATTCTGGTCTAGGAAATCCATTATTTCCTTCCTCTTTATATTTGGGGATCTTATGCTGTAGGATAAAGAACTTATTCTTTATAGGATATATGAAGTCCTATGTTGTTGTAATGGTGGTGGTTGTTCAATTATTTCAGTCATGTCTGACTCTTTGTGACCCCATATGGGGTTTTCTTGACAAAAATACTAAAATAGTTTGCTATTTCCTTCTCTAGCTCAATTTGCAGATTAGGAAACTGAGAGAAATAAGGTTAGGTGACTTGCTCAGGGTCACACAGATATTAAGTATCTGAAGTCAAATTTGAAGAGTCTTCCTGACTTTATACCTGAAATTCTATTTTCTGCACCAATTAGCTTCCTTATAAAGTCCTATAACTGAGGCCAATCAGGTCCAAAGGGCAACATTTCTATAGTATCTATTCTTTCTCTATTTTCCATCCACTAATCTTATAGTTTGAATTTTCAGGATGGAAGAGAGATGCACGTGGGTAGGAAGAGAAGCAGCTATATGAAGAAGGGCAGCCATCATAAACAACTTTTGCCACAAGATATTAGAATCAAATTTTCTATGGCTGAGTGAACCCAAGAAATAGTCAGCTGGAAGCCAATGTAGCAGATAGAAGTAAAATAGATGTTTGCTTCTTGGAGGTAATAATGGCAATTCTTTTTTAAGACACAGCTTGGAACACTTACAACTAGTAAGTTATAAAAGACTTTTATTATTGAGATACTAGGAAAGGCTCAATTTCACTATTCAGAAGAGTTTTGTTTAATATTCATGTTGATTCAACTAAACAAGAGACACAATGATTAGAAGAAAGGACAAGTTCTACCTCAAAGAGGTTCTGTTCTCTCACTTTACTGCTGACTACATTCATAAACCCAGTGACTTAGCATATTATTACCACATACTTTATTGCATGCAGAATGCTACTGTTATCCTTTGTCTTTCAAGAGGAACAATGACATCATAGAGTGATGATTGAGACAGAGTTGCATGAAATCACCAATCTCACTCTTTCTTCTGGAGTCATCTAAGTTCAATAGCATGACAAAGTTAAAATAATTGGGAAAGGCCCAGCATACAGTGGATGACCTTGGTGTCTTTGATATCTGACCAAACTATGAGTATCCACTTCAGTCATCCTTATGATCATTGGAACAAATTGTTCTTATCCACCCATTCCTCCAAGAGAAGCCTTCACATGCTTGGGGTAGTTATCCCCCTTATTCAGTTGATGGGCTTGAGGCCTGTTGATTACCCTCAACCTGGTTTAGCTCATCTACTGAGATGATTTTACAAGGTTGTGTCTGCTATGCTAGAGCTTTTAGAAGCCACAGGTAAAAGTTGGGGGAAGATGGACATCAAAGGCAGATGCACTTAGCAAGCTCTCATATCAGAGATGCTAGTCCTCCTTGAACATTCCATACATTCCTGCATACAGAATAATGTAGGAAGGTAGACAATACTTCTTCCTGGTGGCATTTATTTTCAGCTGTCTTCTAGCCCTCCTCCAAGTTGCTTTTCCACACCTTCAAATGTGGCTAATAAAAATACTAATCTGCATACTCTTTTCCATCTATTTCTCTTTTAAAGGTCCTGGAGGAGATACAAGGAAAAAAGTTCTTCCTTGCTTCCCTCTTTTACATGATATAAATTTCCTAATTCTTTTCTAAGTGCATCCCTCTTAATTAATCTTCAATTAAAAAACATTTTATTTTCCCTAATTACAAATAAAAAGTTCCCAACATTTGAAAAAGATTTTTGAATTTCAAATTTTCTCCCTCTCTCTCCTTATACTACTGAGATGATAATCAATCTGATATGAATTTTGCATGTCCAATCATGTAAAACATTTTCCCATTAATCCTTTTGTGGAAGTGAACTCAAAAGAATTAAAAAGTTAAGTAAAAAAAAGTTTACTTTAGTCTGATTTCAGACCCCATCCATTCTTTTCCTGATAGCAGATGACATTTTTTTTATCATGAGTTCTTTGATATTGTTTTGGTTCTTATTGGTGAGAATAGCTAAGTTATTCACAATTGTGGCTCATATTATGTTGTTACTACTGTATATAATGCGTACTTTACTTTGTTTCAGTTTGTTTAAGTCTTTATAGGTTTTTCTGAGTTCTTCCTGCTTATAATTTCTTACAGCATGATGGTATTCCATTACAAACATTTAATATAACTTTCTCAGCCATTCCCCAATTGATAACCTATCCCCTCACTTTTCAATTCTTTTTACTATAAAGAGCTGCTTTCAATATTTTTGTACATATAACTCCTTTCCCTTTTTGTTTTTCATCTCTTTGGGATACAAATCTAGTAGTGGTGTTGCTGGATCAAAAAATAATGTTTTATTGTCCTTTGGGCATAGGTCCAAATTTCTTTCCAGAATAGTTGAACCAGTTTACAATTCCAACAATGTCTGAATGTCTGTTTTCACACATCTCCTCCAAGTTTCGTCATTTTACTTTTCTGTCAGAATAGTCAATCTGATAGGTTTTAGATGATACTTCAGAGTTGTTTTAATTTGCATTTCTCTAATAGTGATTTAGAGCAATTTTTGCATGAGTATAGATTACTTTAATTATTTGAGAACTGCCTGTTCATATCCTTTGATCTCTTATCAATTGGGTAATGACTTGTATTCTCATACATTTGACTTATTTCTCTATGCATTTGAGAAATGGGGCCTTTGTTAGAAAGACTTGTAATTTTCCCTCCCATCATTATAATTACTGTGTTTCTCTGTCCTATTTCACCCTTTTTAGTTTCTTACCACCACATCTCTGCCCCATATTGATATTCTCTTATCCCCTTCCCATCATAGTTTTCTACAGGGAAAGACAGTTTTTTATACCCAATTGTGTATGTTCATCCCTCTTTCAGTTAATTCCAATGAGAGTAAGGTTCAAGTGCTCCTAACTCCCCCATCTTCCCAACTCCTTGATCTTACTCAATCCTTTAATGTAGAATTTATTCAATTTTCTATTATTCTGACTATGGCTCTATGATATTTGAATTATTTCTTTTTTTCTGTTTGCAAAATTTCCTCTGACCTGACAATTTGGGAATTTAGCTATAATATCCCTAGGGGTTTTCCTTTTGGGTGTAAGAAATAAAATGAATATAAAAAGATAACTTTATATATATTATGGGTTTTATAGGTTTTCTAGTAGCCATTAGAAAATGAAGCCACGTGCCATGCTATCTAAGTCAGTTTAAAAGAGGTACACTGTTACCTCCTTTCCCCATGGTGGATTGGATGCCAAGAGAGCAAAGAGAGCACCTTCTATTGAAACTGATTAACTGTATCCTGTCCCAAGCATTGGAGATAATAGTCCATAGACAAGTAGACACTGCTTTGGGGAACATATTGAATTCCTGATTTTTTATTTTATTATTGCCTTTTATTTTTCTAATAGAATTTTTGATTTTTGATTTTACTTATTTCTTGTACCTAAAGTACCTATAATCAATACTAATCTTTTCATTTTGCAGTAATATAAGTTAAAATATATTTGCTAGCATATAAATTCATAACCAAAAGCTTTAGACTATGGAAACCTACCATTTATTGATAAATGTTATGGGACTATGATTAATGTTTATGTCTGATTCTAGGAAATAAGATAAAAAAAGGAGCACAGACTTCATATACACAGTGCCATAGAAGCATGGACTTAACCTGAATAGTGCCGAAAAGAAAAGATCACACAGGTCAAAAAAAGAAACCAGTCCAGATGTGATTGATGAACTTATATGCTAATATGAAAGGACTTGAACCTAGTGTGAGACTTGAGGTTGTAGCGCTTGACATATGTTAAGATGCAGGACTCCTTGAACCACATTCATTATGAAATACTTTCTATCAAATACCTAATAATTGACTGTTGTGGCTCCCCTATCCCTATCCCTGAGAATTAAGGTAAATCATACTAGGGAATGACACCCCTTTTACATGAAAATCTAGTCTTTTTTTCTCTCTAAGGCTACAGCAACTTCCTGTAATTCTGGCTACAAATGGGCAAGTGCAATATTACTGCATTTTGTCAACATTTAAGGGACAGAAATTACTTTAATTGGACCCTAATACAAGGGCCTATTATGAATTTATTCTTGTTTACTTAGAACTTTTTATATACATAGATTTTTGATATTTTGATTCTGATTTTTAATTTTTTAATTTTTCATTTCTCCCTAAGCTTAATTTTTCTTCTATTTGTTTTTCTTTTTATGTTTTGGTTTTTCTTTTGATAATTGACTCATATACCCCCATAACTCAACAATGTATTCTGAGTTGAACCAGGTGTTGATCAACACCCTGTTCAAGGGGGATTGTATTTTCATAAAAATCCAAGATTTAAAATTTTGTTTGAGAACAAGAAGAACTCCTTCAGGTCCAAGACACGAACCAGAAGAGTGCTATAGGAAGTTGTCACTTCCTTTTAAAGAGGAGTGACAACTTTTTTTTTAAGGCATTTCTTTTTCGTCAGTTCCTCTGCCTTCCTCCTAGTTTACATGTCCAATCACCACAGATGCTTTGCTTAGGACTGCCCCAAGGGCAGTCAATCAATTCTGATTCATCACCTAACTCTTGCACATGTGGGTCACAGACCTCCCCACTTGAGAATTAAGTGCTGGTGTTTATACTTTTGGTTATTAGATTTGAGAATGGGCAGGGTAGATTTAATTTCATTATAACAATCTCTCCTGTGATCATTTGGGAGACTCATCTCCCCAATTGATCATTTGACATAATCATCTTGTACCCCTAAAAATCTTCTAACTACAATAGTTAGAGATAAGAGGACAATGGAAGAGATAGAAAGAGCAAAAGCAATGTTTTGCTAGATGCATTGACAAAAAGCGAATTGGAGGCAATCCTCTTTGGCATAAAAGTTTACAATTCAAAATAAATCAACCCCTTTAATTTGGATCAATTGCACCCCAAAGTTCATTTTGGATTGTCTTGATTCAGTGTAGGTTTTTGCAGGCATCTTTCTCCAAATAGTTCATTTTTCTGGATTCAAAGTGTTAGCAGGCTTCTTTTCCTGAAAGTTTTTCTCAAACAAAATTTTAAATATTGGATTTTTATGGAAATACAATACTTTTAGAATCTCTTTCAGGAGGCGATTGGTGTACTCTTTTAATTTCTATTTTGCCCCCTGGTTCTTAATTATCAGAACAGTTTTTTCTAGATAATTTCTTGAAAGGTGACATCTAAACCCTTTTTTGATTATGGCTTTCAGGTAGTTCAGTACTTCGTAGATTATCTCTCCTGGATTTATTTTCAATGTCAGTTGTTTTTTCCAATAATATATTTTACATTTCTTCTATTTTTTTTATTCTTTTGACATTGATAATTTCTTGATGTCTCATGGAGTCATAAGCTTAATTCTAATTCTTAAGGCATAATTTTCTTCAGTGAGCTTAACACCTCCTTTTCCATTTTCCCAATCCTACTTTTTAGATGGTTGTTTTCCTCAGTAAATTTTTGTATCTTTTATTTCCATATGGCAAATTCTACCTTTTAAGCAGTTCTCTTCAGAGAATATTTGGTATCTTTTTCCATTTGGTATCTTTTTCCATTCTGCTTTTTAAGGAGTTTTCTTTAATGTGTTTTTTCTCTTTTTCCAAATACCCTATTCTATTTTTAAGGTATTATTTTCTTCAGTAGTTTTATACCTCTTTTTTTCAAAGCTATTGCCTTTCCCCCATGATTTTTCTATATCACCTTTATTTCTTTCCCCAATTTTCTTCTACCTTTCTTACTTGATTTTTAAAGTCCTTTTTGTGCTCCTCCATTAATTCTTTTGGAACTTGAGACCAATTCAATTTTTTTGAAGAATTTGGGTGTAGCAGCATTGATTGTGTTGTCTCTTTGTGTTTTGGTCTTCTCTTTCCCCAAAATAACTTTCTTTGAACTTTGTTTTTGTTATTTGATCATTTTCCAGACTTTTTCTTTTCTTTTCACTTAAAAAAGCTGCAAAATCAGATTCTTTAACAGTGATGAAGGGAACACTGTTCCAAGCTTCAGTTTGTGTGATCCCCCTGTGACCATCTGTGGTTGAAAGCACAGGAAGATTTTGCTGCAGTCACAATTACATTGCTGCAGTAGGACTTACCTTGGCATTCTGCTTTGTGCTCCACTTCCATCTTAGTACAATAGACCTTTCATGCTGGCCTTCTAAGTTGTTTTGAGATGAAAAATTATTTTGCCCCACTTTTTTTGTAGGCTAAGGGGCTCCAGAATTAGTTTTGAGCCATTATATCACAGTTATGTAGAGGGTAATTTGGTAGGTATTAGGTGTGGTTATGTATATACTCTTCCATCTTGGCTTCTTTTAATTTTTTTGTAAATCATCTCATCATAGTCAACTCACATCTATGCCCTCTTTCTTTGTATATTCCTTCTAACTGTCCTAATAATGATAAAGTTCTTAGAAGTTATAAGAATTGTCTTCTCGTATTAGAACATAAACAGTTTAATCATATTAAATTTTTTTATTACTTCTCTTTTATATTTACCTTTTTATATTTCTCTCAAGCCTTATGTTTTAATGCCAAATTATCTATTCAGCCCTGGTCTTTTCATCAAAAATTCTTGAATCATTTTTTTTTATTAAATACCCATTTCCCTCTGAAGGATTATATTCACTTTTGCTGGTTAAGTTATTGTTGGTTAGAACTAACTTATTTAAGTCCCAGAATACCATTCCAAGCCATGCACTTCTTTAACAAGGATGCTGATAAATGTGATCCTTGTCTGATTATGACTGTGGCTCTATGATGTTTAAATTATTTCATTTTAGATACTTGGAATATTTTCTCCTTAACTATAAAACACAGTGTAGAAGTGGTTAAATCTTGTATTATTCTGACTTTGGCTCCATGATATTTGAATTGTTTCTTTTTGGTTGCTTACAGTATTTTCTTTTTGACCTGGGAGTTCTGGAATTTGACTATAATATTCCTAGGAATTTTATTTTGAGATTTTTTTAGGATGTGGTTAGTAGATTCTTTTCATTTCTATTTTACCCTCTTCTTCTAGATTATCAGAAAAGTTTTCCTTAATAATTTCATGAAATATGATGACTGAGCTCCTTTTTTGGTCATGGCTTTCAGGTAGTCCAATAATTCTTTTATCTTTCCTAAATTAATTTTCCAGATTGATTGTTTATCCAATGAGATATTTCATATTATCTTCTATTTTAAAATTTGTTTTATTGTTTCTTAAGGTCACACAGAGTCATTAGTTTCCCTTGCCCAATTCTAATTTCAGAGGAGTACTTTTCCATGAATTTCTGTGCCTTTTTACCATTTGGCCAATTCTGTTTTTTAAGATGTTATTGTCTTCAGTATTTTTTTGCCTCATTTATCAAGCCATTGATTCTCTTTTAACTTTTCTTGAATCATGTCATTTCTTTTCCCAACATTTCCTCTATCTCTCTTAAGTGATTTTTAAATCATTTTTAAGATTTTCAGGAATTCTTTTTGGGCTTGTTTCCAATTCACATTTTTGTTTGTTTTGTTTTGTTTTTCTGTGAGGCTTTGCTTATTTTTTTAAATAAGTTTTAATACTGAAGTCTTCTAAGTTTGTGTTTTGATCTTCTCTGTAACCATAGTAATTTTATGGTCTGGTTCTTTTTTGTTGTTTACTTAATTTTTTTTTTCTATTTCTTGACCTTTAACTTTATGTTAAAGTGGACTTTTATTCCTGGAATGAAGAGAGCACTATCCAAATCTTCAGGTTTTTTCATGCTGCTATTTGCAGAACTAGTTCTAGGAGTCTATTAGTTGCAGTATTTCCAAAGGAGTATGATCCAAGAAGAGTTGTAGTCATTGCTCTCCTGGCCTATATTCTTGCCTTTACTCAGGAATGAATCTTGCTCCCCTTCAGCCTCAAATGCTAATGTTCCTCTTGGTCCTAGAATTATGGAAAGATACCCTGCTCTCTTTTGGCCAAAGTACTAGTGTTCCTCTTCATTGTGGAACTGCATATGGACAATGCTCCAAAGTTCTATGCCCAATGATAACAAAAGGTCTTCCATAATCTCTTTCTGATCAGTTGTCTGACCATCTTATTGTCTGTGAGCTGTGAGCTCCTGAAGTTGCTATTGCCATAGGTGCAAATGCATATGAGGACCACTGCTAGTGGTGCTACTGCAATCAATTCAGGCTAGCTCTATTCTGTTTTCACAGACCTATCTTCTCAACTTCCCAAGTTTTCTTTGGTTAGAAAAATGTCTCATCCCAACCTTTGTGTTTGGCTTTGGCACTACAAGATTTGATTTAAGGCATTATTTTAAAGTTATGTGTGAATATGGGGTGAGTTTAAATGAGTTACTCTTTCTACTCCACCATCTTGGCTCCCTAAATCAGGGGGAATATTACTTATGCATATCTACATATATTTTGATTACTCCTTAGATTTGTACTTTTTAATATCCCATATCTCAAAGCCTGCTAGACTACTTATAAAATTATAACAGTCTACATTCTTGATGACATACATCACTGATAAAAAAATGTAATGAAACATATGTGATTTTCCAATTTGGATAGATATATTTGCCATTTGAAAATCTGAAGAGTCATTACTTTTGTAGCTACCTAGTGATCACGCTACTAATTATCTTAAGTTTGTGTATGATATTTTCAGATTTTATCATTTTGAAATCCCAAATGTCAGTTCACAAATTCAATCTGCAGAGTAAGTTCACATATTCTTACATTTTCCCTGTTGAAAAGTCATGTCAAAGATATATAACTAGTAAGAATAGATCAAGATAATAGATAGCATTTATGTGTACTAAGGTTTGTAATGTGATTTCTTTACATCACCATTATTTCATTTGATCTTCAAAACAATTTGGGAAGGTAGATGCTATTAATGTCTACATTTCATGGATGAGAAAAACTGAGACTAAGAGAGACTATGTGACTTGAACAGATTGATGGTACCAAATATCTGAGGGAGGATATGAACTTGTTTTCAAGACTCTATGTTGTTTGGTGACTATATATTCAGTTTCATTTTTCTCAATTACTTATTATTTTAGAAAAACAATCCCTATATGAGAAAGATGTTCTTCTGGTAATGGTTTCAGGTACAGAAATTATAGGCCGGAACCATTTCTTGCTTGCCTCCTATTCTGGTACGTAGGTTCTAATACAGAGTAAAGATAAAGGAAGACAAGAAGAATCAATAAAGTAATAGTTGTTTCTTTTTCATGGATGGGGACCAAAAGTAAGAACAACAACAAGTTATATACTAAATCTGGACAATAGGGTATGATTTTAGCAATTTGGAGGAAAGTATGAGGAAAAGCCACAACGAAAGAGAAGGTTCCTTCTGGCATAATTTTAATACCACTAGCTAGCATTGATCTGGCTTTTAATGTTTATAGAGATAGATAGATAGATAGATAGATAGATAGATAGATAGATAGATAGGGAGAGAAAGATAGATATAGATGTAGATATATCAAATGAGATTATATATGTGTGTATGTGTGTGTGTGTGTGTGTGTATCACAATCAACCGATGAGGCAGGTACTAATATTATCCTTATTTTACAGATGAGAAAACTGAAGCTCATAAAGGTTAAGTAACTCATCTCTAGCTACAGAGATAGTATCTGATCCAAGATTTTAACTCAGGTCTTCCTGAGTTCAGGTGGTGTTTTTCAGTTGTGTCTAAATCTTCTTGACCCATTTGCAGTTTTCTTGGTAGATAATTGGGGTGGTTTGCTATTTCCTTCTCCAGCTCATTTTATAGATGAGGAAATGGAAACAAATAGCATTAAGTGACTTGTCCATGGTCGTATAGCTAACAAGTATCTAAGGTCAGATTTGAACTGAGGAAGATGAGTCTCTCTGAATTTCGGCTCAACTCTCTATCCATTGTGTCATCTACGTGCTTGAGTCCAAATGCAACAGTTTATCAACTATACTGCTTACTTCTCTCCATTAAATCTATAACTAAATTCATCTTCATCTACTTATCTTTCCATTCTAATGGTGCTTCATGCAGATTTGTCCACTCAGTTTGTTCCACTGAGAAGTTTTATGTGAGCACTGAAATATATGAATTTTTCATTGATAAACTGAAAAGGTAAGACCAGAAGATTCTTAAGATTTTGTTATAAGGAAATAAGAAGAGCAGGAGCAGGAGCTGCTGGAAAGGGAGAAGCAGGAAGATTCCAGAATTCTGGGAAGTGACAGAGTTTCTTCTGGGAACAGTTGAAAGCTGGAGAGGTTGATGTGTCTGAACTCCTTGGGTGGACCTCGTGAATTTAATTATTCTCCCTCTCCTGTGGCTATCCTTCTGATCCAACTACTTGTTCCTGTGTTCCTGCGTGTATCCTGTTTCTGTTGACTGATAGATATTCCAACAGAGCTGCTTGTGACACCTAAAGCCATCTGCCAGTAAAAACCTTTTCCCTTTAGTCCTGTCCTACTTACCTTCCAACCTTACTGCCTTGATTCACCATCTAAGGGGGGAATTTGGTTAGTGAAGGGTATTTATTGTAGGAACTGAGACTTTTAGATAGAGAGGTCATTGATAGTGTAGCTACCAACTGGCAGAAGATAACAACCAGATTTGGTGGGGAAATTTATTTATATATTTTGTTAGATCATCCCAATTCCCTTCCCTTCCTTGCCTTACCTTAAATAAATCATGTTTTAATAGCACTTGGTACTCCTGTAAGCTTTCTCCTGTTGGCCTTCCCAAACCCTGAGATCCTTCTGATTACTGGTCCTAACAATCATTCCTTAATCATCTAAAATCCCCATTACCACCCTAGTATCTTTTAGATACTTAATTGAGTTTCCTTCTAACTCTAAATTTATGATCTTATGTGAAGAGTCACACCCTTCATATTTTCTCAAGACAAAATGAAAATGACCTGTCGCATCTGTAGCCTATTCAGGGAACAATCTGTGTGTGTGTGTGTGTGTGTGTGTGTGTGTGTGTGTGTGTGTGTTTTGATAGATTCAGTTCTGCATATTTTCCCCTTTTACTCTGTCATATTCTTCTGCAGATTCCTGACCCCACCCTTCTCCACTTATATTTTCCCCCTTTCCTTTTTTTTTCCAATTTGCTTTCATGTACTCTTTCCCTGAGAGAGTGTTCAAGGACAAAGCTATACAGGAGCTACAATAAAGAGAATAAAATAAAATAAAATAAACCTGATGGAAAAAAGGCAATATTAACATTTTTAATGGCTTTTCTTGACCTACACTGAATAAGCATGAACATTTTAAAGTATCTTTAAATCAGACAACTTAACCTGGGAGCCATGAACTATATTTTAAAAATATTTTGATAAGCATTTCAGTATAATTGGTTTCCTTTGTTGCCCTGTGTATTTTGTGCATTTAAAAATGCTATTTTTAGAAGGGATTTATAAGCTTCACTAGATGGCTAAAAGAGGCCAATATAGGAAAAAAAAAGGTTAAAAGAAAAAGGTTAAGAATCCTTGCTCTAAATGATGGCTGATTATTACCAAATGTGGTATTAGGTTTAACTCCCAGGATGCATCCCTCTTTGACACATTGAACAATGCAAATATTCCATTCTGTTCCTTTTTGTGTGTTAGGTCTTTGGGTCACTTATTTCCTGCTGCTTTCAGGGCTGACATGTGGACATCGACCAGAATGGAAGAAGGTAGTATCTACATGTATAGATAGATGCTCTCCTGGTGCAGGGCCAAAAGGTTTCTTTCATCTCCCCTCGGGCAGAGAGAAAAGTGCCTTACTATTTACCTGCCTCTCATTCCATCCTCCCACCCTCCACACTGAAGCTCGCATATGAGGCCAGTGCTCACAGTAGGCATGCTCAGAAGCAAGACTACGTTTTGCTTTCATGTCACAAGCTTTTCCATTTTATAGCTTTAGAAGCAATCAGCCCAGCTGAGCAGAACTTCTGGTGGGTTGGAATAAACCAGTTTTTTAAATCACTGTCTAGTCTACATTAAATTCTAGCAAAGTACTTTGGAAGGAAGTGACTTCCTTTCCTTCCCCCTCAACAAATTATGTACCAGGAATGGTGAGATTTCAAACTTGTGAATTTTAAAAAATCCTCTTACTAGCATAAACAGCTTAGCAAATAGATTACTTTCTTTGTAATTGAGTCTTCAGTCTAGTGGGGCCTGAGCTCTACAGATTCTCTATTATTACTGTGCTTTCTACATTTTTTCTCTTATTTCAAATGTTGAATTCCAGTCTCTTTTCTTTACACAACCCTAAAAACAACCCAGTTAAAGCAGGTGAAGGATTAATCAAAGAAATCGAAAATTGCCTCCTTTTCCTCAGAGACTGCATTTGTTCCAGGACCACCCTAACGACCAAGGTCATCCTAGTCTTCTCTGAGATTGAACCCTGAATCCCCAGATACAATTTGCTGTTACTTGGCTCCTTGGGAAAGTACCCGAATCAAAGATCTTTTTAAAGGGACTTCTAAAATTAACAGAAGCTTTCAATGCAGATTAAAGAGGCTGCATCCATTAGGGATCAGGACAACACTTATACTCACTGGATAAGAATCTCTATATGACATTCATAAAGAGTGCTAAATTTATCTTTGTTGCAAATTTCAGTGAGGAAGAGGAGGCCTCTTCCTATGTAACATAGAATCATGGTATAGTGAAAAGAGAACCGATGTTAACGAACCTGGGTTCAAATCATGCCTCTGAATTTTACAACCCAGTGACCTTGGGTAAATCATTTATTCTCCCTTAATATCAACTTCCTCAATGTAAAATGAGAGTGGTAGAGCATTAGATCAGTTATCCTATAACCCTGTCATCCCATGATTACCTCAAACAACCTTACTTGAGCCTGAGGAAGGATTGCCAACCATCCAAAAGTACTGGATATCTAAATAGTATCAGTGGATGATGCTGAGTGTACACATTTGCTTTGGTTATTTCTTAGGCAACTTTCCCCTGATGAAATTATAGAGGGGGTTCATATGCACAGAAAATAGGACAAAGGCTTAGAACATGTATTAGGAGCCAGAGTTTGAAAGGAGTTGAGGCAAAGGTATTAAAAGAGGGTTTTGAAAAACTGCTTTTAAGTGGCAGAGACAGTGGGCTTCCAAAAAACCCTGCTTAACCTGCATTCTTTGGAGAAGATTCTGCTTAATTAATAATTATATAATTTTATGCAATAGGCAAAATGCTAAACAAGTAATTTAAATAAATAATTAATGACTTAAAATTTTGATATCTATACTAATCTACATGTCACCTCACCCTCAAATTTGGATTTGGTGAGAAGCTACTATGTGTGGGTGTGAGGGTTAAGGACCCTGAGGGTAAAGATCCAAATGGTTATAATCTCTAAAACATATATTCTACATAGCAACTAGAAACTATAGGACACTGAATTTTACTTCATTTACTGGAAAAACTTAAGAATTTTAAGAATTTGTTATTAAAAGAATGGTTATTGACTATTTAGAAAAAAGAAACAGTAGCAGGATTCCATCAAAAACAAGTCATGCCAGATTAACCTTGTTTTTCTTTTCGATTAAAGTTATGGATTTTATTAATAAGGAGAACATGATAGATAGATAGATAGATAGATAGATAGATAGATAGATAGATAGATAGATAGATAGACAGATAAAGATTTTAGGAAACCATTTGGCCAGTCCTCTTATTTTATTCTAGTGATTCAGTCTGTCTGAATGATATGGAATAGGTAATAGCACAATATTATCCTTGTTGGGTTGTACTTGGAACTTGTCTATAGGAAACACAATTGAGTGGATATAGTGATAACCTTAGATTTAGAAAAAATGTGGGTTGAAATCAAGCTTCAGGTATAAGGGAGTTGTCTGATGATTGCCACTGCCCATGCCCAAATCCACTGGTCACATTTTGTTCTACCATGCAGTGACACTGTCCTTACTGTTTATCAGAAAAGACATTTCCTCTCCAGTCACTAAGAATTTTCATTGGCTCATGATTGGAATTCTCTTCTTCCTCATCTCCATCTTCTGGACTCCATATTTTCTTTCAAGTCCTAGTTAAAATTATGCTTTCTAGAAGAAGTCTTTCTTGATCCCTGCCCCTTTAATTCCAGTGTTTTTCTTCTTTATCTCCAAGTTGTTGTAGAGGTATAGTAATTTTTCAGTCATAGCTGATTCTCCATGACTCTTTTTTTTTTGACAGATACTGGAATGGTTTATGACTTCCTTCTCCAGCTTATTTTACAAATAAGGAAACAAGGCAAATGGAGCTAAACAACTTTCCCAGGGTGACATTGCTACTGTCTGAGGATAGATTTGAACTTGGAAAATGAATCTTACCTCTGACAAAGGTCTAATTATTCAAATTTATAAGGAGCTAAATCAATTGTACAAAAAATCAAGCCACTCCCCAATTGATAAATGGGCAAGGGATGTGAATAGGCAATTTTCAGACAAATAAACCAAAATTATCAATAAGCACATCAAAATGTGTTCTAAATCTCTTATAATTAGAGAAATGCAAATCAAAACAATTCTGAGGTACCACCTCATACCTAGCAGTTTGGCTAATATGACAGCAAAGGAAAGTAATAAATGTTGGAGAGGATGCGCCAAAATTGGGACATTAATATTGTTGTTGGAGTTGTGAATTGATCCAACCCTTCTGGTAGGCAACTTGGAACTATGCCCAAAGGGCTTTAAAAGACTGTCTGCTCTTTGCTCCAGCCATACTACTTCTGGGTTTATACCACAAAGAGATAATGAGGAAAAATACTTGTACAAAAATCTTTATAGCCGTGCTCTTTGTGGTGGCAAAAAATTGGATGCCCTTCGATGGGGGAATGACTGAACAAATTGTGGTATCTGCTGGTGATGGAATACTATTGTGCTCAAAGAAATAATGAACTGGAGGAATTCCATGTGAACTTGAAAGACCTCCAGGAATTGATGCAGAGCAAAAGGAGCAGAACCAGGAGAACCTTATACACAGAGATGGATACATTGTGGCAGAATCAAACATAATGGACTTCTCTACTAGCAGCAATGCAATGATCCAGGACAATTCTGATGTACTTATGAGAAAGAATGCTATTCACATCCAGAGAAAGAACTGTGGGGGTAGAAACACAGAAGAAAAACAACTGCTTGATCACATGGGTCATTGGGGATATGATTGGG
Source organism: Gracilinanus agilis (assembly GCF_016433145.1). Taxonomy (NCBI): domain Eukaryota; kingdom Metazoa; phylum Chordata; class Mammalia; order Didelphimorphia; family Didelphidae; genus Gracilinanus; species Gracilinanus agilis. The sequence goes on from NC_058135.1 coordinate 52,786,169, forward strand.
GATGTAGACTCCAAATGATCACCCTAGTGCAAATATCAATAATATGGAAATTGGTCTTGATCAATGATACACATAAAACACAGTGCAGGGGGCAGCTGGGTGGCTCAGTGGATTGAGTCAGGCCCAGAGATGGGAGGTCCTGGCTTCAAATCTGGCCTCAGACTTTTCCCAGTTGTGTGACTCTGGACAAGTGACTTAACCCCCATTGCCTAGCCTTTACCACTCTTCTGCCTTAGAACCAATACACTGTATTGATTCTAAGATGGAAGGGTTAAAAAAAGAAAAAAAAACAGTAGAACTATTCTTTGGCTATGGGAGTGGGGTGGCAGGAGTGGAGGAATAGAATATGAATCATGTAACCATGGAAAAATAGTCTAAATTAATTAAATAAATAAACTTAAAATAAAATGGAAGATGAGTCTTTCTAACTCCAGGCTTCTATATCTATCTACTATGCCAACTAACTACCTTTATTTCTATTTTATTTTGTCTTTGTATCATCTGTTTGTTGCTAATTGAATGTTGTCTTCCCGTTTAGACTGTGAGATCCTTGAGGGCAGGGACTGATTTTTGTTTCTTTATTTGCTTGTTTAGTTTTGCCATTCTTATAAACTAAGCCCCTACCACAGTGCCTAGAACATAATTGGTTCATAATAAATGTTTGTTTTTTTATGTTGCAGGATATACTAAAAACATTGTTAATTACAATGTAAGATATGAGGGCAGCTGGGTAGCTCAGTAGATTGAGAGCCAGGTCTAGAGACAGGAGGTCCTAGGTTCAAATCCGGCCTCAGACACTTCCCAGCTGTGTGACCCTGGGCAAATCACTTGACCCCCATTGCCTACCCTTACCAATCTTCCACCTATAAGTCAATACACAGAAGTTAAGGGTTTAAAAAAATTAAAAAAAAAAAAACAATGTAAGATATGAAACAGAGCGACAAAAAAGTTAGATGAATTGCCCAGAGTCACTCAGGTAATGTCAGAAATTTGGTCTTTTGGCTTTCAAGTCCAGCCCTCTATCCAATATGCTACCTAGCTGCCAAAATGGAAATAATAATACCTATAGAATCTGATCTCATTCATAAGATTACAATGAGCATCAAGTGAGAAAAAGTATAAAAAGTGCTTTGCAAACCTTAAAGCACTATATAGTGTATCAGTTAATATTTAGTGGCCAAACCCTAAGAAAATTCATTAATGGTTTAATGCCAGTTTGGAAAAAAGATTTCTAATGAAGTGCCCCAGGGATCTGTCTTTGGCTTTTATGCTCTTTAATATTTTTTTTCAGGAACTACGATAAAGGAATAGATTTTATATATATATATATATATATTCACAGATAAAACAAAGCTGGGAAAGATAGGTAATACTTTATATTATTGGGATTCAAAAAATTCCTCAGATTAAAAAAATGAATTCATTTCAACAAGATGAGACAGCAATGATAAATGTAATCTTATACTTAGATTAAAAAAGTTAATGTCATACAAATGTGATCAGGATAGAGAGGCCAAGATGAGAGGACTACTTCTAAAGTCTATTTCAGGGGAGACTGCTGTTTCAGTATGT